>NC_135719.1:15889513-16189513 GCF_964656455.1 Halichoerus grypus | reverse complement strand
CCTTTAAATTAGTTTGTGTGATGAATTGCATTTATAGTTTTTTCTCGTCTTAAATCATCCAGGAAGTCTCATGATAAATCAACCTTGATCATAATGGTTTTAAAAATAATCAAGTGGTAACTTCTGTTTGCTACTATTTATTCAGGATTTTTGAGTTTACTTTCATGAGAGAGATTGCATAATACATTTTGTGCTGTTCTTTTTCAGTCTGGTGTCAAAGTCATTATTAACTTCAGAAAGGGAGTTAAGGAGGCTCACTTCATTTCTTCTACTTTCTGAAATATTATGTATAAATGCAGATAATGTATTTCTTCATTTTTGCAAAAATTAGCTCCTAAAACATCTGACCCAGAGTCAATTCAGGAAATAGACTGTCATTTACTGATTTTAAAAAATATTGTAATGGTTAAACATCAATTCTGGTTTCTGGTTCTTCTTGAAATACAATTTTTGTTAAGTTACTTGTGCAATTAGAAAATTAGATAAATATAATCAGAACTAAATAATTTCTAGAAAATGATCCATATATCTCAGTTTTTAATTAGTTGGTGTAAATTCATTCATGATTTTCTTTTACCATTATCTACACTGTATCTCCAATCGTGATCCTTTTAGTTCCTAATATTTATTAAAGCCTTTTCTTTCTTTTCTTGCTCAACCACATCAGAATTTTCCATTTTATTAATTAAAGCAAAGGAAGCATTTTCCTTTTTTTTTTTGAGTGATTTTCTTTGTGTTCTATTTTATTAACTTGTGCTTCTGTATTTTTTCTTCCTTCTGACCTCTTCGGGTACCGTATCCTTATTAAGAATTTTCTTGGAGGTGGACACTTAGCTCATTTAACCTTCTTTCCCAACATAAAGATTTAAGGCTCTAGCTTTAGGGACATTCCCACAACTTTTCCCAGGATCCTGAGATCATGACCCAAGCCAAAACCAAGAGTCAGAGGGTTAACCAACTGAACCACCCAGGAGCCCCCCTGCCCCGCCCACAAATTTTGATATGAGGTATTCTTACTATTGTCCAATTCTCAAGAATTGCTTAATTTCCATGATGGATTCTTTGGCCCATGAGTTATTTAGATGTGTTTCATGTTCCCATGTGAATGGGTTCTTCTGGTTATTATGCTCCCATTCTCTGACTTAATTGTTATCAGACTTCTGGGTCTGTGTAATATTAAACCTAAATTAACTGCTACAATGTGCTTTCTGGCCTAATACATGTGCTTAAAAGAAATGCTGCCTCTTCACATCTTATGTTATTTTTTTCTCAAATGGTTTGTGCATTCTCTTCTTATTGGTTTTAAGATCTCCTTATACAGTTTCGATATTAACACTCTGTGCTATCCCGGTTGCAAACATATTTTTCAAAATTTATAATTTTCTATTGACTTTACTGAAGTCATCTTTTACCATGCTATTTATACAGTGAAATTTGCTTATCTTTTTTTTAATGCTTTATAGGATTCCACATTGCCTAAGGACCCCACCACTTTAAATGCATATAGACTCCTATCTGTTCTTGTAGGATTTTTATACATTTCTTTCAGAGAAAGATCCAGGGCTGAGGAATAAATTCATGTAATTTTATTTATTAAAAGACCTTTTATGAAAAATGCAAACATAAACACAAAATTTGGTACAAAAGTGAGTATTTGTCCAAAGTGTGAAAAGAAATCACAACAGAAAAAAAATTTAATATGTTGACAAATATCTCAACTATCCCCCTAATCCAGAAAGATGGCATAATATTTTTTATGAAATGACTGCTTAATACATGTCTGTAGTAGTGTTTTTATTTTCCTACATTTTTTGGCTTCATATTCTTTGATCACCTCACTACATAATTGCAATTGTATATTTTCCATAGAGAAAATAACAAGAAAAGTTATCCTTTCCTTTAGTAGAGTTGATCAAAAATTGTTTTGTTCTTGATAATTGGGATGTATCACACATATGAATTCAGACACCAACACATTCATTATAAAACCTTTCAAATAGGAAATCTGAAAAACAACACTTCACTCAATTCCCAAAAAGAAAAAATCCATGATGCCTTTGTATTGGTATAACACTGCATTCTCGAGTTGATTCTTGAGAGGGGAGAACTTCCATTTTGACTAAATACCAATGAGAATTCCATCTTCTATCATCAATTGTATATATTCGATCATTGGAAGGCTTTCCACACATTGATTTCTGGCCCTGTACTCTCCAAACCTTGTTCTCCCCCACTACACCTGTTCTCCAGGTGCCGGGCGCAGTAGGACATGGTCATAATGTGGCGTGAGCTGAGGTTCTGTGTCTTGGTGAGAGAATGCTGAGTGGGGCGCTGTGATGGGTCAGAGAATTCTGAGTGGGTCAGTGCTAGCACCCTGGACGCTGATCTTACACTGCAACACTTATCCATAACTTAACGCAGAATGATCGCCAACCACAGGCATCTACCCCACCAGGCCAAAACTAAATGCATCCCTTATTCAATCTCCCCTCTGCCAGATCTCATAGACTCTGTATTTTTTCCAGTGCCATCTGATGACAGAGATGTAGGAAGGGAAGAATGGAAAGTGGGATAACCGACTCACCCCAGTTTGCCCGGGACTTGGCTGATTTTAGCACTGAAAGTCCCATGTCCCGGGATCTCTCAGTCCTGGGCCCACAAGGAAAGCCTATTGCTCTAGGGGAGAAGAGACAGCGGTCTTAGCTGTTGGTGCTTAAAATAATTTTGTTGTGGGGCACCTGGGTGGCTCAGTCCTTTGGTCATCTGCCTTCGCTCAAGTCATGATCCCAGGGTCCTGGGATCGAGCCCCACCTCCGGCTCTCTGCTCAGTGGGGAGTCTGCTTCTCCCTCTCCTTCTGCCTGCTACTCTTTCTCTGTCTCTGTCAGATAAGTAAGTGAAATCTTAAAAATAAATAAATAAATTAACTTTGTTTTGCAAATTTTTGAGAACTTTGAGCCCACGGACACGGGGCTCGGCACTTCCTGGGGCATCAGAAGCGACCCATGCCAGTGAGAGGCTTTAGTTCAAGTCAGGGGCTAGAGATGAAGTTCTGGTAGCTTTCCAGTAAATTTGCTGAGTAGATCATTTAAGTCCTGAATCTATCTTTAATTTAAGTCTTTATCTGAAATTCATTGTCTACTTGCGTTCTTGACGTTTTCCCTAGTCTTCCTCCCTCTGGCCATAGTGCTCCTCGAGTGCTTTGTTATGTTTCTATGCCAACGTTCTGTGACTCAGGTACCACTTTTGGAGTCCCCATTTGTCAAAGAGGGGATGACGCAGTCTCCCCCTGGGGCTAGGAGAGTAGAAGCGGAGCGGTGTCCACCTCCCGCTGGGGCTCCCGGAGTGAGCTATGCCTCTGCTCCTGGAAGTTCCAGCCTTGGAAGCACAGAGCCACTGCCCCACTCAGCACGGCCGGGCATCTCCATATCGGGGAGCCTCGTGCATCTCCATATCAGGGAGCACCGGGCATCTCCGTATCTGGAAGCATTGAGCATCTCCATATCTGGGAGCACCGGGCATCTCCATATCGGGGAGTACCGGGCATCTCCATATCGGGGAGCACCGGGCATCTCCGTATCTGGGAGCACTAAGCATCTCCGTATCTGGGAGCATCGAGCATCTCCATATGTGGGAGTGCCAGGCATCTCCATATCAGGGACCACCGGGCATCTCTGTATCTGGGAGCATTGAGCATCTCCATATCTGGGAGCACCAGGCATCTCCATATCTGGTAGCACCAGGCATCTCCATATCAGGAAGCACCGGGCATCTCCACATCTGGGAGCACCGGGCATCTCCGTATCTGGGAGCATCAGGCATCTCCGTATCCGGGATCATCGGGCATCTCCATATCAGGGAGCACCGGGCATCTCCGTATCTGGGAGCATCGGGCATCTCCGTATCAGGGAGCACTGGGCATCTCCATATCTGGGAGCACCGGGCATCTCCGTATCTGGGAGCATCGGGCATCTCCATATCAGGGAGCACCGGGGATCTCCGTATCTGGGAGCACTGGGCATCTCCGTATCCGGGAGCATCAGGCATCTCCATATCCAGGAGCACAGCCCCTCCGGTCCCCCACCCATGCTGCGCAAGCGGCCCCAGATCTCAGCACGTCTTATTCCAAAGATCTGCCACTCTGCTCATCTTTACTACAGAAATCTCTGAGGCTCCTTTCCAGGATCTTACAGAGTCCGTGAAAAAAGAAGGCTCAGAGCAATTTGGTTTGGGTCTGATTTTCTGCTGTAAGTCCGGTAAAAAGCCTCAGCTGTGCCTAACTGTGGCCTTTTGCCCTGGGCGCGTGTGTGTATGTGTGTCCACAGACTTCTATACGTATGTGTACATATACAGTTGGCCCTTGAGTAACACAGGATTTAGGGGTGCTGACACCTGCACAAAAATCCCCGTACAGGGGCGCCTTGGGGGGAAGGGTAGAGTTGGTCGAGCAATGGACTCTTGGTTTGGCTCAGATCATGAGCTCATGGTCCTGGGATTGAGCCCCACAATGGGATCCACGGTCAGCGCAGAGTCTGCTTGGGATTTTTCCATCTCCCTCTGCCCCTCCCCCACCTCACACTACGTCTCTCTCTCTTTCAAATAAATAAATACATTTTAAAGAAAATCCGTGAATAACGTTTGACTCCCCAGAAACTTAACTGCAAATACACTACTGTTGATCAGAAGACTTACCAATAGTATAAACAGTCGATTCAAGCATATTGTATATATGCAGTATATAATATTGCAGATATTATATACTGTATTCTTACAATGAAATTAGCTAAAGAGAATGTTATTTCAAACTTATAAGGAAGGGAAAATATATATGTAGTATATTTACAGTCCTATACTTATCGAAAAAGATCCACATGGAAGTGGACCCTCACAATTCAAACCTGTGTTGTTCAATGGTTAACTGTATATAAAACATTATGATACTATACAAACATATATAAAATACATGTGTACCCATCATTGGATCAATAAATGACATGATGCTGGACAACAGAAATCATTACCTAAATATATTTACATTATTTATGTATATTACCCTGCCTTCTTCAACAAAGAATTTGCATAGCTTGCCTTAATTTTAGCTCAGACTTAAGAAGATTCATCTATTCTTTTTTTAAAGGATTTTATTTATTTATTTGACAGAGAGAGAAAGAGGGAGATAGAGCACAAGCAGGGGGAGTGGCAGGCAGAGGGAGAGGGAGAAGGAGGCTCCCCGCTGAGCAAGGAGGCCGATGCGGGGCTCGATCCCAGGACCCTGGGATCATGTCCTGAGCTGAAGGCAGACGCTTAACCGACTGAGCCACCCACATGTCCTGAAGATTCATCTATTGTAATGCAAACAAAAGGATATTTCTCAAACAAAAAGAAACAGCCATCTCCTGCCGTCGTCTCTAACTCATTTCTGTCTGTTAAATGCCGGTGGGATAACTGTGGATGCACGAAGTGCTGTTGTCATTTCTGACACCTGAAACGTACAGGGTGTGGGTCCCCTCAGAAGAGCCTTCCGTGTTTTGGTTCAAGCATAGGAGACTATAAGCCTTACTGGAGACGCAGAGGCTGGAGATGTCTTTCACACTTGGCCGTTCTCAAGAGAGGCTGAAAATGTAAACTCAAAAGCCAACATACTCACTTGCAATGGACATTATACCTGGGGATGTGACCATTAAAGGCCACTTGCCACATCCCAAGGGAGAAGTCTGCTCAGAAAACCTCGTTGTGAGTCAGAATGTTCCAGGAAAGAGGGACCTGGATGGCTCAGTCGTTTAAGCATCCGACTCTTGATTTCAGCTCATATCAGGATCTCAGGGTCGTGAGATCGAGCCCAGCCTCGGGCTTCATGCTCAGTGTGGAGTTTGCTTGGGATTCTCTCTCTCCCTCTGCCTCTCCCCCTCCTGCTCACTGGCATGCATGCTCTTTAAACGACTGAATGAATGAATGAATGCAACCTTAGAAAAAAAAAAGAATGTTCCAGGAGAGGAAAGAACATCAAATGATTGCTGGGGTATGTCAAACAGGAATGGAACGGGGAAAGCATATGAACATTAGGTCATCCACATCCAGGTTCGAATTTTGGCTCCAATCGTCAGAGGTTGTGTGGCCTCCTGCAGGGACCTCTCCTTCTCTCTGGGCCTCTATTTCTTCTTCTCCGTAGTAGGGATGACACTTGGGATTGTGCTGAAGAATATCTTCTCTAGCTTGCTCCAGTATTAACTCACTTCACCCTCAGGACCGACCTGCAAGGTTGGAACCATGAGCCTGGTTTCACCCACGAGCGGAAAGAGGCACAGAAGGCGGCATATCCAACGTCCTGATCCTGGTGAGAGGCAGCCCTGGAGTTCCATGTCAGGTCTCTGACCGCTAAGTCTCCTTCCAGCCCCTCCATGGCACTGTGGGCCTCTCCCCTGAAGCACGTGGTAGTAGGAGGTCATCTATGCAATCTCACTCTGCACATGTCCGCATTTTCGGCAGTGTGAGCATGTGACTTGCCCCCGTCATAAACACCTCCAGCCACACTGCCCTGACCTGCCTCCCTTCCCTCTTCTGATGACATGGCAGCCTGGCCAGGGTAGTATATTGCATACATTTCCTGCTGTTCCTACGATTTCATTATCATAGCAGGTGGGACAATAGAGTTACACAAGACCACAGAGAGCTATCAGATGTCCCCTCGAAAGCTCACCGAGTGCTTAATTAAAGTTTTTATAACTTTTTATACAGGTGAAGGAAACTTTTGGAGAGATGTAATTAAATCGCTAACATACATGAAAGTAGGTGAAAAGAGACTCTAACGTTCAATACATACTTGTCACCATCTGTCCCCACTCACCACACCATCCTTGTTTATTATGGAACTTAAGGAAGCCTCGAAACATGGGCCATTTTGGTCACCAAAATAGGCTATTCCTAGAAAATATACGTTTTCATCTTTTTTAAGTATAAAAATTAGGATTTTGTGCCTTATTGGCAACACATGCGGCTTGTCATTGTCAAATCTGGGCTCGGATGTGAGCTTCCCTGTGTAGAGTCTGTCTCTAACCTGGGACCAGTGACTTCCCTTCTTTGGGGTCTAGTTTCTCATTTTTAAATGGGCCCAATGGTTTTCTCTCTATAAGCTGTTCTGGGGCATAAACAAATGAGCAGATGTTAACAAACTTAATATATGAGTAATATAAACACTCTCTCTGCAAAAATGCCTACTGGGAAGGTGGGTATGGATGCAGGTGTGGTTTCTACTTGGGGTAGGGAATGTGGTGAGGCAGGGCGCTCTCCAGGAAAAAACAAAACAAAACCCACAGGTGGATGTCACATCAACCTGCATTCAAACTTTATCACATACCTGCAAGATTCTTAATCCATCAGGGACCCCAAGGTATCAACTGAGCTTACAACCTATGTAGGAGAGCTGTGAAGATAAAATTGAACAATGGCTAGGAATAGGGACAGAGGGACAGCGGGAGGGGGACCCAGGCAGGAGGAGTATTTCAAGATTCCCATCTAGGGGTTCCTGGGTGGTTCAGTCAGTTAAGTGTTTGGCTCTTGGTTTCAGCTCATGACCCTGGAATCAAGCCCCATGTCAGACTCTGAGCTCAGCAGGGAGTCTACTTGAGGTTCTCTCCCTCTGCCTCTCTCCCTGCTTGTTCTCTCTTGCACTCTGTCTCTCTGTCTCTCTAAAACAAACAAATCAACCTTTAAAAAAAATCTCCATTTCTCCCACTTCAGCTCCTCCTCCCAACGCAACCCCCAGAAATGCAATGGTTTTACCAAGAAGAGAGAGCACAGGGCGGGCACCATGAAAAGCTTTGATTTCTTCCCCTTTTCTTGCTGCTTCCCTCTCCTTGGGACTTGTGCTAAGAACTTGGACTGTACAATTTCATATCATTTAAGAAAGAAGGGATATTAGGGGGCTGAAGGGTTAGCCACTTGGCAAACATGAAAGCCTGCTCCAAGACATCTTTATAAGCTCTATCCCCATCGGGGTGCTCCTCAGAGCTGCCTCCCTGCAGAGCTAACTGAGGCTTCAAGACCCAGCTGCTTATGCCCTGCCCTTCAACACGGGGCTTTCTTTTATCCTGTGATTGCTAGGGAGAGCTACAAATGGAATCCAGCGGGCAGCGATAGATAGCATTATCTGTTTTCCTTGTCATTTTTCGGTTTCATTTAGGTTCGACTGCCTTAAGCACTGGAAAAGCTTTACTTAGAAGGCTGGGCTCTGCACTTCCAGGTTGATCAAAATAAAGCAGAAGCCGAGCTGCCTAGTTTTAAGGGCACAAAGGAAAACACAGTTTGGTGACGGGAGGTTTTGAATTACAGTGGGCAAAGATAGTGGCTTCTGCTTAAGACTTAATTACTGAGTGCTTTAATAGGCTAGGTGGGAGCCATTCAAGGACTTTATATAGAGTATCACTTAACTCTGACAAAACCATACAAGATACATAGGATGAAGATACACAGCATGAAGAAATTGAGACTCAGATAATTCACTTGCCAAAAATCAAGTAACTAGTAAATAATGGAGATCCAGAATATAAGAAAGAAGCGGTATTAGAGATTCAAGGTGACAGTAGATCTTTCACGTTCCAAAAGTCATGCCTTGTCCATCAGGCCGTACGTCTGATGTATGCAAAATAAATATTGCCATATTTCTCCAAGTATAAGATGATATCAATTGTAAGATGCTCCTTTGTGTATCACAGTGGGGAAAACAGTCTGTGGATTAAACTGACGATTAATTCCAAGACATGCTTGGACTTCAGAGATGTAAAAACAGAGAAGAAAAAAGTACCTTTTAATATTCATGAAGAATGATCCTTTAAAAGTCAGCCAGTCTGAAATGTAAGGAACAGAATAGTTACCTGCTGGCCCAGCTTTTGGGCAGCCTGATGGTAGCCCAGGGGTATTCTGGTGACATCTTGCTTTCTCCAAAGCTCAGCATGAAATACCGGCGGTGATTCAGGACTTTACCTGCAGGTGGCAGTGCAGGCCACCGGATATGGCCTTTGGCCTCCTAGGCGGGGTTTCAGGGGAGGAGCAGAAGGGGGCAGGTGAGAAACATGTTTCCACAGCTTCCATTTTTATTCACCCTTCTGTGCTGTTCCAAACCTCGGAGTCTTTTCCGTTCCCTTTTTCTCCTGTCTGGTCTCTTCTTTCTCCGCATTAACTCTTTTTCTACCCATATTTCCAAAGTCCAAAAGAGGTAGGCTTGCAATGAAAACGAATGCATCCTTCTTTTCCCCCCGCAAAATCATCAGAAATGTGGGAGTTAGCTAACGAGAAGGAAGCTGGTGTCTTAGTTTCCTGTTATTCTGTGATGTTTGGGTGTCTTGATTGTATATGTCTGGAGCATATCCTAGATATAACCTCAAGATAGAGATTATTCCAGGGGCGCCTGGGTGGCTCAGTGGGTTCAGCATCCGACTCTTGGTTTCGGCTCAGATCATGATCTCAGTCTGGGATCGAGCCCTGCATCTGAGCTTGTCCCTGTCCCTCCTCCTCCCCCACGTGCTCTCTCTCTCAATCTAAAATAAATAAATAAATAAATAAATAAATAAAATCTTTAAAAAATGATAGAGATTATTCTATCTAAAGAACATTTCTCAGGTAGGTCTTCTATCTCTCGATGTAGCTAGTGATCAAACCCAGTTGTATCACTCTCCTCCCAGAATCTTGAAACACTTCCCCTGATTCTAGACAACTTCTCCCACCTCCTTGCATACCACCTAACCAGGCTCCAGCTCCCTGAGAACCTGGGAACACATCCAGTGTCCACTCCCAGTCCCAGACCTCTCCCCAAAATCTTCTTCCCCTCAGTCTCTGCCCATAAAAAAGGCTCATTCTTCAAAACTAAGTTCAGAGTTCCTTAATGAAGTCTTTGCTCACTTAAACCTCATTGCCCTCCACCTATAGCTTTTTTTTTTTTTTAAGATTTTATTTATTTATTTGACAGAGAGAGAAAGAACACAGGCAGAGGGAGAAGCCCCAACATGGGGCTTGATCCCAAGGCCCCGGGATCATGATGGGAGCCGAAGGCAGTTGCTTAACCAACTGAGCCACCCAGGTGCCCCCACTTACAGCTCTTAACAGCTCTCTGTAAATATGTTCATTGGTATGCCAGTCACCTCATGAGTTATCAATGTGGCAGTCTTCCTCTGTACGTCCGATTTCTATCCATATCCCTAGCACCTCGAACAGAGCCCAGGTTATAGTAGATACTCGACTGATATTTATTGAATGAATGAATAATTGAATGATTCTTTTCTAAAATATACCAGAACGGACAGGGAAATTATTTTTAACTTTTGCACATTAAAAGCTTTTAAAACTCCTGACATCCAGACTCCACCCAGAAGCAGTGAAATCAGAACTTCTCAACTGATGTTTGGGTTGAGCCCAGGCATGGGTATTTTGTAAAGCTCCCCAGGTGATCTCAAGGTACAACCAAGGTTGAGAATCACCTCCATGGCAATGGTTCTCAAAGTGTGGTCCCAGGACCAGCATTAGAATATTACTCTCATCTTATTTGAAATGAAAATTCCTAGGACCACCCTATACTGTAGAATCAGAAATGGCAGGGCTGGGGGGATGGAGGGAGTTGACAAGAATCTGTGTTTTAACAAGGCCTCCCATGATACAAAGTCAAGTTTGAGAAGCACTGTCTTAGAGGTTTACTTTAAATAAGTTATACAGACTGTGTGTGAATGAATCCCTCCCACCTTTTTCTTCTAATTTGATTCTGGCCCCTATTTCTTGCATATGGCTGTGCTTGCAGACAAACAACAAGCCCCTTTTAGTTGAAGATTTTTTTTTTCCAATCTAGTTTTGTCTTACGATCAACATCAACTTATGGTAAAATAGCTTACCTATTTTATGTGTTTTTTTTTTTTTTTTTCAATCCTTAAAAAGCCAGAGAAGTATTCTCATGGCTATTTTTTCAAATCCTGGAACAGAAATGAACAAAACCCAACATACATGGAACTTGTCCCATATGCCAGGCATGGTGCTGAAGTGCCCCATCATCTTACAATAAATCTAAGACATCCATCCCACAGAGGCGGAAAGAAAGGCTGGAAAAAATAGGATGAGTCCACAGGGACACAGCAGAGATGTGAACGCAGATCTGTCCTACCATCCGGTCGTTCTCAGGATTCTGATGACCCCCATTTTGTTATTTTGCCCATAATCCCATAGTTTTCTTTCTTTTTTTTTTTTTTTAAAGATTTTATTTATTTTTGACAGAGAGAGAGAGTGTACAAGCAGGGGAAGAAGCAGGCAGAGGGAGAGGGAGAAGCAGGCTCTCCGCCGAGCAGGGAGCCCGATGCGGGGCTCGATCCCAGGACTCTGGGATCACGACCCGAGCCGAAGACAGATGCTTAACCATCTGAGCCACCCAGGTGCCCCAATCCCATAGTTTTCATGAGGAAAATCGGCTGCTCTCAAGAATCCCTGGCTAGCTCTCAAACAGAGGTGGTCACTTTGAGCACATTAAGTACTCACGCTGTTTCCTGCTCATTTGCAGTGGAATACACTCAGGGCTTTCTTTTTCTCTAAGACCTTGGACAGAAACATGGTTTCACAATGCATCTAGGGTTAAAAGGACAGTTTTCTTCTAAAATGTCTACTTCTCTGAAACTCATACGCTTTGTTCCAAATCTGTGGTCTGAGTTCTTGGATTCATTATTCACATGGTTCCTTTTTGAATCGTGAACCTTAGTAAAGTTGTACAGGCTCTGTGCTAGGCTCTGTGGGGGACCAGCAGTGAGAAAGACAGACAAACCCCACTTGCTTACCTTCAAGAAGAACCGTATATATAAAACTAACCAATGAAGACACTAAGTCTAGATGTTATGACTGTCTTATCCAGGGCAATAAGATAAGAAGAGGACCTCTATGAGTTCAATTCTATAGTGTCTTGTGTGTACGTCTGAAGAGGTCTTTTGAACAGAAAGATCTTTGAACCTATGCTTCTCTATTTTAGTTTTTTGGGGAACCGGTATGGATGGTGTTTATTTTGGGAAATAGAGTAAATATTCCCAAGTTTGGAAGAGTCAGCCTATCAGATGATGCAAACCCAACATTCCATTTCTAAAACAGGACACCTCAATCATCAGACCTCTTTCTCTGGGGAATGGCCAGCCAGCGTCTTCAGCAATTATACCAGTCAGAGGAGAAATTTCCGTGACTTCCGTGGGCCATAAAAATCTGATACCGTCAGCAAACTGGAAGGCATTTACAGTGAAGGTGGCTTCATATACAAAAGTAGCAGAACTGAGTACCACAAGCTCATGGCAAACCGCCAGGCCTGTTCCAGGACCCAGCCCTGCTCAGTGATGCTTATTCATCTGGGAGACTAATCCTAAATCTCAAATCCAAGCTGTGGGGCAAATAAGGCACCCAGGGGAGACTTTCTGTGCACCTGAGCACTCAAAGACACGCTCCACTTGCAAACACGTGAAAGAACCTGAAAAAGTAATCTTTTTTTAAGTCTTTAAAACATGAGAGAGCTTATCAAGACAGGGAGGAATTGCTAAGCCAATATGACAGAGAAACTGCTTACGTGGATAGGTACATCAACTGGGAAGAAAGGTTTGCCCTAAGGGTACTTGTCAAGCCCAGAAATTTTTAGATTTCCTACTGACAGCCTAAGGGGGCAAAGAGGATAGAAATGACAGGTTTGGCAAGGTCTTTTTTTTACAGTAATGGAACTGTTCTAAAATAAGCTTATTGTGATGGTTATATAATTCTTTATATATGCTAAAAATTCGTGGACTTGTATACTTAAAATGGATGATTTGTATGATATGTGAATTGTATCTCAATAAAGGTTGGGGGGGGAACTCAGTGAAGTGAGATCACTTTCTATTTGAGGGCAAAGTTAGGGGGAAACTGTCTTCTAGAAGCTGGCTGGCCTCCCCCTTCCCCACCCCAACTGATCTGCTCTGTTGCCAGGCACATGTTTACCTTAGAGACAGAGCACCCCCCCCCCCAGGGTTCTGAGCCTCAGTTGAGACCCATAGAACACTGGCCCTTGGAGGCAGAGCTGTGGAGCCCTACACAGCCATGGAGGGCCTGCTGCCTGCCATCAGATCCACTTTCCAGTTGGTCCTAGAGCCCCTGTGGGGTGCCCTGCTGGTGATTTCTGAAAGCTGGAGACATGTTTCAGTTCTCCATGAGTTTCCCTGGGACATGCTGGCATATATTGTAATACTGGTTTTGACAGCGAAGAAACGACACATTTGGAGAAGTGTGAAGGTGCTAGGCAAAAGGTGTTTGGCCCACGCTAAAGTCTGTGGAAAAGGTAGTGGGAATATGGGACCAATGACACAAGCTGATGATGCCCTAGGGCTGCCCGGGGTGGAGGCCAGTCTTCCCACATTACAAACCTTATGCTTCTCAGCAGTAAGTACTAACCGCTGTAGGCTGGCACTTCAGAACACCATCGACTTTCTGAAAATGGCGCAGAAGACCCAGCCTCCTAAACTTTCCCAAGTGACTGGTGATAGACCCATCTTAAGAATGTCAGAGAAGAATGGAAAACAACTTTGGAAGAAAATAATGGATGATTTGAATGGAAACACTGACGTTCTAGAGAGTCCAGAACTGCTCGCCCAAGAAATCGCGAGATGGAAGCAGAGACTCCAGGAAACGGAGCAGGAGAAAGAAAGGCTAGAGCAGTCGAACGCAGGAATGCAGCGGGCTCTGAAAGAGAAAGTCAGCCAGTTAATACCACTGGGTGAAAACCTTCTGAAGGCCATCCCCTGGCCTTGTCTCCTTGGAGATCTCTTGGGTCACGTCAACTGGGAAGTCAAGCAAAAGAGGGAAGCAGAAAATGACAATCAGCCCATCCATCGGTCAGAGGGTGATCTGAAGGGTGTCACTGACGATGCTGATTCCAATGTGTCCCTTCAAAGTGCTGAAGAGAAAAATGAGGAACTAGCCAGACAACTGTGGGAAGAAAAGCGAATCAATGATGAGCTTATGGGACAAATAACAGATCTTTGAGCCAAGGAAGCCTCTTTGCAGACGGAAAATTCACAGCTTCAAAGTGAGATTCAGCAGTTGAAACGGAAGCTTCAACTTCTGCCTCAATTATATCAAGAATACACCAGGGAACTTGAGAGAAAATCATTGGAGAAGGAAGCGCAGTGCTCAGACATTGAGAAGAGTCTTTCCTACACGTGTGGAAACATCGAGTCCGCAACTCAGATTCGCAACTTCTACAAGAAGATGGCCGAAGACACCCGCAGAGAACTGGAGGAGAGCACCTCGCACTATCTAAAGGACATCCTCTTCTATGGGAATAAAGTCCAGGAGAGCTGGATGGCAGCTGTGCTCACAGAGCGAAAAGTCAAGGAGCTAAGGAAAGAAAATGATCACATCAGGCAAATGTTGGCCAAAGCGGAGTTCAACTTCCCGCCTTTCCCAAGTGGCCGTTTTGCTCCTGCTCCCCCACAGGCAGCCCACGGAGGCCCAGAAGTGTCAGGGGACCCCCTGGATCCTCAGCACCCCCAGGAAGGAGAAGAGCCAGGCCGCGAGGGCCCACGCATCCAGGGACACCCGCAGGTTTGACTGAGCTCACCGCAACCCGGTCCTGAACGCCCACAACCACGGCATAACATCTGCATGTGTTTTCTGTCTTTGAAGTAGTTTTCACTTATCTCTTTTTGGTTTAGATACTGCTATTTAATTGATATTACAATTGCTTTTATTTAAGTAGATTTAGCATTATAGTTTTCAGATAGTATTTCTCCAGTAAAGTGTCATTTCCTATAATTCTTACAAATATATTGTTTTCACATCATCAGACCCTCTAGAATTAGATAATATTAAGTATTGTATTTTGATTTAAATTAAAGATCCACAATTACTTTAACAACTATTGAAATTTGGCATGGATACAAACATTTAAAATAACATTTTTCTATGGCATGAGCATTTTTGTATGCCATTTTGATACTCACGAGCATGTATTAGAAGTCTGTACAAGTAATTTAATATATATCTGAATAAATTTTGATTTAAAAAAATTGGAAAAAAAAATCCACTATTCCAACTTCATAATATTTTGATTAGACTAGCTTTAAATTCATAAATTAACTTATCGTAGTTTAAGGTTTACAATTTTTTTCTCCTCTTGTTAACTTTTTTAAACGTTTTTCTTTTGTTTAAGATATTGTTTGCTCTTTAGACGTTTCTAAATTTTATGCAGTGAAAATGAAGGTTTTCCCTTGATGGCAAGCAAACACACACACACACAGCCCACCATGCCGATTCCAAGGCACCCTGAGTCGGTATGTCAGGAACAGAGGATAATATAACAGTAAAGAAAGCTGCAAAATTGTAAAAAAATTTTAAAGAAAGAAAGAAAGAAACCATGCTCACACAATTTGTATAATATACCTAACTCATATACACACAAAAGGAGAGTTGCCCAGAAAGTGAGGAAAAAGCAGGGGGAGACTCCCAGATGCTAACAACAGGGGAAGCTCTTCCCAGCCCTGGGGCTGCCTGGAGGGAGAAGGGGGGTGCAAGTGGGGGGCTGTCCTCAAGGAAGACAAAGATTTGCTGCAGGTACACATGACAGCCACCAGAGGGCGAGGGAGCGCAGGCCAGGGGAGTGCACGGCAATAACTTGGAGAAGGACCAGCACACTTGGGTCTATACAATCTAAAGTGTGTGTGTGTGTGTTACTGCATTAATTCATATCCGTTTATTTAGTACAGGCAGATCTCAGAGATCGTGCAGATTTAGTTCCAGGCCACCACAATAATGCAAATGCCACCATAAAGCAAACAATTCAATAATTAATATTTTTCTGGAAGTCATTTTTTTTCTGGTTTCCCAGTGCACACAAAAGTTATGTTTATTACACTACACTGTCATCTAGTAAGTGCACAATAGCATTATCTCTAAAAAAATAAAAATTAAACCATGTTGAATTAAAAAATATTTTCTTGCTAATAAATGCTAACCGTCGTCTGAGCTTTTAGCACGTTGTAATCTTTTAGTTGATGGAAGGGTCTTGCTTCAGTATTTGCTGACTGATCAGGGTGGTGGTTGATAGAAAGCTGTGGCAATTTCTTCAAAGAAGACAACTACGAAGGTTGCCGCCTCAGCTGACCCTTCTTGTCACAAAAGACTTCGCTGTATCGGGCAGCGCTGTGGAGGGATGTGAAGAAATTGGAGCGCTATTGGGTGGGAATGTGAAACAGCATAGCTGCTGTGGAAAACAGAGTGGAGGCTCCTCCAAAAATTAAAAAGAGAGATACCATATGATCCGGTAATCCCACTTCTGACTATGTGTTGCGCAAAACTGAAATCAGGATCTGAAGGGGGTACCTGCACTTCTAGTTTCATAGAGCACTATTCTTAGTAGCCCACGAGAGAAAGCCATCCAAATGTCCACCAACGGATGGATGGATGGGCTCAGAGAATATGGTATGAATGAGTAAAGAAAACGTAACATTATTCTTAAAAGAGAAGGAAAATCGGTCACACGCTACAATATGGATGAACCTTAAGGATAGTATCCTATATAAAATAAGCCAGTCATAAACACACACACACACACACACACACACACACACACACCAGATATTGTCTGATACCTCTTATATGAGATCTCTAAAGTTGGTGAAAAATAAAATAAAAAATAAAGCAGTCCAACTCCTACAAACAGAAAGTGGACCCGTGGCTGCCACGGGCTGAGGAGTGAAAGGAATGGGTTGTTATTGCCTGGGTATAGAGTTTCAGATTTGCAAGATTAAAATTTCTAGCAATCTCATGCTCCACTATGTGAATTTAGTTAATAATACAAAACTACCAAACTTAAAAAGAATTAAAAGGGTAGATTTCATGTCATGTGTTTTTTACCACAATTTAAAAAAAAAAAAAGGAAAGGAAATGTGAGTTTTGGAATTTGAGTGGTGGGGAATTAGACTTGAGCTCTGTCTCCGACCAATGACTTCACCTCTCTACATTTCGGTTGAAGGAGTTGATCTAAATAATTTTTAAAGGTTCTACCCAGTTCTAAAATCTAATTGCTTTATAAATATAAAGAGAATATCTTAGCCATTGACTCTAAGACAAAGTCCTTTATAGTACAAAATGTTGACCTCCTTATCTTCCAAAAAATCCCTCCACTACACCTTGTCAGTCGTATCAGACAGACAATCAATTCACATTGGATGCTCAGTGATCAGCATCTCACTAAAGTAATTCATGCTGAAAACAACATGATAATAACTTGAAAAAGGACAATGTTTACCTCAAGCCGAAGGAGGACCATATTTTAAATATTCATATTATGCTCATTATATTTTTGATCACTAATCTTTACTGGATGTGTGTGAGAAAGATGAGAGCAAAGGTCATTAGAAGAAAGAAAACTATCTCTGAAATGACCCTGATATCAGGTGAAGATCATCTGAATGCAGGAAGTACTAGAGGGATGGAAAGGAAGGAGCAGAATTACGACAGGTTGAGGATGGAACTTGGTGGGTATTAGACAGCAAAGGATCAGAGGATTTTCTAAGGTTTCAGTCTGGAGGGATGGGGGTAACAATGAAACAAGCAATGTTTGTAGAAAGGAAGGTGCCTATGTGGAAACACACAGGAGAGAGATTGGGTCCTGGGATGAAGAGGCATCCTGGGGAGACTGCATGGGTACTTTTACATAGTGTTTGAAGAGAGACAAGAGCAGCAAGGCCTGGACCGATCCTTGGGGCACAGCGGCAGTTAAGCCAAAATCCTCACACTTGCAGCAGGTGTCTTCGGTGTTACAGAGTGTAATGAATAAGAAAGCTTATGAACGAGGAAGAAGAGGCCCTGGCAGGGGTGTAAACAGGGAGGAGGAAGTAACCAAGACAGAGAAATGAAGCCAAAGGGGCCAAGGGTGAGACAAAAGAGCGCCCTGCAGCAGAAGTCAGAGGAAGGGGTGGTGGGGAGGTGTTGGTTAGTGTATCTTTGCTGCCAGAAACGTATGGGAAGGAGGACATCCAAAGTGAGAAAATTCCTGAAAAGGCAGGAAGGGAAAGATTTCCAAGCTCAGAGGAGAGAATCAAGTTTGGAAATCGAGGAGGGAACGGTGGAAGGATGAGTGTAGAAAAAAAGGTTATTTGTTGGAATGTATGGCCACAAGCCACAGCAAAAGAACTTTGCCAGCTCAAGTAGAAAGGAATTTATTTGGAAGGCTTTGGGGCAACTCCCAAAATGCATAGGAAGACCAGATAACCAGACTCGGCAAGAGGGCTGAACCAAGGGAGACTGGGCCTAAAAAAGACAGGTGAGCTCCAAGCACAGCATGAGCTTGGGTTAGGCCCCATCACTGGTACTAGACACGTACCAAGGACACAGGTGTCATCTGGTCTCCTCTACTGTCACCTCAAAGCTCTGAAATCCCCAACTGTCCTCCCGAGATTCAAAAGCCCGGTGCCAAGTGTCTTCTTAGCTAACCCTCCATTATCTGCCCACTCTCCCCCCGCCATGACTTCTAAGAGCACTGACTATTCCGCTTTCTGAGACATACTTGATGTCCCACCAGATACCCAGGGCAGACATTCTTTCCAAAAATAAGGCTCTTACAAAAACAAAATTAAACAAATGAACCAAAAGCCTCATACAGTCAAAAGTAGCCAAAACAAGAGACACTTGTCTACCACTTCCCACCTCGCCAATTCTCAGACCTGTATTTCAAAACCAAAAGCAAAACAGCGTATATGATGCAAAAGTCTTCTGCCTCACGTAAAAACAGTCTGCCTTCGTACCGCCGAAAACACTCTAGTTCCCAGAGCAAGCCATTAAAATCTGTCCACTCTATCCAAGGTCCAGCCCCAAGACCCCCGACTGACACACTTTCCTTTGGTTTTCATTCTCTAGCAAGCTTGTTCTGGTATTTTGCAAACCGCAAAGCAGTGACAAAGTCCGACAACACTAATGCATGTGTAAACTTGGTGGAAAGAGATTGAAAAGGAAGTTAAAACACTGACATGATACAATAAGGCAGGAAACTCTGGGTAATGGCTTTAGTTCTCTTCTCTGTGGCAGGTCTCCGCTGTGGGTAACATCAACGGCTTCCCTACAGCAGAGGCCCGTACACGTCTACTTTGCCTTCAGCTAGCACTTTTGCAGCTGGGGACACTTAATCCTCGGGGTGAGCCTGTGACCCTCAATGTCACACATGAAGATGTCGGCTCTGGGTCATCCTGCGTGTATAGGGTTACAACAGCCTTTCAGAACTGCCTTTCACTAACTTTTTCTTTCTTTTTAAAACATCCTTTGGTTTTATATTGGGCAAGAGCAAAAATAAGATTACTTGATGGTAAATCGCCCCTACCGTACAATTACAAAATGCTGCTCTTTACCACATTGTAAGATTTCAATACGCAGCCAGCCTATTTCTGATTTCTTCACGGGGACTAATGTGATATAATAATAAAGGTGGCTGTATCCCCACCAGGTAATTCAAATCCCTACTTAAATCCTCCACAAGTGGCCCCAACTTTTCTCTTGTCCAAATAAAGACTAAGATGCAAGTTGGTTTAAGAACAAATGAAAACTCCATCGCCTTCAACCGAACTCTAGCTCTATCTGTGTAAATAGTAAGCAGTATTTCCCTCCGATTAAACCATCTTTCATTTAAAGAACTATTTCACACTTGAAATTCTTACGCCATATGCAACTGTTATGGGATAAACTGTGTTCCTCCAAAATTTATGTTGATGTCCTAACCCCAGGTAACTCAGAATGTGAATGTATTTGAAGATAGGGCCTTTTAAAGAGTGATTAAGCTCAAATGAGACAATTAGGGTGAGCCTAATCCAATCTGACTGATGTCCCAATACGAAAAGGAAATTTGGACACACAAAGGGACACCAGGGACATATACACAGAGAAAGAAGGCAGCCATTTGTAAGCCAAGGAGCAAAGCCCCAGAAGAAACCAAAGCTACCTCTACCTTGATCTTGGATTTCCAGGCTCCAGAACTGTAGGAAAATACATTTCTGTTGTTTAGCCCCCAGTCTGTGGTACTTTGTTATGGCAGTCCTAGGAAACTCATATAGCAACCCGTACAAAGAGACCAACTGAATTATTAGTAAAGAAAACAATGTATGAATTGCCATCTACTTTCATTGGTGTTTTAAATATTTTTCCCATGTCATGAGTGGATGGATTTTGTAATTCCCAGTAGGAAAACATACCTGAAAAGCCTAATGGCAAATCAGTTGTAAAATGTTTTTGCTGTGTCGGGGCAGGCAGTAAGGACTGTCTTCGAAGTCCCCCGACTTACTTTATTAGAAGGCCAGATAGATGCTGGCTGCTTGCATGACTGTGTCCTTCGTTAAGTGATCTGTGTTGCTTTTCTTTCAGCAAAGGCTGTATTTGTTTAAAAGACATGAGTCTTGACTTCCAAATTCAAGTGACCATTTGCAGATAAGATTCGTAAGTGTCCTAGGTCCACTGCCCCCACCTCAGACTCTAAGACAGGGAGTGTTGTACAGGTGACTTATGAATGAAGTAATCCCAAAGGCAAATTAAGTCAGAAGATCAGGAAAATAAAAAGGAGGAAGCCAAATAAGGACATGTCTTCAAGCAAAGTTTTACAGATAATCACTTCAGGTTTATCCCACGATGAGGATCACTGGATCATGAGAGTATAATTTGCACCTCAGCCCTGTCCTGACCCAAGGCAACAGCCATGGAACTTTCAAACTCCCAAATCCATCAGTCACTGGCTTAGGGGATAGGAAATTGCCAGACTCTACCAGGCCAATCCTTTGGGGGGAAAAAAAGAGCTTCAGAGGCTGTCTATTGGGAGCAAAAGCGCCTCAAAGTCCTGGGGCCCCAAAAAAAAAATAAAAGGGATTTGAGGAGGTCTGGTGGGAATACCAGCATTATACATCACAGTAAACGCTGAATCATTCTGTTTCTTCAGCTCATCTGGAAGATTACGGGTCGTATTCTGGAAGGTCACCTAGACTTTTGGAGTCTGCATTGCTTTCAGAACTTCAGCATCACTCAGATTTTTATTAGTCCCAGATATTCCTATCATTTCTACCATGCCCCGCCTCCTATTCCAGGCATTCCTTCCTCAGGGAAACCAGCTGAAATGAGCTACCTGAGCTATAGAGTCTCTGTGTTCCCTCTTCCTCTGCCCCGCCCCCCACCTTCTTCTCAAACCCTCTTCACCCAGCCCATCCTCTTTCTGAGGGTCTCTCTCTCTCTCATCACATCCTTCACTCCTACTCTCTGATGTTCTACATTTTTCTGGACCCTTTGATGGATTTCTTTCAGCATTGTGCTGGCATCCTTCTTGTAATCTGGTTGACAAACAAGAACAGTATCATGGGCTGACTTTCCCCAGGGTCTCAGAAGACTGCATGCTTTTTCCTGCCACCCCGGGCTGGATTGAATTAGGACTTACATTCATGTCTCTGTCACGGCCTTCAGTGACAGCATACACGATTTTGCAGTCTGAAAAGTCCCTTGATTTCTTGGCCTTTATATTGACTAATTGAGAATTTGGCTTAATAGGATACAGCAAAAGTAGGCATAAGAGAAATGTGAGTCATATGCTGATACAATTTCTCTGTGCCTGTGGGGCCTGCTCAGGCCTAATCTTTACATACTGCTTGGATACGGTGATGCTTTGCTGAATGGAATAAATACACAGGTCATAATGAGTAACTCAGGGCCTAGGGTCACCTGGTTTTCCACAACCAAGAGTTCAGTTTTATCAAGGCCCAATATCAACCCCAAAGCTCTTTCTGTAGAAGAGAAGAAATTCCTGCTAAAAAGTAACTTGACTAAATCCTCAGTGGTCTGAGATTCTCCTCTTGGGGTTTGTCATTGTCTCCTCCAGTATCTTGATATACTTCCAAAACTTTAAGTGCCATTTATTGGATCTCCTTAGACTGCAACCTGGACCATCTAGGGAAAATTGTTCTGGATCCCATTCCAATTGGGACACTGTATTAATTTTCTAGGGCTGTTCTGTTGTAACAAATTACCACAAACTCAGTGGCTTCAAACAGCAGGAATTGATTCTCGCACTGTTCTGGAGGCCAAAAGTTAAGCATCAAAGAGTTGGCAAGGTTGGTTTCTGCTAGAGGCTCTGACGAGAATCTGCTCCATGCTCCTCTCCTAGATGTTGGTGCCTGTGGCAATCTTTGGCGTTCTTGGCTTGTAGATGAATCACTCCCTTCTCTGCCTCTGTCTTCCCATTGGCCTCCCCTCTGGGTCTGTTTGTATCTTTCCCTTTTCTTATAAAGATATTTATCATTGCATTTAGGGTACATGTGTTTATAAGGATGATCTAAATCTAGGATGGTTTCCTCTAAGATCCTTGACTTAATTATGTCTGCAAAGACTCCTTTTCCAAATAAGATAACATTTACGGGTCTTGGGATTTAGGACGTGGACATATATTTCAACCCACCACAGAATTATTTCTGATTACTCAGTTATTAGCTTTAAATATCCATCCAAATCGAACATATATTCTTACTAGCCCACAATACAAGGTGGAGGAAACAAAGGAAACCTGTCTTTTACTTTGGAAAAAAATACCCCAACATCTCTAAGACTATGAGGTAGTAGGGTTTTCACAGAATTTATGTCCCTTTCCATGACATACATAAGTTTTACTAAGGCCAAAGAATTTTCTTGTATTCATATTCTAGCAGCTCATGTCACCAGTATATTTGGCCCATGTAATATGTTATGAATGAGTGAGACAGTCATGCCTCTGTAGACTAAATTGTGGCATGGAGCCGAACAGTTGAAATAATTCTGAGGTAAGATGGTTATGACATGCTGTTAGATATCTACCTACGTAAAATAAACTATCCCAGTGGATCAACAGGAGGACTTTTCTTGCTTTGCTCCTCGAAAGAGATCACCTCCAAATAATAAATGCAATTGGAGTTGCCACCTGCTAAGCTTTAACAATTCATTTTCATTCTCCAAGACCAATCCAAGATCAGTTGACCTGGCCAAACCTGAGAGTTAAGTAAAAACAAAATAGAAATCACCATCCTCACATCTTGAGCCCTACTTAATGGCCATCACCCAATGTGATGAGCACTGGGTCTTACACACAACCGATAAATTATTGAACACTATGTCTGAAACTAATGATGTACTATACATGTTGGCTAATTGAATTTAAATAAAAATTAAAAAAAAACATCATCCTCATATTTTCCCAGGAAAAAAATTTTGGGGGGTAGCATTAAATTTAGACATTTCTCCATAGAAATTGTAATATCTTTGCATTATTAGTTTGAAAGCTAAAGGGAGCTCCATAGGCTTCAACTTGGCTCTTCTTACCTTAATAGCTCTTGTATCAAAATCAGGAAGGCCAGTTCTTCCAGGATAGAGGGTATACATAGCAACTACATGCTCACCAACCAGATAATTGATTTTGTATCAGATAAAAGGGTTTGTGATCTACTAAAACTATGAGAAGCATTTGTGAATCAAAATTCCATTTGTTTCTTGACCCTTGTAAGACTCTATTATGACCCAGTGCAAAGCAATGGTACACTGAGATCCCAAGAACTGATGTTACATATAGCCAGTGTCCAGTGACCCTCGGAAGATTTGAGTAGCTCGTTCTCTTTAGGGGGAAAAACAAAAAAAACCTGCTACATAGCTGAAGGGAAGTTAAATAAAAGATTTAATCTGTGTATTTCTGACTTTTTTTTTCAAAACCTCAAAGGTACTCAGTCTGAGAATCAGGCAGTGAGGTATGACATTTTGATCCAAATTCTATTCTCTCCAGACCAGGAGCTACATTTCAATTATAAGAACCACGGGAAAGGGGATTTCCACTTTGGAGAAGATGGACTCTTCCCAATATTTTTCAATATGGACTCTTCTCAATATTTTTCTCTGTTCCTCTTACTAAGTACAACTAAAAATCCTGGATGTCTTCTCTATTTAAAGGAGAAACAGAAAAATCCACAAATACAGTTGGAGACTTCAACACCCCTGTCAACACTTGATGAAACAACTCAACAGAAAATCAGCCAGTATAGAGAATAAAAGATACCCTCAACCGATAGGATCTAATTGACATTTATAGAATACTCCACCCAGCAACTGCAGAACACACATTTTTTTAATTGCCTGTGAGACACATACCAAGATAGACCATGTTCTGGGCCATAAAACAAACCTCAACAAGTTTAGAAGAACTGCAGTGATACAGAGTGTGTTGTCTGACCACAGCAGCATGAAACTAGACATCACTCATGGAAAGA
This sequence comes from Halichoerus grypus, assembly GCF_964656455.1. Lineage (NCBI taxonomy): Eukaryota > Metazoa > Chordata > Mammalia > Carnivora > Phocidae > Halichoerus > Halichoerus grypus. The sequence continues at coordinate 16,165,240 of NC_135719.1, read as the reverse complement.
AAACAGGAAAATCTTCAAACACTGAGAAACTAAAAACACACTTCTAAATAATACATGGATCAAAGAGGATGTCTCAAGGGGGAAAAAAAAAAAGAAAACATTAACCTGCATGAAATTATGTAAACCCCTCATTCCTTCTTTTAAGCTCTCTGGGGTATGAGGGCAGCTGTCTCATTCTATCTTTCTGGAAGATTCCATGCCCAATGAGCCTTCTAATGGTAGAGACACCATGGCCCCAATACTGACTGTCAGTGGGCACTTTTTTCCATATTACCACATGCAATAATTACATCAGTTATTTAAATATTTAAATGTGGCTTTCAGAATCCTGTTTCTTAAGAGAAAAGAAATTTGATTATCTTCAGCCACACCTCAGCCAGATAGACAATCCCAGAGAGCCACTGCTGTTCTATCCCCTTAGATTATACTGCCTTCAAGACACTCCTGGATCCCACACTGTAGATCCCTGGGTGTAAGGACACTTGGTTTCATACAGTGGAGTCCAACTCTGCCTATGGAGACTTGGTAACTTCCAGAAGTGATGGGAAGCTGGGTAACCAGGCTTTGAAACTCAGCTGGGACGAGGAGAGACCAGACAACAGTAAGTATAAGCCTCTTCTTCCACAGAACTATCCTTTTAGGACATCTCCACCAGCAACACTATCACTAGACCTCAACATCATCATTGCAGGACTCTGGATGCTGCCATAGCGCCCCCTCCACCCCCGAATAATGTTCCAACTCTCTCTACAGGACACGACCACTCATTTAGGAATAAACGTCCCAGACAAGAACATCCATCTGGCCCCCATGCCACCAAGTCAGGATTCACAACTGCATTTATTTGCTTTCACCCTAATAATTATGCTGTCTTGTTTCCCAAGGATGGCCTTTAAGATCTCGGTAAATTAGAAGTGTGGAGGTAAATGATGGGTGGATAGAGGAGATGAAATTGATGGGCTAAAGAAGGTGGATTAAAAATAATCTATTATTAAATTCTTTATTTGCCTCTACCCATTGATTGGCAGAAGCGATGGAATGTCCAGGCCAAATTTTATGGTGAAATTTACTCTATTACCTTACTGAAAAGGCCAGGAGTAGATCTGACTTTAATTGATAATTAATCAAGAGTTCAACGGTCCAGACCTTGGTTTTTGTCTGCTTCTCAGAATCCATCCCCTCAACTACGCCTCAGACTCAGTCTTCTACTCCACATGGTGACAAGAAACCTGGTGCTTCCCTGGGGTCCTGGTCCTCTCAGCTTTAAGCCAAGTAATAAGGGGAAGAAGGGTCTCAAGGGTCTCTTTCATTTGAGTTCAGCAAACCCTCAGTGTTTCTCACTATGTTAGCCCCGGACACATTCCCTAAACCCTAACCTGTCCCCACAGTCAATATGATGTTCTGCATTGATTGGCTAGGCTGGTCCAATTCCTAACTTTTGGAGGGGTCTAGAGCAAGATTATAAGTAGAGGACCATATAATATATGTCAAATTATTTTAAAATTATAAATCAAATTACATGTTAAATAAAATATATTCTACCCTCTTAACAATATACTTTAACAATAACCTGGGAGGAAGGTCTGCATTTAGAATTCTCAGACTCCTTAGAGGCCTGCTCTGGAATATGGGCATCATGGAAAAATGTAGCCCAAAGCCTGATGAATTCTCTTTCTTTTCTTGCCTCTGGCCTACAGCCTGATGAATTCTCTTTCTTTTCTTGGCTCTAGCCTTTAGCCATATGTACACATGTGGTCACTCTGGCATGCACATCCATACTTGGTCCACAATGCCACAAACAGCTAGCTATTAACCAACCATGTGAGCACATACCAGCTGCCTTGTCTGCTCTCAGGAGAGGGAAGAGGCCACCATGTGACTTGGAAGCAGGTAGAGATGTTTAGGCAGGTCATTTTGGGATCCTGGATACTTAGATCTAGAACATGGACAAAAATGGGAAGTGGGGGGTCCTGTTGGGCATATCAGCTGGGCTCAGTGTATTCTCCACAGTGCAGATGAATATGATGCAGGAAGGCTGAAGCAGGACCCAAGATAGGGTCCTACTTGCACAGATCTGGGGGCAGTGCTGAGCAGAGGGTCAGCTTCTTGTCCTTCCTTCTAGCCAGGAGTGAAATCAACACCACAGGAAGCACAGGGACATTGAATGAAGATCTAGGAGTGGTCCTCCAGAAAGAATATTAGAGATCGCCCTAAGACTTTGGATAAATGGATATCGGGTGGCCAGGAAATAGCAAACGCCAACTGCACGCATGATTTTAAATATGCTTTAAAATTGGACAGGTGTTTTTGGCTCCCACTTTGTCGCTCTTCTGGGTCTACTGTGGGTCAGTTTGGTTTCCTTCCAATTTAAATTTCACTGCTTGCCTCCATTAGCCCCGTGCCTTTCTCTGCTGCGCTAGTAATCCCGGGCTCTGACCCAGGCAGAGTTTCCACTGGACTCTCTCATGGAACATCACCCCAGCCACAGCCCATTGCCTCTCATCCGGACGATCGTAACTGCCTCCTTATGGTTCCGGTTCTCTGAATCCTGTTTTTACCCTCACCCTTACAACCGACACTCTACCCCTCACTGCTGCTGCCTTCTATCAACAGTCATTTTCCGTTCTGTAGTGGGAGCAAGAATCTTTTAAAAATAATTTTTAAAAACCTAAATGTTGCACCTGCTATGAAGACCCCTAGCCCTCAGGACAACGCTGCCCCTCAGTGTGGTTGGCAAAGCCTGCATGGTCTGGTCCAGGTTAACCCCTCCTCAAACACCTCTCTCCGCTCTGCCCCACGGGCCCTCCCTCCCCAGTTGTAGGGGATTTCTTTCACTTCTTTGGATCTCTCTCTCTCTCTCTGTGTGTCTCGCTCCCTCCTTGTCTTGACTCTCTTATCTCCATGGTTTCACAAAGTATTTTCCCTATCCCAAATCCATTTACATCTCATTCCTTTTACTTTAAATAAATACTCATCATCCTTTAGCTTTTAACATAGAAGTCATAACCTCTGGGATACCATCCCTGACTCACCAATACAGGGTGTGTTCCCCAAATGCAGAACCCCACAGAGGATGCAGCCTCATGGCAAGTCAGATCATGTGTATAATGACACATTCCTAAATCAGGCAAATTCATGAGGAATGTCACCTTCAGTTCTCAACAGACCTCTATGGGGTGCTTGGTTTTATTACTGCTTGGAAGATGGGGACTCTGAAGCCTAAGGACTTAGGGACTTCTCCAAGGCCAAGGCTACCTAGGTGGCAACGGGAGGTGCCAATTTTCTCTCCAAATACCATGAACATCAGCCTATTATTTGCATCCCTGGTGTGTCCCAGCCTTCCCGACAGTAGAGAGATCATGGTTTCCGTAATTCCTAACACATCCTCCTTAAAAGCCCAGGCTGGAGCTGGCTGAAGCTGCCAAGAAAACAGCCAATTAGTGCTCTGTTTGGGGTTCCTTTTCCTCTGTATTACTGCACTCCTTGAAGACTCCTTCCTTTGTTTCTCCACTGAAGTTCAGCAGACCCCCTGGGGCTTGCTCTAACATGGAATCATAATAATTAGTCCAAAATGACAATTCTATTATAATTTCACTTTTATCTCCGGAGATGCCCAGACACCTTGCCAACACTCAGTCTGTACTTCTGTCTGAAGATGGGACCAACTGTGGGAGGAAGTGGGAAGTCCCCTTATGGAAGCAAATGTTGTAAAAGAAAATTGGTATCTGGTTCCTGTCCCTTGTGCATGCATAATATGTGGGGGTTAACAGAATGCACTTCTAATTTATAACTCTATGCTGACAGATATAAGCTTGACAAAGGCAATTTTAGGACGGGTAGAGGGATGATTGTTCTATCTGGAGTGCTCTATGTCTCAGAATTTGATTGTAAGTCAACTTATTCATGGCAATCAACTTGGAATGAAGGGTTTCATGGGATGTAGGACTTCCGGTGATAAAGCTGGGACAGTCCAGAGCAAAATAAGATGCGCTGGTTGCTTTACCTAACACAGATACCAGCTACGTACCAAGGTTTGGCAAATGACCTGCCACCTATTTTTGTAAATGAAGTTTTATTGGGATACAGCCATGCCCATCTAATTATGAATGGTCTATGGGTGATGTCCCATTACGCTAGCAGAGCCCAATAGCTGTTTAGAGGGAGACCATATGGGCCACAGTGCTGAGCATACTTGCTACCTAGCACTGCACAGAAAAAGTTTGTCACATCCTGATCTATATTTCACTTAGAAAAGATCTTGAAGACGATGGATGCAAAGATGTCCAAAGATTTTGGAGCACCTGGGTGGCTCAGTCAGTTAAGGGTCCTACTCTTGATTTCAGCTCAGGTCATGATCTTAGAGTGGTGAGATCAAGCCCCAGGTCCCACTCCATGGTCAGTGGGGAGTCTGCTTCTCTCCTTCTCCCTCTCTCTCTGCCCCTTCCCCCACTTGTGTGCTCTCTCTCTCTCTCAGATAAATCAATCACTCAATCAATCACTCAATCAATCTTAAAAAAAAAAAAAAGTCTAAAGAATTCATCAGAGATAACCAAACCCACATTCTTTCACTTTATGATCAACCACCATAAAATGGCTTTATATAGTGTAGTTCTGATACAGACATTCAATTACTCCTTAATAAGAGGGAATGTTAACCTTTCACCAGAAAGACCAAGAGAACAGTTGCTATTTTATCTAAAATTTTCTTTTCTGTCTAGGTTCTCTTTGTCCTGGGATTTAGCTTCCTGCTGTTCAGGATAGTTTGTAGATCTATAGAATCTCTCAATGCTCAAAGTTGGTTTTTTTTTTCCTTAATTTTATTAAGTTTTTAAATTTTAATTCCAGTAAAATCATCGTACAGTGTTTATTAGTTTCAGGTGTACAATATAATGCTTCAAATATTGTATACATTACTCAGTGCTCAATATGATAAGTGCACTCCTTAATCCCCATCACCTGTATCTCCCAACCCCCACCCACCTCCCCTCTGGTAACCATCAGTTTGTTCTCTATAGTTAAGAGTCTGTTTCTTGGTTTGTCTCTCTCTCTCTCTCTCTCTCTTTTTTTCTTTGTTCATTTTTTTTTCTTGAATTCCACGTATGAGTGAAATCATATGGTATTTGTCTTTATTTCGCTTAGCATAATACTCTTTACCTTCAGCCGTGTCATTGCAAATGGCAAGATTTCATTTTTTTAAAGATTTTATCTATTTATTTGTCAGTGAGAGAGAGCACAAGCGGGGGGAGTGGCAGGCAGAGGGAGAAGCAGGCTCCCCACTGAGCAAGGAGCCCAATGGGGGACTCGATCCCAGGACCCAGGGATCACGACCTGAGCCAAAGGCAGATGCTTAATCGACTGAGCCACCCAGGCATCCCAAGATTTCAATCTTTTTATGGCTGAATAATTTTCCATTGTATATGTATACCACATCTGCTTTATCCATTCATCTCTTGATAGGCAATTGGGCTATTGTAGATAATGCTGCAATAAACACAGGGGTGCATCTATCCTTTCGAATTAGTGTTTTTGTATTTTTGGGGTAAATACCCAGTAGTGTCATCACTGGATCATAGGATAGTTAGAGTTTTAAATTTTTGAGTAAATTTCATACTGCTCTTTACAGTGGCTACACCAGTTTTCATTCCCACCAACAGAGCACGAGAGTTCCTTTTTCTCTACATCCTTGTCAACATTTGTTGTTTCTTGTGTTTTTGATTTCTCAATGCTCAAAATTTTAGGATTTTTTTTTAAGTAGTCTCCACGCCCAGCCTGGAGCTCAATGTGGGGCTCCAACTCATGAGATCAAGACCTGAGCTGAGATCAAATCAGCTGAGCAACCCAGGTGCCCCAAAGTTCTAAATATCAAGTTTTTAATGTATAAATTTCTATAGATGATTGTCTCCCAAACTATTCCTGCTATGATGTTGACTGCTTGCTTTGTATATAAAAATGGACTCTAGAATTGGACTCTGGTTCAAAATATAGCTTAGAAGGCGGAGCAAGATGGCGGAGGAGTAGGAGACCTGGATTTCGTCTCCTCTCAGGAATTCAGCTGGATAGGGATCAAACCATTCTGAACACCTACAAACTCAACAGGAGATCGAAGAAAAGAATAGCAACAACTCTCTGAACAGAAAAGCGACCACTTTCTGGAAGGTAGGACGTGCAGAGAAGTGAATCCGAGGCGATATTCGGGAGGATAGACGGCGGGGGAGGGGCCTCCGTCGGCCGCTTCTGGCAAGTGATAGAACCGCGGAGCACAAAATCGGAACTTTTAGAAGTCTGCTCCGCTGAGGGACGTCACTCCGGTGGCTAAGCGGGGGGTGAACCCTCGTGGGACAGTGTGGTCTCAGGACCCTCGGGGTCACAGAAAGACCGGGGGTGCCTGAGTGCAGCAGAGCTCCCAGGTATCAGAGCGGGGAAGCCGGCTGCAGAGACGGAGCTGAGGAGCGGGCTCTCAGCTCGGGGTTGCCATAAACCGTGATCCGCAGCACAGTCGGGCCACCGCTCCTCCAGCAGGGACCCAACAAGCGGCAGATCCGGGGAGACTCCCCTTCCTCCCCGGGAGGAGCGGCGCGGGAGCGCACCGCGGGGATCTGCTGGGTTTGGAGACTCCACCCGGGGTCGGGTGCCAGAGATAGAAACGCTGGGTCACAGGCCGGGTGAGCACGGAGTGCAGCCGGAGATGGGGAGAGGGGAGTGACTGACTGCTTTTCTCTGGGGGCTCGCTGAGGAGCGGGACCCCGAGTTCTCGGCTCCTCCGGGGCGGAGACTGGGAGGCCGCCATTTTCACTCTCCGCCTCCAAAGCTGTACGGAAAGCTTGCAGGGAACAAAAGCTCCTGAGAGCAAACCCGAGCAGATTACTTAGCCCTGACCGGGCAAGGGCGGGGCAATTCCGCCTCCGGCAAAGACATTTGGGAACCACGGCAACAGGCCCCTCCCCCAGAAGATCAGCGAGAACAGCCAGCCAAGACCAAGTTTACTGATCAATGAGAACGACAGAACTCCAGCGCTAGGGGAATACTGCACATAGAATCCATGGCTTTTTTACCATGATTCTTTAGTCTTTCAAAGTTAATTTTTTTTAACTCTTTTTTTTTTAATTTTTCTTTTTCCCTTTTTCAACCAACATCTTATCAATCCCTTTTTTAAAAAACATTTTTATTTTTCATTTTTAGAGTCATATTCTATCCCTTCACAGTAGTTACCCTTATTTTTTGCGCATATATATATATATATATATATATATGTTGTTCTCTCTTTAAAATTTTGAGATACAGTTTCTTCTAACAGATCAAAATATACCCTAAATCTCTAGTACATGGCTTTGCTCTAGTCTCCTGCCTGACATTCTCTCCCTTGTTTTTTCTTTTTTTTTTTTTAAACTTCTTCTTTCTTTTTTCAAACAACTTCTTAGCTTATCAATTCCTTTTATATAATTTTTTATAATTTTTATCTTTACAGTCATATTCCATCCCTTCATTGTATCAACCCTTATTTTTGTACATATATAAGTTTTTCTTTCTTTAAAATTTTGGGAAGCACATTCTTCTAACAGACCAAAATACACCCAAAATCTAATGTGTGGCACTGATCTATGCACCAGCCTGATCATATTTGATCATATTCTGTTTTTTTTGTTTTGATCTGTTTTTGTTTGTTTTTATCTTTTTCTTTTTTCTTTTTTCTTTCTTTCCCTTTCTTCTCCCCTGGTTTCAGGTCTTTTCTCATTTGTTTAGAGTATATTTTCTGGGGATGTTGTTACCCTGTTAGCATTTTGTTCTCTCATTCATCTATTCTCCTCTGGACAAAATGACAAGGCGGAAAAAGTCACCTCAAGAAAAAGAACAAGAGGTAGTACCGACTGCCAGGGACCTACTTAATATGGACATTAGTATGATGTTGGACCTAGAGTTAAGAGTCATGATTTTAAAGATACTAGCTGGGCTTGAAAAAAGCATGGAAGTTATTAGAGAAACCCTTTCTGGAGAAATAAAAGAACTAAAATCTAACCAAGTTGAAATCAAAAAGGCTACTAATGAGGTGCAATCAAATATGGGGGCGCTAACTGCTAGGATAAATGAGGCAGAAGAAAGAATCAGTGAGATAGAAGACAAAATGATGGAAAATAAAGAAGCTGAGAAAAAGAGAGATAAACAACTACTGGATCATGAGGGCAGAATTCGAGAGATAAGCGATACCATAAGACGAAACAACATTAGAAGAATTGGGATCCCAGAAGAAGAAGAAAGAGAGAGAGGGGCAGAAGGTATAATGGAGCAAATTATAGCAGAGAACTTCCCTAATCTGGGGAAGGAAACAGGCATCAAAATCCAGGAGGCACAGAGAACCCCTCTCAAAATCAATAAAAATAGGTCAACACCCCGACATCTAATAGTAAAACTTACGAGTCTCAGAGACAAAGAGAAAATCCTGAAAGCAGCTCGGGAGAAGAGATATGTAACCTACAATGGTAGAAACATTAGATTGGCAACAGGCCTATCCACAGAGACCTGGCAGGCCGGAAAGTACTGGCAGGATATATTCAGAGCACTAAATGAGAAAAATATGCAGCCAAGAATACTATATCCAGCTAGGCTGTCACTGAAAATAGAAGGAGAGATAAAAAGCTTCCAGGACAAACGAAAACTAAAGGATTTGCAAACATGAAACCAGCCCTACAAGAAATATTGATAGTGGTCCTCTAAGCAAAGAGAGAACCTAAAAGTAACATATACCGGAAAGGAACACAGACAATATACAGTAACAGTCACCTTACAGGCAATACAATGGCACTAAATTCATATCTTCCAATAGTTACCCTGAATGTAAATGGGCTAAATGTCCCAATCAAAAGACACAGGCTATCAGATTGGATTAAAAAACAAGACCCATCAATATGCTGTCTGCAAGAGACTCATGTTAGACCCAAAGACACCTGCAGATTGAAAGTGAGGGAGTGGAAAACCATTTACCATGCTAATGGACACCAAAAGAAAGGTGGGGTGGCAATCCTTATATCAGACAAATTAGATTTCAAACCAAAGACTGTAATAAGAGATGAGGAGGGACACTATATCCTACTTAAAGGGTCTATCCAACAAGAAGATCTAACAATTGTAAAGATCTATGCCCCAGACGTGGGAGCAGCCAATTATATAAGGCAATTAATAACAAAAGCAAAGAAACACATTGAAAACAATACAATAATAGTGGGGGGCTTTAACACCCCCGGCACTGAAATGGACAGATCATCTAAGCAAAAGATCAACAAGGAAATAAAAACTTCAAATGACACACTGGACCAAATGGACTTCACAGACATATTCAGAACATTCCATCCCAAAGCAACGGAATACACATTTTTCTCTAGTGCCCATGGAACATTCTCCAGAATAGATCCCAACCTAGGTCACAAGTCAGGTCTCAACCAGTACCAAAAGATTAGGATCATTCCCTGCCTATTTTCAGACCACAGTGCTTTGAAACTCGAACTCAATCACAAGAGGAAAGTCAGAAAGAACTCAAATACGTGGAGGCTAAAGAGCATCCTACTGAAGAATGAATGGGTCAACCAGGAAATTAAAAAAGAATTTAAAAAATTCATGGAAACTAATGAAAATGAAAACACAACTATTCAAAATCTTTGGGATACAGCAAAGGCAGTCCTAAGAGGAAAGTATATAGCAATACAAGCCTTTCTCAAGAAACAAGAAAGGTCTCAAATACACAACCTAACCCTACACCTAAAGGAGCTGGAGAAAAAACAGCACATAGAGCCTAAATCCAGCAGGAGAAGAGAAATAATAAAGATCAGAGCAGAAATCAATGAAATAGAAACCAAAAGAACAGTAGAACAGATCAATGAAACTAGGAGCTGGTTCTTTGAAAGAATTAACAAGATTGATAAACCCCTGGCCAGACTTATCAAAAAGAAAAGAGAAAGGAACCCAAATCAACAAAATCATGAATGAAAGAGGAGAGATCACAACGAACACCAAAGAAATACAAACAATTATAAGAACATATTCTGAGCAACTCTATGCCAGCAAATTAGATAACCTGGAAGAAATGGATGCATTCCTAGAGATGTATCAACTACCAAAACTGAACCAGGAAGAAATAGAAAACCTGAACAGACCTATAACCACTAAGGAAATTGAAGCAGTCATCAAAAATCTCCCAAAACACAAAAGCCCAGGGCCAGATGGCTTCCCAGGGGAATTCTACCAAACATTGAAAGAAGAATTAATACCTATTCTTCTGAAACTGTTCCAAAAAATAGAAATGGAAGTAAAACTTCCAAACTCGTTTTATGAGGCCACCATTACCTTGATCCCAAAACCAGACAAAGACCCCATCAAAAAGGAGAATTACAGACCAATATCCTTGATGAACATGGATGCAAAAATTCTCACCAAAATACTAGCCAATAGGATCCAACAGTACATTAAAAGGATTATTCACCACGACCAAGTCGGATTTATCCCTGGGCTGCAAGGTTGGTTCAACATCCGCAAATTAATCAACATGATACAATACATTAACAAAAGAAAGAACAAGAATCATATGATCCTCTCAATAGATGCAGAAAAAGCACTTGACAAAGTACAGCATCCTTTCTGGATCAAAACTCTTCAGAGTATAGGGATAGAGGGTACATACCTCAATATCATAAAAGCCATCTATGAAAAACCTACAGCGAATATCATTCTCAATGGGGAAAAACTGAGAGCTTTCCCCCTAAGGTCAGGAACGCGGCAGGGATGTCCACTATCACCAATGCTATTCAACATAATACTAGAAGTCCTAGCCACAGCAATCAGACAACAAAAAGAAATCAAAGGCATCCAAATCGGCAAAGAAGAAGTCAAACTCTCACTCTTTGCAGATGATAAGATACTTTATGTGGAAAACCCAAAAGACTCCACCCCAAAACTGCTAGAACTCATACAGGAATTCAGTAAAGTGGCAGGATATAAAATCAATGCACAGAAATCAGTGGCATTCCTATACACCAACAACAAGACAGAAGAAAGAGAAATTAAGGAGTCGATCCCATTTACAGTTGCACCCAAAACCATAAGATACCTAGGAATAAATCTAACCAAAGAGGCAAAGGATCTGTACTCAGGAAACTATAAAATATTCATGAAAGAAATTGAGGAAGACACAAAGAAATGGAAAAACGTTCCATGCTCATGGATCGGAAGAACAAATATTGTGAAGATGTCAATGCTACCTAGAGCAATCTACACATTCAAAGCAATCCCCATCCAAATACCATCCACTTTTTTCAAAGAAATGGAACAAATAATCTTAAAATTTGTATGGAACCAGAAAAGACCCCAAATAGCCAGAGGAATGTTGAAAAAGAAAAGTAAAGCTGGCGGCATCACAATTCTGGACTTCCAGCTCTATTACAAAGCTGTCATCATCAAGACAGTATGGTACTGGCACAAAAACAGACACATAGATCAATGGAACAGAATAGAGAGCCCAGAAATGGACCCTCAACTCTATGGTCAACTCATCTTTGACAAAGCAGGAAAGAATGTCCAATGGAAGAAAGACAGTCTCTTCAACAAATGGTGTTGGGAAAATTGGACAGCCACATGCAGAAGAATGAAACTAGACCATTTCCTTACACCACACACAAAAATAGACTCCAAATGGTTGAAAGACCTAAATATGAGATAGGAGTCCATTAAAATCCTAAAGGAGAACACAGGCAGCAACCTCTTCGACCTCAGCCATAGCAACTTCTTCCTAGAAACATCGCCAAAGGCAAGGTATGAGGGCAAAAATGAACTATTGGGACTTCATCAAGATCAAAAGCTTTTGCACAGCAAAAGAAACAGTCAACAAAACCAAAAGACAACCGACAGAATGGGAGAAGACATTTGCAAATGACATATTAGATAAAGGGCTAGTATCCAAAATCTATAAAGAACTTCTTAAACTCAACACCCAAAGAACAAATAATCCAATCAAGAAATGGGCAGAAGACATGAACAGACATTTTTCCAAAGAAGACATCCAAACGGCCAACAGACACATGAAAAAGTGCTCAACATCACTCAGCATCAGGGAAATCCAAATCAAAACCTCAATGAGATACCACCTCACACCAGTCAGAATGGCTAAAATTAACAAGTCAGGAAATGACAGATGTTGGTGGGGATGTGGAGAAAGGGGAACCCTCCTACACTGTTGGTGGGAATGCAAGCTGGTGCAACCACTCTGGAAAACAGCATGGAGGTTCCTCAAAAAGTTGAAAATAGAGCTACCATACGATCCAGCAATTGCACTACTGGGTATATACCCCAAAGATACAAATGTAGGGATCCGAAGGGGTACGTGCACCCCGATGTTTATAGCAGCAATGTCCACAATAGTCAAACTGTGGAAAGAGCCAAGATGTCCATGGACAGATGAATGGATAAAGAAGAGGTGGTATATATATATACAATGGAATATTATGCAGCCATCAAAAGGAGAGATCTTGCCATTTTCAATGATGTGGATGGAACTGGAGGGTGTAATCTGAGCAAAATAAGTCAATCAGAGGAAGACATGTATCATATGACCTCACTGATAAGAAGAATTGTTAATCTCAGGAAACAAACTGAGGGTTGCTGGAGTGGGGGGTGGGGTGGGAGGGATGGGGTGGCTGGATGATAGACATTGGGGAGGGTATGCACTATGGTGAGCATTGTGAATTGTGCAGGACTGTTGAATCACAGATCTGTACCTCGGAAACAAAAAATGCAATATATGTTAAAAAAAAAAAAAAGAAGAAGAAGAAGATAGCAGGAGGGGAAGAATGAAGGGGGGGAATCAGAGCGAGAGATAAACCATGAGAGACGATGGACTCTGAAAAACAAACTGAGGGTTCTAGAGGGGAGGGGGGTGGGAGGATGGGTTAACCTGGTGATGGGTATTAAAGAGGGCATGTTCTGCATGGAGCACTGTGTGTTATGCACAAACAATGAATCATGGAACACTACATCAAAAACTAATGATGTAATGTATGGTGATTAACATAACAATAAAAATTTAAACAAAAAAAGATTTTATTCATTTCTTTTATTTGAGAGATAGAGAGAGAGAATGAGAAGTAAAAGGAGAGGGACAAGCAGACTCCACGTTAAGCACAGAGCGTAACACAGGGCTCCATCCTAGGACCCCGAGATCATGACTTGAGCCAAAACCAAGAGTCCAACACTCAACTGACTGAGCCACCGAGGCCCCCCTATACTTTACTTTTTAAAAAAGCAAAGAAAGCATTCAAGTGAGACATGGTGAGTGCACGGCCCAGAACCCAGGCTGTGGTGCATTGCAGCAACACTAAAGTCAAAAACACCCCCATGTTCAGTGCTCCACTTGGAGCAAACATCAGGGTGAGTGGCCAGGTGGGGTCCTTGTCTCCAAGTCTCCCTAAAGACATCCTCAGCCAAGCAGGCAGGCAGGCAGCCGCAGAGGGGTACTTCCCCTCTAGGAAGGTAGGAGTCCTTCTCATGCCCTTGACCCGATGATCTTAATCATTTTGAAACAGAAATCAGCAAGTTCTATCACTTGGAGATTTAATCATCTTTTCTCTACTCAAATCTGATAATGAATGATATCAGGTTATTAATTTTTCATTCCAGAATGAGCACATGAAGGCTACCTAGTATGGAGTTCTATTGCCTTTGAAAAATTCCATTCATGCCTTGGGTCTGTGTTTTGAATGGACTGTACATTCTCCTGATCAACACACTGAATTGCACTGAATCTTACTGACAAGGGTTTAAGGTGAGGTCATACTAGTATGCACTCTAAATCTGTTCACTGCAGTATTGCCAAGGCTATCCTGGCTTCAACCAGAGGCGAAGAGCGTGGGGCACTACAGAGCCTTTCTAACTAGAACCTGCTGCAAGTCCCTCATATCTAACATCTGTCCATCTGCCACTACTGTGGCATTTCCCCCTGCCTCTGCCTCAATTCAGGATTTGTCCTCTTTCACTTGGATGATACCATTAGCCTTCATCTTCCTCTTCCAGCTCATCTATGTGCATTTGACCACACCAAAATACCTGCACTTCTTTGGATGTACCTCCGTAGAGTTCTGTTTATTGTTTGCCCTTGGCCAGGAATGCACTCCTGTATTTGCTCCACTAGTCTGACTTCTACTCTTCCTTCAAGAAGCAGTCCAGGGGTGCCTGGGTTGCTCAGTCTGTTGAGCGACTGACTCTTGATTTTGGCTCAGGTCATGATCTCAGAGTCGTAGGATTGAACCCCATGTTGGGCTCCATGCTTACCCTGGAGTCTATTTGTCCCTTTCCTTCTGCTCCTCCCCCTGCTCTCTCTCTTTCTTTCTCTCTATCTCTCTTACTCACTCTCTCAAATAAATAAAATTAAAAAAAAAAAAAAAGAAAGAAACAATCAAGGGTCATGTTCCCTGAGAAACCATCCTACCTTCCCACAGGTATCACTGCCTCTTTTGGACTGGACTATTCCTTATACAGAATGATTCAAAAAAGAATTGGACACTTCTAAAAACATATTACTCAATAATTAGGCTATATATAAGAATATACAGTATACATGAACACCTGGATGGCTCAGCCAATTAAGCATCTGCCTTTGGCTCAGGTCATGATTCCAAAGTCCTGGGATCAAGTCCTGCATTGGGATACCTGCTCAGCAGGGAGTCTGCTTCTCCCTCTGCCCTTCACCCTGCTCATTCGCTCTCTCTCTCTCTCTCTTGCTCTCTCTGTCTCTCTCTCAAATAAATAAATAAAATCTTTTTAAAAAAGAACATACAGTACACACCAAATTTTGATTACCCTGATATTTGTCAATTTTCTTAATGATGATAGCACTCAATTGCCTCAGGAGTGGTGTTAGATCAGACAAGAGGGTCCCCTGTTGTGTGGTCTGTTCCTTAGAGGGATCCACATATTACAAATACATCAAAAAAAGTATTTATTAAAAAATACATATGCATGTCTGTCACTTTGGATCTGGTGTATAGTATTTGCATAGAAAGACTCACAACCCTAATTAGCTTGCTTATATGCCTATCACCATTTGGGCCCAGAAGAATGCTTTTCCACATCGCTTGCCCTGTGCCCAGACAAGAAGAACTGCATTCAAATTCTGTAGAGTTTTTGGGTTATGTCACTTCTCAAGTTAGAGATGGGCTGCTTTGGAGTGTAGAGAAGATTTGACAAGCAAGAAGCCTGGGTAAGAGGAAAGACAAAACAAAAACAACTTGTCTCATCTGTCTCCCCAGATAGAAATACAATGGGACTTGCGGTGCCTGAGTGGCTCAGTTGGTTAAACGTCTGACTCTTGATTTTGGTTTGGGTCATGATCTCAGGGTCATGAGATCGAGGACAACATTGGGCTCCACACTCAGTGGGGAGTCTGCTTGAGATTCTCTCTCCCTCTCCCTCTGTCCCTCCCCCCACAATCTATTTATCTCTTCCTCTCTCTCTCAAAATAAATAAATAAAATATTTTTTAAAAAGAAACACAATGAACCCTAATGAAATGAATGAAATGCATTCTCTTTTGCCAATAGTGTTGAGCACCCAATTTCTTGCTTCTTTTTGGTTTTAATTTTTTTATTTCAGAGATTTTTATGAATTAATGCAGCATACACAATAACTGTGTAAATTTGCAGAGGAACATTTTGCACAATAAAACAGTTGTTTATGTAAACATCACTGGCTCTTCAAAACAAGACTCAAACATACGACAATGAAGTTCAGTT
Source organism: Halichoerus grypus (assembly GCF_964656455.1). NCBI lineage: Eukaryota > Metazoa > Chordata > Mammalia > Carnivora > Phocidae > Halichoerus > Halichoerus grypus. Next base: position 16,149,477 of record NC_135719.1, on the reverse strand, counting down.
GTTTGATACTTCGTTGACTTTGAGTCAAATAAAAACATACCTGTACACGTATTTTATCACAGTGAAGGCATGTTTGTCAAATTTGTTAGTGTGATATACAACTTTCCCATAAGTTGATACATGGATTGTGGGATTTCACTTATTCTCTTGTCCTAAGTGTTTAGAGAAGACTCTACCTTGATTCACAGATACCCTGCACCACCAACTTCTTGTGGAGAAAGATCAGGATTCTCAAGTCTGGACCATTTGCTCTTCACCGCCCTGAGGACATGAACAAACACTTCATGATGCTGTTGATTATGGTATGCTATAAAAGACCTCTGATACGCTAGGAAAGACAAATTAGCCTTCCATATTGATGTGCATAATTTCATTATGAGCAGTGTGCAATGAGCGTTTATAATACTATACATAGGCAAGATTGCTTCCTTGGTTGTGACAACATGTTCACATAAAACCCGCTTCCAGAGTGGTAATCTTTGAGAGCGTTCAATTCTTCCCGAATCTCCTGTGTGTGGCTCTCACTAGTTCTTCTTGCAATTATGCATTTACATAGCTGGATTCACTCCTAGAAGACAGGAACCAGATCATACTCTTCTTGGACATGCCAAACCGATTGTGTGTGCCTGTTTTTAAAGGAATTTCTGACTATTTTCAACCCCACCCGACCAAAGAATGGAAACATTTGTCAAAGGAAGGTTCCTGAAGCTAATCAAGGCCTCTTCGGCAATCCAAAACTGCTCCCTATTTGTTTTCATGTTATGGTTGGTGCTCCATAAATGCACATGAAATGAAGAAAGCATGACTTAGGAGGAGCTCCCTACTCTTGCAGACACAATGTTGCTACGAGTGATGTGTTTCCCACCTCGGCCTCGGTTACTCTTGATCATATCAAGGTCTTCTTTTTAAATAGCATCTTATCATTTCCATTTCTTTAGTTAAGTGTTTACTTCTTTACTGTTTTTCTTTTTCATTAGAATCTAAACTCCTCAGAAGTTGAGACCTATGCTCTTACTCGCTATAGTATCTTCAGCATCTGGAAGACAGTAGGTGCTAAATATATGTGTGCTGCATAGTTGAATATGTAAACGTGCATCTGTATTATCAACAACTGAGATTCTTAGATGTTTTTTTTTTCTCTCCCCCTAGTGCTTTCTCCTTTATTCACACAACAGCAAAGTAGTATATACTTGTTCTCAAACAATCCAAAAGGATAGTTGAGAAGGGCTCCTCAGTTAACCAATTCTTGATGGTGATTGAGGGACTGACATTTTTGGTTTTTTCACTTTTATTTCGGTCCTGAATCCCTCTGGATTCTAATGCACACTGTACACTTACAGGTGCTTCTGAAGCAGGTGCTGGAACAGCTCTTGGTGTGATACCATAAAGCCTCCTTTCCACCAAGATTACAAGGTTTTTTTTCACTCAGATTTCACTTGCTTGGGATAAATCTTGTAAACAATGAAATCTGACTTTCTGATCCTGGTGCCCAGAGCATTTGAAGAGCTATCAAAGGGACACGGCCAGTGTCTTGGGTACTACAGTAAGCCCTTGATAGCAGCCATTAATGGGTTGTATGATGGGGAAAGTCATCTAAAGATAAAAATAGGTAGGCTGGCAGGAATCAACTCAATCGACTTAATTTCACACATGTACAGCCATTGATGCATCCGCAATGAGATTAGGCAATGCCTTTGTTGTTGACAAACTTATTAAAACTTTTCTAAAATAACGAATCTCTGGAGTTTGTGCCACTAAGTAGAAGAAGGAAGAACAAATATTTGTTGATTGTAAAGGAGCCCTCTTGTTTAAAGAAGCTCACCTATGGAGAAGACAAATGGCAGATAGAAGTGTGTCCAGAAGAAGGATTTACTGTTTTAAAATAGTTGGAGGTATAGATAAGCAAAACAGTCTGAAAGCTGTTGTCAGACCCTTTCTCTTTTCTGCCTTCGCAGCTGTCTTATATTTGTCACAGACTCTCTATTAAACCGTAATACATTTTTCCTGAACAATGTTTAGGCTTTAGCAGATCACTTGGAGCATTTCTTTGAAATGAGCAAGGCCCACTTAGGCAGGAAGCACTGTATAAAAATAGCCCTGTTAGATACCACCTGTGATTCCAATGATATGTCAAAGCCAAGATGCAGAGAGACCAAGGTCAAAAACACCCTGTGACCACAAGCAGAATATACTCCTGCTTCTAGGCAAAACAAAAGGTCGGGGGAGCCCATGGTGGGTGAATCCGTCAGATTTCTGGGAACTGATGTCTTATCACAAGTTTGGTTGTACAGGAGATGGAAACAAAAGACAGGACCTATTGGGTGTATTTAAGATGCATCCCAAATGCAGTTCTCAGAATTCTGTTCAAGGAGAGAATGATTATATGGAACCAGGATGCATGGGGGATGGGAAAAGACAAGGGTTGAGGCTGAGAGCACTTCCATCTTGTCACAAGTGGGCAGGTGCACATCTAAGAGTTCACAGCCATTTCTGCACTGATACTGTGAAATGTGTGCTTTTCTCTGATATAGTAGAAGAAAAAGTAGGTCCTGAAAAGTATAGTAATTTTAGTGTTTTAATACTGGAATGCTTGAATAGGGTGTATTTGTGAATTTAATCCTAAGTGTTTGTTACATGCCCCCTCATTAAGCCAAAGGAAATTGCAAGCAGATACAGCAGGGGTGTAGGGAAAGTTCTCCCATTTGTGACAGGCCTGCTTTTACCAATGCCTGAATTCCGAGTTAGCTGAGATTATCTCTGTGTCCAATGGGAAAGGTACTGTGAATTCTGAATGTTGCATTATCTTGCTTTATAACTGTGTTGCCTGATAACAGAAAGAGGGCTTTGGGCCATAATTAATAGCCATTCTTACAGATCTTTTAACTCTGCAATCTCCAAGGAGCTTACTTTCCATTAACATTTCCAGAAATAGCTTACTTTACATTATTAAAATGCTGCAAGAGATAGTTTCCAAATTATTCTTAAGCTAATTATTAAAAAGATGATTACTCAAAAAGCTTTCCCCACTTTAAATTGTATCTTTAGCTGCCTTGTAGTAAATATGAAGATAGAACCATAGCCATTGGAAGAATCTCTGCTTGTGATATAGCCAATTCCATTAACTCAATCTCTAGTGCGCTTTAAAATGTGTTTTCATTACAAGTTATGGTGCTAAATACCAGGGGAAAAGATATGCAAATCAGCAATATTAACTATGCCAGTTAAGACGAGCCAAACTAACCTAATGAAGGGGATATAGCTACTATAAAGCTATGTTTTGCTTTTTTTTAAAGGTTAATTAAGCTGCCTAATTATCCCAGACTGAGCATATTATTCTCCTGGAAAAGCAAGCATAATTAACTTAGAGAGTCTTCCCCCACAAGCAAACACAAGTAAATAGAAAAACTCCAATCCAAAGTGCTTTGCTTCCACTTAGTTTGAAATCCAAAAGGTGGCTCGATGTGCACGTAAATAGGAGCAGATGTACATGCACAAACACACACACACTCACACGCACCCATCTATCGTGATATGGAAGAGCTAACGGTAAATAAGTATCTATAACTTATTACCTGTATAAAATATGCTTCTCAAGAAGATGAAATGGAAAGTATTCTTAAGGAAGATTGTTATTAGTTATTTGCTGCTTTGGGCTGCCTAGCAGTAATCCCCTTTTCTGTTGGTAATGTTGAATTTTCCTTCTGGAAAAGTTGAATTACCTGTTGCACCTACAGTGCAATTCAACCTCTCTCTTGCCCAATTCTTATATCCCTTACTCCCTCACAGGTAATATTCCTTAGCAAACTATCCAATAAACCATCTGCACATAGATGTTCATTTCAAAGTCTCCGAGAAGACTTTCCCAGGGGAGCCGATATATGACATTGTTGCCAGGATGGGTCCTAGGAAGCAGAAACTAAAATGGGGTTTTTGGAGTTATAGAGCTTGCCTGCTGGCTGGTAATAAGGGTAACATCGCTGGGGGTTGGGCTGGAACTAGTAGTCTCTCTGTTTGTTGTCACGAGATGACTCTTAAAACCTGCATTGCGGGTGAGCCAGGATAGAATGCAGGCAGAAGCAAATGTACTGGTGTCCATGGTAAATGTAAGGTTGGTACAGTATCACAAGTGCTTGAGGATTTCTGAGAGATAGCAATTATAAACACAATGAAATTTGATGATTGTTGCTGGGGCTCTTGATGAACCTGAGAAAGACAAGGAAAAGCTGATGGTGATTACTAATTTAAGACAAAGAATGGAAGATAGAAGACCTCCTTGGCAGCATATAAAAAAATGCACCACTCCTGTAGCCAGGTGGCAGAAAAGGCTGAGGATCAGGCTCAAGAATTAACTATAATTACAGTGGAGCTCCAATGAGGGTTGAAATTCCTTTCATTCATAGTAACTGAAATTGACACATTCTGAGTATAGGTTTACCCTTCTGACTGCAGGGTCTAGTAGCTCCAATACATGATGATTTAAAAAAATTTTTGATCTACTGATTCAGGATCCTCCTCAACATTTCATGAGACCAAAGGTCCGACTTTACAGCAAAGAAGGTGAGGCAGGGATGCCTGGGTGGCTCAGTCAGTTAAGCGTTTGCCTTCGGCTCAAGTCATGATCCTAGGGTCCTGAGATCTAGTCCTGCATCAGGCTCCCTGCTCAGTGGGGAGCCTGCTTCTCCCTCTACCTGCTGCTCCTTCTGCTTGCTCTCTCTCTCTCTCTCTCTCTCTGACAAATAAATAAAATTAAAAAAAAAGGGGGGGGTGAAACAGTTGACATGAAATCATAGGATCCGTCCAACTTATACCACACCACCGAGAAACTGCAGGCATAATAGAGCCATGGGACAACCCTCTGAAGACACAACTGAGATGCTGGCTTGAAGATGATACACTCAAAGATGGGTACCACCCTCCAAGACCTCGTATACACCCTACATCCATGGTATGGTTCTGTGCTCCAATAGGCAGAATATATAAGTCTGAGAACTAAGGAGTAAAAGTAGGAGCAAATCCACTTCCTTTCATTGCCAGTGAGCCACTTGAGGAGTTTTTCTTTCTCATCCACACAAATATAGCTCTTGAGTCTAGAAGATCTGATTCCCACAGGGAGGATGCTTCTACCAGGAGATACAGTGAGAGTCCCTTTCAACAGTAAGCTCTGGCTGCTGCCCTATCACTTCAGGTTCCTTGTGCTGAGAGACCAGATTGCAAGGAAAGTTCATTATGCTAAAGGAATAATTGACCCTGATCTTCAGGAGGATGTTGGACTATTGTTACACAATGGAGGGAGGAGGAAGTATGCTGGAAACCTAGTTGATCCACTGGAGTTTTTAATGATCTCCTGTCCAACTGTAATGCTAAATGGGCAAGAGAAGCATTCATGGCCTGTGAAGAACATAGTGATCATGGCTCAGAACCCTCAGGGATGAGTGTCTGGGTCACCTCATCAGGGAGGCCATGATAGAGGAGGTTCTAGAAGAGAACAAGGGGGTCACAATGGACCATGCAGGAGGAAGATGAGGAGCATTAGTTGTAGCCCCAAACACCATCGTAGCCATGGGGGCTGTAATTTGTGCCATTAATGTTACTCTCAGAAATTTCCCCACAAAAGGAGATCAACCAGAATCCTAGAGAAGCTGTTCCCAGATAAGCTGAACATACAGCAAATGGATCCAAGCAGTGGAGGTGGACTGTAGTTGTTGCTGGGGTGTAGCCCCAGGATACCCTCATTAAGACTGAGTTACACTTTCTCCCAGCTGCCAAGGTACATTTCCTAATGTCAGCTGAAGTGTGAATTCTCCAGGAATTACTCTCAGCCAATGAGAGCTTGCTCATTCAAGATTATGCCCCATCTCAAGTATAGACTTCACCCAACAACTACTTACTGTTGGGGTATAATATACAACTAGTTATTGTAGGGATCACTCCGGCTTCAGAGTGCCATCAACAATCACAAGACCATGCGAAGCAAGAACACCTTTCTGACATTTACACATTTCATTCAACATGGTACTCTCCAAGTGAGGACTCCCTCTAAAGTATATGAGCAATCATAAAATAAATTTGATTTTCCCATATTTAATGAAATGATCTGCCACAGGATACATACCTTTAAGTGAGCTTCCATGTTCTATGAAGAAATATTTATAAGCTATGCCAATATAAGGCTAGAGCAATCTATTTCCCTGGAAGGGGGTTTTATAGAGGCTTTATCTTCATCTGTTTGTATCCATGCAAAGCTTTGGCAATTAAAGAAAAAAGAGGAGGAGAAGGGAGAAGAGGGAGAAGTGAGGGATAAAAGAGGAGGAGAAGAAGGAAAATTTCAAGATCCTAAATTTAGCAGTATATAAGAAGGCTATTCAAAATGACCTGTTCTCATTTGCTATTAATATATCCCTTTCAACAATCTGTCATACAATCCCTCACACTCCACCCCTACAGTCCTTGGCTTCCTAATAAGTTACAAGGAGTAGATAAACACTGAAGTTAATTCTAATGCCCCAGGTTCTCCATTATCTACCTCTAATCAGGAGAACTGTGTGACTCTCGCCCCTGCCTGTTAGGAGCCTGAAATAGTCTTATTGGTTAAGGGTCACTGCTTTCTAATTGTAAACACGACATTGGCTTTGGGTCCCGGGATGTTTGCAAAGATACAAATGTTAACACAGCTCAACAAGCCTAGAAAAGGATTTGAGGGAAGTCAGAGCAGTGGGGTGAACTCTGAGACTTGGTTTCTTCACCTGACAGAAGAGTTGATTCTACTGGGCTTTCTCTCTGTTCCTTTCCAGAAGGACTTCATTCACCAAGGTGACATGGATCATCCCAGAGAGAGGTGTTCATTCCTCCTAGCCAGGGTGCAAAAGCTCTGTTCCTTTCTAGTCTCTACCTTGAGCCAGCAAGGTGCCATTCTCAGCATCTTTGCCACCTCTCACATGGACCTGGAAGTATTAACAATTTTCGAAGGTCAACACTCAGCCCCTCTTCTTTCCTCGGCAGAGTGCCATTTTCAATTTGGGAGAATTTTCTCCTTCATGTGGAGCAGCTTGCTCTCTGCTTCTTGTCTCCTTCGAGACCACCTCCCTGGCCCTAATTCTTTGCCTCAGTAAACTAGGAACTACATCAGAAATTAAACAAATTGCAATGGCCATTTCCACTGCCAGAGGTCGGAAACTGCTCAAGGCCAAAGGTTACAGGGGCGTTTGAGGCCAAGAAAAAGCAATTTACTTTTCACAACATTTTATCAAGGAGACAAGTAGAGTCACCCCATTAAAACAAGTCACCTCTTACATTTCCCCTTGTCGAGTAGATTCCCTGAGTGGGGAGAGTGAACAATGCCCTCCTGCTCAAATGAAGTGGATGCAGCCTTACTTTATACCAGCGGTTCCCACACAAATTAAAACACAAATCATGGCCCTACCCCCTGAGGTTCTGATGCACTCGCTTGGGGTGGGGTTTAAAGATTTGTGTTTCTAACAGGCTCCAGGTGATGCTGCCCCTGCTGGCCCAGGGCCCCCACTTTGGGGACTGCTATTCCCTACCATACTGAGTCCCTGCCATGGGGGTTGGGACGGCAGGTGACCCCAACCCAATGGCTCATCAGTAAGTCTGCATGGGATAGAGATTTTGATTTAAATAGACCACAGAGGCGAAAATCAATGAGCCAATTTCAAAAGGAGGCGCTGGTGGCAAAGAAAACCTTCAATTAGCACATCTGCAACAGAGATCTTTGTCTGAATATTCCTTTTTCCTTTTGGCTTCAATAATCTTATCAGCCAGGCACCGGAAGTCCAGCCAGTGAAAGGCTTGAAATTGTTTTTATTCACCCTGAAAACTAAATGCTGGTTCAGAGGAGAATTCAATTGATTTGCAAACAGTGTTTGCTCCTTTCCCTGTCACCCCACAGACAGCCAATTAATGACATTAAAGATTAATTAACGGGAAAGCTTGGCCCTACATGCCAAAGAGATGATTAAACTGGGACTTCTATGTTTCTTCCCAGAGAGGAAAATAACCCTCAATAATGAAAGGTTCAGAGGCAGCTTTTGTCCTGGGTACGGAGTCCATCCAGGGCTGGGTGAGAAAGGTTGCTTAAAGAGCCAAGTGGGTGGGCTCCAGCTGCAGCTTAACCCCCCCGGGGGGCACCAACCTGTGTGCATCAGCATGTGAGCCAGCAAGTAACTCCACCTTACCGGGTGAGCAGGAGTCATAACATGGCCCCCCGTGTGCCTTCCCTCCAGATGGAGCAGCCGCAACCCCCACCTGGCTCTCCATTCCTGCCCCTTCCCAGCCCTCAGGATCACATCCATTTCCCTAGAACATCCTCTGAATCTAAAACCATCTTTTCTCACATGACCGTGCAGAGGCTGTTCATCCTTCTCTCAAAGAAGCAGGTAGCAAAGGTCAGGTTTGATCATTCTAAAAATGTGTAACTAAACAGAAATGATGCTGAGATCCGGAGAAGGGCACGAACTCACCAGAACACTCTGGAGCTCTACCAGTAGCCCACACTGGAGAGCATTTCCCTGTTCATAGTGTGTCTTTCATTTGCATTTTATCTCATTAAATACTCCCCACAGCGTTGAGAGGTGGCCTTTATTGTGTTTTTCCACACCTGAGGAAACTGAGCCAATGTGGTGTGCAGTGTCTAGAGCAAGGGGGTGTCAAAGGTCTCCCCCCCACCAAGGATGCTGATGTATCCATAGCTGTGGGCTTCTCTCACCGACAAGGCTAAATAAGGGGCTTGGCTCTACCACCTAGAATGACTAAAGCAGTTAGTTGTGAAAATCTGACACCAAGAGAAAATATGAAATGACATAACCTCTAACTTTAAGCTGCCAACAAATTAAACAATACACATTATGCAAAGGCTCTTGCATTAGTAATGACACCATATGGTACAGCTCCAATCTAGGACACTTTTGAGAATGACAGGGGACAAACAGAACACTGGTCACCTCATGACTAGTAAACTGCTTTAAAAATGAATTCCTATGATTATCGACTTTCAGGTAGTAGTCGTGAGCATAGCTACTGTGGCTACCCTTGAGACACATAATGTAATAGTTAAAATGTATGATGCGTTTAGCCAAGATGGATTCCCAATATATTCTTGCCTAGAAAGGATTCTTCAATGAAAAGCCTTTTTTTTTCTACATTAGGCCTATCAGCTTAAAGTAAACCAGTGGGTTTGACTATTATTAGGTAAATCCAAGCAAAGACGAGTGCTTTCCTGACCGAGGTCAGTAAATTAGGCATGAATTGCAGTATGCAGCCCATGAAGCCAGAAAAAAAAAAGCAGCCCCACCCCCAAGAGTTCACACAGAGAGTAGCCAACACATCACATCTGGACTGAGAGGCACGAGCCAAGCTGAGGGGGTGACCTGAGTTCAGTGGTCACAGAAAGGCACTGACCAATGACGTGCAGCATTCCAAGGTCAGAGGCAAGCTCAACCTTCACTTGGAGAGAGGTTTGAAGAGTTGCGGTGGAGACCTCCAACTCGTTCATCCTGCTAGATGGAGTTCTGCCATCTTGGGCTAGTTTAAAAGACCATCGGGATGTGCCAAACATCTCTCAGATGTCCTTCTGTTTCACCAGGACTTAGCCACTTAGCTGCTGGCCACAACAAAAGTGCACATTTTCGTTAATATCACAGCCCCAGAGAGGAGGTGTCAAGGGAATAGTAACAATGCTCCTGAATCTCTCAGGCACTCAACAGGGCAACACACACCCTGGGGGAAGGTGTGCTGTTCCCATCTATTATGATAGCAAATAAAAGATAAAAAGCGAGACTGAACCTACTAGTCTAAATATCTTTGCTGAACCCTCAAAGATTGCTCAGAAGATACTTGAAGACATCACAAATGGCTCTTCTTCCAAAATACTAAAGTTTCATAAAAAACTTTAGGAATGAATTGTGTGACAGTGAATTACAAGTCAATAAAGCCACGACATTAGCAAAAAGAACTAAGTTGTAACGATGCTGTCATTATCATACAATTATCTTTAAGAACTAAACAATTCAAACAACTCTTTACATAATAGGACTACAATTTGGCAAGGAAATATTTAAAAAAAATAACTTCAGTTTGACCACCTCAGCAATTTTTTTATATTTTCCACTGAGGGGGTGCCTGGCTGGTTCAGTTGGTGGAGCATGTGACTCTTGATCTTGGGGTTGTAAGTCTGAGCCCCACGTTGGGTGTAGAGACTACTTAAAAATAAAATCTTTAAAAATAATAATAATTGGGGCACGTGGGTGGCTCAGTCGTTAAGCGTCTGCCTTCGGCTCAGGTCATGATCCCAGGGTCCTGGGATTGAGCCCCGCATCGGGCTCCCGGCTCCGCGGGAAGCCTGCTTCTCCCTCTCCCGCTCCCCCCTGCTTGTGTTCCCTCTCTCACTGTGTCTCTCTCTGTCAAATAAATAAATAAAATCTTTTTTAAAATAAATAAATAAATAATAAAATAATAATAATAAAAATAAAATTTCCCACTGAAATGAAGAATAAATTTTTGATCTGTACATGGAGGTAACACTATATTGTATTATTGCTATAATTTTATTCAGCCAGGCCTACCTGCTTATTATAATCTGAGTGAAAAACATGACCCTTTTTGTTAATCAGGTCAGTATCTGCCTGTGAGGCCCAGGATAGTGAAGGAACAGTCAGCACCCTTCTTCCGGGGTAAAGGAGTCATTGCATGTGGTGTATATGTCCCTGCAAGACCTGTAACATGATTTTTAACTGCTACAGCAGATCTGTTATATGTCAGGTGGGACTTTAAATTGGTCCAACCGTTTGCAAAAGAGAAATAGCAATAGGTATAAAAAAAAATCCTAAAAGATATCCATAGGCTTGACCCTGTTGTCACATGTGTAGAGATCTATCCCAATGAAATAATGCAAAGAACAATGACCAAAAATGTGAATCCAGCATCACTTCTAGTAATAGACTTTAGAAAACAACCTAAGAAGGTATGTATATATGTAGAAGTATATATTGGGGAAAATTATGAAAATCCACTTTATGGTGTAGTATGCAGCTATGAAAAAGTTTTTTATTATGTTAAAAGAAAAAAAGATAAAAAGTAACTGTATATGCACTACAACAGTACATATTTTAAAGATACAACGCGCGGGGCGCCTGGGTGGCTCAGTTGGTTAAGCGACTGCCTTCGGCTCAGGTCATGATCCTGGAGTCCCTGGATCGAGTCCCGCATCGGGCTCCCTGCTCGGCAGGGAGCCTGCTTCTCCCTCTGACCCTCCCCCCTCTCATGTGCTCTCTCTCTCTCTCTCATTCTGTCTCAAATAAATAAATAAAATCTTTAAAAAAAAATAATAAAGATACAACGCGCTGGTTTTCAAGGTATAGCCACACCTTTGCTACTCCTTCCTTTTAAGGAATGGAACGTAATGCCTCTTTCCTGGAGTGTGAGTAGCGCTCAGTGACTTGCTTCTCATGAGCACAACGTGGTAAAGGTGGTGGAATGTAACGCTAAGTCTAACTGCGGTGTCCATGTGGAGTTCAGTCCCCACACTTTCTGCCTCTCATCACTCACTCTGGAGGAAGCCATGCCAAAAGGCTGCCCTGCAGAAATAGAAGGCTCCTGCTCTGTGGGGACACTGAGGCAGCCTACAGAGAGGCCCACATGGTGAGACAGAGGCCAGCCAACAGCCACATGCATGAGCTCAGAAGCAGATCCTTCCCCCATTTGAGCCTTGAAAAGATCACAGCCCCGGCCAACAGCTTGGCGGTGGCATCGGGAGAGAGGCCGCCTAAACCCCACCCCCTGCCCCCACTAAATCACTCTGGGAGGCTCCCCCAGCAGAAACTCTATGAAAAATTCTTCTGCTGACTTGCACCTAGAGCTCATTTGTCTCTCATGGGAAATGGTTACATGAACTCAAAACCTGTGTCCATCTCCATCTGCCTCGATAGGATTTTATTTTTTCAAAAAATCCTCAAATTATGGCAGTTGTTAGTGGCTGTTATTTTAAGCCACTAAATTTAGGACAATCTGTTATGGAGCAATAGATAACTAGTACATATAATAGAGGAAAGAATTACGGGAAAATATACTAAAGTGCAAACAGGGGTATTTTAGTCAGATGACAAAACATTTCCCCTCCTTTTGTCTCTGCTTTCAAGTAATCTGTAATTGAAAGTTTTCAGTCCAGCCTGGTTGAAAAATATTTTAGTTTCTTTATGATACAAACAGCAATTTAACTCCTCCCCAAGCCCTGTGTATCTAAAGGATGTAAACTTCATTATTTTGGAGAGGGGAGGGGGATGGCTGTCCCTTTAAGACGTAGCTGCTCCCTACACAGACCTGGATGCATATGCTGTTCCATGCTGTTCCTTTCTAAAGATGCTACTGACTGAGCAAAAGCAGGGCAATCAGTGAACTGTTTTCCTTGCCCCTTCTGGAGTTTACACTGATGCAGCTATATTCTGTTATCCAGCACTTCTTTTGACAAATGTTATGGATTGGTAAGCTAGCCATTTACTAGCTTTGTAATCTTGGGCTTAACCTCTGTACCTCGGGTTCCCCATGTGTAAAATGGTAATAACCGTACTTTTCTCATAGAGTGATTGCGTGAATTAAATGAAATAAAACACGCCAACAACAGACACATGAAAAAGTGCTCAACGTCGCTTGGCATCAGGGAAATCCAAATCAAAATCTCAATGAGATACCACCTCATACCAGTCAGAATGGATAAAATTAACAAGTCAGGAAACGACAGATGTTGCCGGGAATGCAGAGAAAGGGGAACCCTCCTACACTGTTGGTGGGAATGCAAGCTGGTGCAACCACTCTGGAAAACAGTATGGAGGTTCCTCAAAAAGTTGAAAATAGAGCTACCATACGATCCAGCAATTGCACTACTGGGTATTTACCCCAAAGATACAAATGTAGGGATCCGAAGGGGTATGTGCACCCCGATGTTTATAGCAGCAATGTCCACAATAGCCAAACTGTGGAAAGAGCCAAGATGTTCATCGACAGATGAATGGATAAAGAAGATGTCGTATATACATACGATGGAATATTATGCAGCCATCCAAAGGAATGAGATTTTGCCATTTGCAACGACGTGGATGGAACTGGAGGGTGTTATGCTGAGCGAAATAAGTCAATCAGAGAAAGACAGATATCATATGACCTCACTGATATGAAGAATTCTTAATCTCAGGAAACAAACTGAGGGTTGCTGGAGTGGGGGGGATGGGAGGGATGGGGTGGCTGAGTGATAGACACTGGGGAGGGTATGTGCTATGGTGAGTGCTGTGAATTGTGCAAGACTGTTGAATCTCAGATCTGTACCTCTGAAACAAATAATGCAATATATGTTAAGGAAAAAAAAAAAGAAGAAGAAGAAGATAGCAGGAGGGGAAGAATGAAGGGGGGAAATCGGAGGGGGGAGACGAACCATGAGAGACTATGGACTCTGAAAAACAAACTGAGGGTTCTAGAGGGGAGGGGGGTGGGAGGATGGGTTAGCCTGGTGATGGGTATTAAAGAGGGCACGTTCTGCATGGAGCACTGGGTATTATGCACAATGAATCATGGAACACTACATCTAAAACTAATGATGTAATGTATGGTGATTAACATAACAATAAAAAATTTAAAAAAAAAAAGAAAGAAAACACGCCAAACATCTAGTACAAGGCCTGACATGGAATGGCCCCTTGGATGGTGGAGACCGTGGGCTGAGGAATCAGAGCAGAGGGCAGGGGAGGGGGGCTGTTCTGTCCTGGCAGGTGCTACCAAAACAGGCTCACTGGGTTTGTAGACACCTCGATCCATAACACGATGCATGTTTCAGGAAGAAGTCTTCTGCTGACTTGCACCTAGAGCCCGTTTGTCACTGCTGGAAAATGATTACATGAACTCAAACTTGTGTCCATCTCCATCTGCCTTGATAGGATTTTATTTTTTAGAAAATCCTCAAATTATGGATATTTATTTTGATCCTATCTAAAAATCAATCTCTGTGCTTAGGAGGGTGCGATTCCAGCTCTCGCAAAGCCAGGAGGCGTGATGGATCAGGCGCTCAGGATGCAGTGAAGAAGTAATTGGGTGAGAGGGCTCGTTGGCTAATAGGCCACTGAGGCTAATTATTCTTTAGCACCAAATTGCATTCAATCACAGCTTGGACTGTTTCCCTCCAAAGGTGGGTGTGTTCATAATAGGGCCTTTAGCCCAATTTGTCCTTCAGGGCAAAGGACATTTTTGGTGTTTAATTAAAGACGTACAAAAAGGTATAAGTGTGCAAACTTGGCTAAAACGGAGTATTTTTAAAGAATCAGAAAATGCTACTTTTACTTAGGAAATCACACATATTTGGGCTACACAGAGTGGTAATAATTATAATCATGATGACATTACCAGGAAGATGGGCTGCAGTGTCTACTAGGGCCTAACCAAGAAAGACAACCAACACACGAAGTAAGGAGAATCTCACCAACTGCATTTTGGAGAATTGTGCCTTCTGTCCCCCAGAAAATAGACCATCTGAGCCCTGTGAGTGCTGAATTCTGACTCTCCACAATCAGGAAAAATGAAGATAAATCTAAACTCCTAAACAAAGTAAGTATTATCTTTGGAGGTATAAGCATCAAGCTGCTCATTAAGACAGATAGTATTGATATCACTGGAGTTAATCAATTCATTTCATTGACCAGATAGACCTAGGTCTAAGCAAAGCAGAAGACAAGGGAACATACTGGAAAGAAAAACTGCTTCGGGATTCAGGTAACTCAGGTTCTAGTCCTATTTCTCACACTGACTAAATATATGATGTTAGTTAATTCTCTTTACCAACTCTGCTGGAAAATGGTTAAATGATCCCAAAGCTTGGGACCATTACCATTTGCACTGATAGGATTTTATTATTTTAAAAATCCTCAAATTTCGAATGCTATTTTTGTCCCTAACTAAAATCGACCCCTGAATTTGGGAGGGTACGATTCCAACTCCTAGCTCTCTTCTGTCCAACATGTAGATGGTACACTAGTCCAGAAGGATTTAATTAAGTATAAGAATCAGAATCTCCTGAAAATATTGTCAAATTCTCAAGCCAAATGTTATTCTAGATACCTTGAGTCTAGCACTTCTGGGGCTGGGGCCTTGGCACCTGTTTCTGGAAAACTCTCTCCACAGGGTTCTGAGACATGTTAAGAACCAAAGGCAGGATGAACTCTGGATGTCATCCATTCCCATCATCCTAGGGGTCTAGACCGCCTTGCCCATTAAAGTTCTCGACAGCTCACTTCCCTTCCTCCAAGATTGGTCCTGGAACCCTCCTATCGGGAAGAACTTCACAGGTATAGAGAAGGCCACTCTCTCACAGCAAGGTCAGGCAAATGTCTGGTGTTGCCCTGAAAATGTGCAGTCTGAATGAGAACCGGTAGCAGGGAGCATTCTGCCCACGTGTGTCCATACATACATACGCAGAGCTGCTAGGAAACATCACTCTGCTCCTCAACACTGTTCTGATGCTCAGTTCCTGGTCAGTTAGAAGATCCAATGTCCTGTTCCACTGTGAGTAGGGATCTAGGACCAGATGACAGGAGGGCAACATGTGAACAATTCCGGAACATCCAAACATGGCAGGAGTTATTTCTTTGCATCAGTGATACAAAGCCTGAGCTGCCCCTACTTATCATGCAAGGAAAATGACAAGAGAATGATGGTGCCATTTAACCAAGGTAAATCGCTCCCACTATGCAAACAAAGAAAAGACCTGAAATGTTGAACCAGGGCTCTCTTTGTTAATACTGAACATCTGCATACAGAAAGAAACATGAAGGACTGATCAGCAGAGAGAAGCCTGGGACTCTCAAACCTCCATCCGTAACACATCAATCTTACCTGTTGTTCCCTATTGAATGAATATTAGCCAAGCACCCATCTATGGGAAAGGGACCCACGCCTCCCAAGTAATCAAACTGGAAGAGGTTATTACATTTGAAAATAAAGCGACTCACAGTATTCAGGAACACAAAGAAGCATATGAGCTTGAAGTGCTCTAAAGTGGTCCCAGGTGCCCCAATACTTTTTTTTTTTAAGTAGGCTCCATGCCCAGTGTTGAGCCCAACATAGGGCTCGAACCCACGACCCTGAGATCAAGACCTGAGCTGAGATCAAGAGTCAGAGACTCAAGGCACCTGGGTGGCTAAGTCAGTTGAGTGTCTGCCTTGGCTCAGGTCACCATCTTGGGGTCCTGGGATCGAGTCTTATGTGGGGTTCTCTGCTCGGGGCGGGGGTCGGCTTCTCCCTTTCCCTCTGCCCCTCCCCCAACTAGTGCGCGTGCTCTCCCTCTTTCTCTCAAATAAATAAATAAATAAAATCTTTTAAAAACAAAAAAGAGTCGAGGCTCAACAAACTGAGCCACCCAGGCACCCTGAAATCATTAATACTTTTTTTAACACGGGGCCCATATTTTCATTCGCACTGGCCCCCAGAAATTACATGGCTGGTCCCAGTCATGGGAGTTGTTCAGAGGAATAAAACACTAAGGGTATTTTTCACTAGATGAGATCTTAGCTCTTAGAATATATAGTATAAGCTAGGTTGCCTGTGGAGGGGCTGCTTTCACCATTAGCAGTTTGCACGACTAAGATGTGGACTCCAGGCTGACCAATCCCAAAGCCTGCGACCCCAAGGCTGAGAGGTAATGTGACTTCCTGAGACGCAGAACGACCAGCCACCCAGACTTAAGGTCTCAAGCTCTCTCCTAGTGGGAACTGGGTCTGCCAAGGCAGCAAACACCAGCCTTAGAAAATGACTCTGGCTGCCAGAGGGGAACCTGCTAACATTTCTACCCCACCTGGAACTGGGCAAAGAACCACACCGCAATCAGACAACAGTTATATTCTTCTCTGCCAGATTAACTCCAGTCCACAGCATTGGCCAGGATGGCTTTCTCCATAAAGCCCCACAGCCCTTGAGGGCTAACCATGGGAAAACCTGTGAGTGCAAAGGCAGTTTGGGTGAAGGGAGTGGAGAGCTGGATGGGAATGCAGAGCCCCAGGCTCAGAGTGGAGATGAAGGTGACCAAGTCCGGGCTGATTCCGTTCCTCCTCTCCCCTTAGGAAGCATCTAAATATGAAACACAAACCTTGAGTCAAATCTATAAGGTCCATTCTGGGGAGAGGGGCAAAAAGAACGTCTGATGAACACGAGAACCAGGGCTTCATGAGGAGACATGGCGGCAGATGCCACACAGCGTCACAAGAGCAAGAATGTGATGGTCACACGCTCAGGGGGAAGGAGGGTTGACATAACACCCTGAGTGGGCAATTCCCAGAAAGAAAGCTGCAGAATTCACAGCTCCTAGAAGGCGTTCCCCCTCACAGCTAGCCATTTTGGAGGGCTCCATGTCAGGGCTTGGCCCTGGAGCTACTTGCCCAAAAGAATGCCCCAGGGCTACTACTGGAAAATGCCCTTGAGGTAACCCAGAGGAGCAGCCCCTTTCAGTGCATTTGAGCAAGAAGACCCTGAAATGTCTGTGAGACTCCTCAATAAAGTTGCCAGAAAAAATACAGGATGCCCAGTCAAATTGTAATTTCAGACACACGACGAATGGTTTTTAGTAGGAGGGCGCAATATTTGGGACATACTTATAATAAAAAATTACTTGTTACCTATCTGAAATTCAAATCTGACCACATGCCCTACATTTTCATTCATTACATCTGGCAGTTCTACTCAGGGAAAGCATCCTACTGTGGCCCTTGACTCTCTTCTCCCTTGGCCCATCTCATCCCTCAAGTCAGAGAACAGACTTGGACTCTAGTATAGCAGGATATTAAAAGCCTCTTGGATCCAGGCAGGAGAGGAATACACACACTTCTCTCTCTATCCCCCATCAGTTATTGCCACACCTCCCCACCCAGTGTCTAGTGCATGCCTACCGCCGAACTGTGACACTACCCTCCTTGCTTCCCTCCCATGGAAGACTGAAACCAGCGCCCAAGGAGGGGCCACTCAACAGCCAAGGCATGACAAGCCACTGGCTACAGCATTCATGCTTCTCGTCGCTCATTTCTTCAACAATGACATTAGAGACAAATGGATGGAAAAGACAGACAAGATCCCAGCTCACACAGCTCAAAATCTAGTTGAGGGAAGAGTCAAATGAATAAACAAGACATTTCCTAAAGCGGTGAGAGATAGAGAAAATTAAACAGAGTGATGCAACAAAGTGAAGGGGGGTGTGGGGTTGGGTGAGAGTGGAGGCTACTTTAAGCCCTATCGTCAAGGAAGACACCCTGAGGAGGTGGCAGGCTGGAGCCTAATTAAAAGAGTCAAATACATACGTGGATCCAAGACAGACTGCTCCAGACAGAGAGGTTCATAAGTGCAAAGACACTGGAGCAAGAAGCTTAATACGTCCCAGAAAGACTGAAGACAAGCACATCTAGAGGAGGGAGAGAGGGAACATTTACGGATGCAAGCAGAGGCCAGATAAAATGGAGGCTTGGGTCCCCAAGACATCCGAAACAACTATCTTCCTACACCTGAAAGACCAGCTCCCGGAGAACCCTTTATCTACCCCTTTCACAGGAGCACATAAGTTACAACTGTAAGGTGCTGTGCCCATTGCCTCACGGGGAAGGGAAGGGCCAGGCAACATCAAGGCATCTGATTCCATCCTGAGCTGCCGTGATCCTCACTCACTGTAGCACAGCCTGCTTCCCACCAGGCACTCTCCCAGCCACCTACAGTCTCACCCCATTCCTCCAGCAGTCCTGACGATGGGTGCTACTTTCCCATTCTGCACATAAGAGCACTGAGGCTCAAAGAGGTCAAGCTACAGAGCAAAGCCACCCAGCCCTCAAGTAGCAGAGTCAAAGTTCTACAATCCATGCAAGTTTGTAGCTCCTAAGCTCATATTCTTTCTGCCAGGCTACACCCTGATCCTTCTGCCCAGCTGCAGGCTTTGACCCCACACCCTACAGGTCCCACTGTCCCTATTCACATTCACTGCTATCAGGTCCCACCACCTCCAGCAATCACCTCCTTCCCCTACCCCCATGCCTTTTCAGATCCAAGAACCTTAAAGCAATGGAAGAGTTGTTGGAGACAAAACAATGGTTTTCAATCAACTTTGAAACTTACTTTCCTCAACTCTTTCATGACCCAAGGTGGATCATTAATTTCATGCAATTTTAATGATGTGGTTTTTAGCTTTTACCACCTATCAAACGCACCATTTATATGTGAGCCAATTTGCCTTGGTGAGGGATCTTATCTCTCTTACCAATGATGTCCCCAACCCGAGGATGCTTCCCGAGGGCTGATGGAAGAAACACTCCCAGCCTCCATACGAGCTGCTACCTGACCAGGTGCCGAGAATCTGGAATAAAGTAGGCTACTGGTGGTGATCCGCACATATAAGGGGTGGGGATGCAGAAACCTCATTCTACGATGTCATTGTGTTCTCATCACAATGGGCCCATTTGCTTGGCGCTTTTGTGTCCTAAAGTTTATCAGTTGCAGTCTGACAGAAAGAGCACAGTTCTCAAATCAGCACACACGGACGCGTGTCCCCACTCTGGCCCGGTGACAACCCTCGAGTCTGTTCCACGCACGGAGCCTTACTTCTCACTGGCCAATAATAATAGCAGCTTCCTTCCCTGGGCCAGTGCACTGAGCCATAGCAGCCTAGACTCGGTGTGCCTTATGCCTGAAACTTACGAAAACTCTCCCAGGTGTTATCTGCTATTTTGCCCCCGTTTTAAAGGTTAAGAAACTGAGTCTCCAGGAGATGAAGTAACTTGCTGAGGGTCTCTTACTGAAAAGGTAAATGAGCCAAGTTTCAAGTTAGGGTCAGTTGGCCAACCAAGTCCAACCCCTTCTCAAATTCATGACCTCCCTTACAGAGCCTTGCAGACGCCAGGTTTTGGAGAGAAACAGAGGCACACACAGGGAAGGGGGGAAGAGCTATAGTAAAGGAGCCAGAGGAGGCCTGCGTGGTCCTCCGAGGCCAGACCCTGAGTAGTGGATCCCCATGTATGGGCCTAACCTGCAAGCAGACCCTGCGTACGTAGGGCCCACCCTCCGCAGACGGCCTGAGCCGGCCATGCCAGCACCACCACCAGGCAGACTCCCAGGCCTTTCTATGGCCTTCTTCTGCGAGATCAGCAAACACGCTTCCCCGAACATGGCCGGACCCACAGAGGGTCCCAGGACTCCGTGCAAGGGAGACAGCAGTCAGAACTCCTAACGCGTCCACTTGGGCTGCAGAAGTCCTGCCAGACTGATAAACTACTCTGTTTCTTGTTGCTCTTCATTTAGAATTCATTATGTCTCTCTTTCCATGAAAGATAAACCAAGAGCTGCCCTTCACAGCTGTTTTCTCCGCGGTCATTCCTTCTCGCCGCCCAGCTACTCTTTCTTTGGGGATTTGAGCGATGTAATGTTAGTCCTATCAATTTCATTCAGTCCCTCCAAGGTAGTCTACCGGGACTGGGGAGGCAGCCTAGCCGAATGCCCTTAACCATTTGTGCACTGTGCAAGCCAGAGGGGGCAGGGAAGGAAGAACATAGAGAACAAGGTTCCAAAGAAGAAGAAGAAAAAAAAAATACCTTCTGGCACTGAATCTGTGGAAAGTAGACAAGGAAGAATGAGGATGGCAGCAACTAGGAGTGTGCAAATCAGCTTAGAGCAGACCGGGGTCAGTGGGCAGCTTACAGTGGCCCGCCTCCAATGGGACACTCACCCTTAGAAACACAAACAGTAGATTCACCCAGCAAATTATTTGCCTGTCAAGAGGGAGTCCACCCTTTTGTATTTTACATAGCTCTATCTGGCCATTTCACTGTACATAGGCTTCGGAGGCCCTATATGCATGACGGAAAGCATTCCTACACCATGGGTTGGGGGTGGGGAAGATAGACTTCGCGTTCCTGAGAACTGAGTGAAGTGGTCAGCATTTGACAAGCATTAACTCACAGCAACCCTGAAAGGCAGACACACTGATCACCAGTTTTCAAGAGGGTGAACTGGGGCTTCTTGGGGTTTTGGTAACTTGCCAAAGACCATGCAACTGAGAAGTAAAGTGGCTAGGTTTAGAATCTAGGTGAAACTAGTGGTTCTCAAACCGGGTGACTTTGTTCCCTGGGGAACACCGGCAATGTGTGGAGATACTTTTCATCATCACGGCTGGGGTGCTGCTACCAGTGGCTAGTGGGTAGAGGCCAGGGAGGCTGTTAAACATCCTACAATCCACAAGACAGCCCCTGCAACAAGGAATGATCCAGCCCGCATGCCAATCGGGTCATGGTGGAGAAAACTGGGTCCAACTGACTCAAAGTCCATGTAGCCACAAGGATTGCGGGTGTCACCGAAGGAACAACACGAATCATTCAAAATAATTGTTAAAATTGCACATGATGTTTGATAATTTTCATTTCTGATCAGGGTGGCCTTGGTGCCTCCCCAGTTTAATGGGGCACATGGAGAAGAGAATTTCCAAGGCTCCACAGATGGTGTCCATACATAATTATAATGGTTTGTCTTGTAGAAACCATGCAGACAAATCCTTAGGCAAAGCCTTGAGATTTCATCTCCAAGCTCTTCCCGGCCTGAATTAAATTTTCTCAACATGTGGCATTTTTTAAATGGTGGGGGGGGGGGGAAACAAACAACCCTCCCTGCATGGAAAATGAAACATTTTCAGGTGTGGCCAAGGAGACCTCACCCAGAACTCTTCAGAAGCCTCTGCGCTTTATCAGCCCTGCGGGCTCGAGTCAGCCTGACGGTTGCCCAGGCTCTCCTTCCTCAGCAGCCCATGCACCCCCGCGCAGGTGTGGAGCTACCAGGGCATGTCCTTCTCTCCTTGGAGGAAACTGCCAACTTAGAGACTAGGAAGAAAAATCACCTGGAAAGAGATTAAGGTTGGAGAAAGGAGTACTCACACAGGTGTCTGGAAATAGAAGGGCCCATCCAGTGAGGTAAGCCACACACACCTATGTGATCTAATCCCCTCCGCACCTAAAACCCCACAGAACACTTGTTAAAGTTGAACCCCCATCCTGGCAAAGGGGGGGACCCTTCTTGATAGGGCTCCATGCAGCCCACCCCAGATCCCCCCATACAGACTGCCTCCCGGCCCCCTGCAAGGCCTTTGGCCATGCTGTGGCTCTTTGGAAGGTTCCTTGAGCCACCCTGACTCATAGGCCTGGGCAGTCAACATTCTTTCCTCCGTGTTCCTATAGCACTGAGGTTTTCCACGGTCGTAGTGCTGGGTTCAGCTCCCTGCCAGAAGCTTATGTTCCTCGGCAGAGCCTTCCCCTTACACATTTCCGTCCCCAGCACCGGCAGATGGTGGAGCTACTTTAGGAAGATGCCTGAATGAAGAAGAGGCCATGGGGACTTGTCACAACTGGTGACAGATACCAAATACTAACTCGATGACACTTTCATGTCAAAAGGCTTGGGAGTCAGAAAGCTTAGGTTCACACCTCAGCTACGCCACTTACCTTATGCCTGTGACTTAACCTCTCTAGCCCTCAGTTTCCTTATCTGCAAAACGGAAGATGAAAAGCAATGCTCATCTGGTAGGATTACGGTGAGGGTCAATGAGATCATGCATACAAAGCATTTAATCAGCACTAGGCCTGGAGAAAACACTCCATTTCAAAAAAAAAAAAAAAAAAAAAAAGCCTGCTTTTTGGGGAAAGATGACCCCATGGACAGTAAGCGGCATTTTGCTTTAGTTCCACATCCATGAACAGAGAATTCAACAGACTCGCCCAGAACCCCAAAGCCCCCCTCTCCTTCGCCTCCCAGGGGAGAGGGGTTTGCAACAGGGTTCGGTGCGCTCTCTGTGGCCGGAGCTTGGCTCTCAGATGCCCTCAGTAACCAGCTGCTGACTGAAGGAAAGAGAAGGTCCCACACATTTTCTAGCAAGGGCAAGCCAAATGTGAGCAACGACTGGGGTAGCTGAGACATGGGGGGGGGGAGCCACAAAAATGGGCATGATCTGTCCCAGAAGAAAGAGAACCTTCTGTCCTTCAAAGACATGGCTCATTCCTCGGGTGTCCCCAGTTTCCCGCGAAGCAAGCCATTCCATCTCTGTTCAAGGGAATGAGTTGAAGCAAAACTACCAAACGCTGTCTCTGGAGTCCTACTGTGCCCCTTCCCTCTTCCTCCCTCCCCTGTGTCCCGGCCAGCCCTGCCTGCCCCGCTCCCTGGGACCACCTTCTCTGGTATCCGCCGGCTTCTCAGAAGCGCTTAGGGGGAGGCAGGGGGATGTAAGCAGACCAGGCAGGCGATGCTATCCGCTGCCCCCGGTGACTGGCACTTTGACTAAAAGCCTCTTCCCTCCTCCTGCACTGTGATTGAGTTGCCCCCTCCCGGCCCCCACCCACCCCTCTCCTTAGAAGCCTTGTCTGTGCCAAAGCGCCGGGAGCTCACCACCCCCAGCCTCGCACCTGCAGATGTGAACCAGCCAGCTTGTCTGAATTAGGAAATCTCTCCCAGTTGGGCAGGCAGCCCTGTCAGCCCTGGGCGGCCTTGGGAGAGGGACCAGAGGGACCTGCCTGCGGGCAGGTCTATGTCCTGAGTCCCTGGGATTCTGGGGTTCAGATGCCCCGGGAGGAGAGAGAAGCCTTCACAGGGACCTCTCCGCTGATAGATATCGGGGCCGTGCTAAAGGCAGTCCTCAGTGCTGGGATCTGAAGGAAGCAGGAGGCCCAGCGAACACAGAGCAGCCCCAGAAAAATGGTGATGAGGGTGGGGAGGGAGACCAGTGCTCTCAGAGGAGCCGGGGCCCTAAAAGTCACCAAGAACCCCCTACTGCTGATAATCCGCAGGCAAAGGAAGCCTCAGGGAGAGAGAGGGTTGCCCAGGACAGAACCAAAGCCTCTGCTTTCAACCTTCCCCCAAAAGGCTAAAGAAGCTGCACCATCAGATACAATGTTTGCTTCTTACCATTTCCCCCAGTCTCCTCATGCCAATGGACTTGTCAGCCAGCCAGTGTGGCCACTTACAAAAATGGCTTAGCCCAAGCTGAATCACTGCTGAGGACGACTTCAGCACAGCCTTGCTTTTTTCGCCAAAGACAGCTCAGCAGCATTCCACCCAAATTTCAACAGAAAACCTCGCCATTTCATAAACCTGATGTCTTCATTTTATTTCCACACAAAAATAAATTTAGAACTGATGCCTCCAAGGAGAAAATAAACCACCATTTGTTGAGATCCTGCCGTGTGCTGGCCCATCCCATACACCACCTCATAGAATCAGCACATTGCCTGGGACAGGGGAGGGGGGAGGGGGGTTTCTCTCTCTCCCCATTAACCCCCAAATTTCATGGCAACCTGGGAATTGCTTTCCTCTCTGTTGCTTCTACAACATTTCAAAACACAGCGTAATCAACCCCTCCTCCAGGTGGCCCACAAAGAGGTAGCCTCAGTGTTCATGTCCAGTGTGAAGCCCGCATGATTCTTTTTTTCTTTTTAAAGATTTTATTTATTTATTTGAGAGAGAGAGAATGAGAGAGAGCACATGAGAGGGGGGAGGGTCAGAGGGAGAAGCAGACTCCCCGCCGAGCAGGGAGCCTGATGCGGGACTCGATCCAGGGGCTCCAGGATCATGACCTGAGCCGAAGGCAGTCGCTTAACCGACTGAGCCACCCAGGCGCCCAAGCCCACATGATTCTTAACCTCCCCTTCCACAGGCTACTGGAAGGAGTCGGTGGTTCTGTGACCTCTGTGATAGAGAAATGTCCCCAAGGCTGCAAACTGCAACCTCAAACGACGGCACCACCAAGCGACTGTTAAACTGTATAAAACGACGGCACCACCAAGCGACTGTTAAACTGTATCCGACGGCAGGTGCCGTAATTCAGCAACAGCGTCAATTAAGAAAGTTTTCATAGGCTATCCTACAAAGGTAATCAACCTTGTTTCTGAATTGCAAGTGATTAAGTCATAGAATTTTAGCTCCCGAAATGTTCTCCGTGCTTGATGAACTTGACTTGAACAAGATTCGCTTGACTGATCTTCATAAAGATCCTATGCAGTGATATTATTACTATGCCCACTTTAGGGGTGAGGAAAGTGAAGCAAAGAGTAAGTGACTCATCCAAATTCACAGGATTTAAAGCCACAGAGTTTAGCTCCAAAGGTCCCTTAACCTCTATGCAAAATTTCACCTTCCTAAGATGTTAATATATTTTATTCAGAAGAAGCTTAGAAAATGTTCTCTGGAAAGGATCCAAGATAAAATCTAATATAGCTTCCACTATATTTGAATGAGAAAAAGCAGGCCCTCCTTCATAACCTATTTACTCTTAGTTTATACGTTAATTCTAACAAGTTGCCTTGCTTCCTGATCAACACACACAAAATGCAGGAAACTATAGAGAGTCAGGAAAGCTGTTATATAATAGCTAACAGCCTAATATAACAGGGAAAAAGAAAAATCAACATATAATGGCAGGCTGAAGATGCACAGCAATGGGGATATGTGTACAAGGACAAAAGCTCTAGAATCACTCAGCACAAAACCTGATTGACGTCCATCACCGTGACCTCCTGTTATCAAGAATATCGCAAGTTATGTTATATTCTATTTAAGAAGGCAGGCATGAATGTACAAAACACACTTGACAAAGATTTCCATCAACAAAGTTAAGATACAAAAGAGTTTTTTTATTTTAAGGGAGTGAATTCGTGGATTATAATCATAGAATTCGATATATGCCATATAACATATGTTGAAAAGAATTAAATAAAAATAAAACTTACATGGATGATGATTTTCTAGACAAAAAAAAAAAGAAAGTATTTAGGGAAAATTACCTGAAGTCTTCAGCTGGGCTAAGATTTAATGAAGATTGCTAGGCTGAAAAGAAAGTTTCATCCAAAAGAAATGGTCTACATAGCTCACTGCATCTCTCAGTACCTATAAAAGTAGGCAAGGAAGGAAAAAGAACAGCTTGATCAGGCAGGGGATTTCAAGAAGCTTGTGAAGGGGCGCATCACAGCATAATGTCGAGGGGATTCCCACCCTTACTGGATGATTCTGGTCCTAGTGGTCAGTGGTATCTTAGTATGTTCATTTTTAGGTATTAAAATTTATGGAAATTTTGAAATAGAACTTATGATAAAAATACCTGGCAAATATGCATGAGGGAAACTATGGAAAAGGGAGTGAACCGGAGGGAAAGGATAAACAGCTGGATTGTGAAGCACTATGCCGGCTTTTGTGGGACAATTTGATCCTTACCCGTGTTTTTGCAGACTTAACCCTGAAGATAGATAAGGGTTTTTTAGGACCTCCATGTACTCATTTCTGATACAAGAATGTTCTGAGTTCAGTGTTCTTGGCTTTTACAATTGTCCACTGTACCACTTGTATTTTAGACTTTAGCTCCATTATAAGATGGAAACTAGTCACTGATTCTTACAGGGGTTTTATACCAAAATAGAATTTAATCTGAGAGGCCCCTCCTTGCCATCTCCTCACCTTCCTTCAGCCCTTCCTCCCCATCCCAGGGGCTTCTCCTGCACTGATCTGGCCTCTACTCACGTCATCTTTTCATCAACCTTAAACCACAGTGCACCCCATCTGGTAATTGGGGACATTGGAAACGACATCTGAATGTTCCAGATTCCCTGGTACTTTTAAATTAAAAATTGAGGGACACCTGGGTGGCTCAGTCAGTTAAGCGTCTGCCTTTGACTCAGGTCATGATCCCAGTGTCCTGGGATCGAGTCCCGTGTCTGGCTCCTTGCTCAGCGGGGAGCCTGCTTCTCCCTCTGCCTGCCTTTCTCTCTCTCTCCCCCTCTCTCTCCCTCTCTGACAAATAAATAAATGAAATTTTTAAAAATAACTAAATAAATACATTTGAAATTGATTAACAAAATAGGATATGTATATACCCAAAATACGGATAAGAGACAAAGAACCCTAAACTAAAGAACACCCATGGACTCACCTCCTACTTTCAGAAAATGAACAACAAAATGGTCTCTGAAATCCCTTTTGGTGCTTTTGAGATACTGTCCATTCCTTCCTCACCAATGTAGCCATTATGCTGAATTTTGCTGTTCTGAATCATTTTACCACATTGTCTATATGCATACTGGCAATTTCATTTTGCATGTTTTTAAATTTTAATGACGTGAATGATAACAGTATATATTCTTCTATCACTTGCTCTTTTTTTTTTTTTTTTTTGTACCTCAATATTACTTTCTTGGAGTTCAACCAGGGTGCTGCACTTAGCTATAATTCGTGCTGTAAAATATGCCATCATATGACTATACACACATCCATCCTATTATTGATGGAGTTAGAGTTATTTTCAACTTTTGTTATTACACATACTGCTGTCATGAACATTCTTGTTTATTCCTCTTGGCTCACACATGCAGGAATTTCTCACAAAACACTTCCTCTCCCATTACTGTAGAATGTTCTAGTTTTCTCCTTGTCTAGTCCCACGGGGTTTTATTATTTTCTTACATAGTCAAAGATTGCTTATATTAAGCCACATATTTTTATACCCTTAATTTGCTCTTATATCTCAAATCTTCCACCTGGGGTCATTTTCTATCTGCTTATGTTATGTTCTTGATAGTTTACTAATTTAGGATACGTCTATTAGGGGGAAAAAGTTTGTGTTTATGTTTGTATGAAACATCTTTCATTTGTCCGCCATTTTTATAAAAGATATTTTGCTGGGTATATAATTCTAGTTTGTCAATTGCTTTTCCATAGCCCACAAACTTATATTTTTTTCTGTTGTTATTAAGTAGAAGTCCGACTGTCATTCAAGATATTCAATACATTCTCTCATGCTTCTTAAAGATTCCTCTGTCTTAGGTAATATCTAATTTTTCTAAGATGTTTCTAGATGCTGGTTTGTTTTCTTTTGCTCAGAATTCATCTGGATTCTCACTGTGCATTGATGTCTTTCAAAGTTCTTGAAAATTGTTAACCATGTCAAATATTGATGCTCTCTGATTTTTCTCTTCTCCTTCTGAAACTTGAATGAGTAAGACCTATAGTGCAAGATCTCAGCCTATCCTGCATGTGTATATGTAATCAGCATTAGTGAGGTACAATTTATACACAGTAAGATTCACCTACTGCATGTGCATCTTTCAGTGAGTTTTGAAAAATGTACACAGTTGTGTGACCGCAATCATGAGAATTATGGAATATCCATCACCACCAAAAAATCTGTGGCCCTTTGCAGTTAATCCCCTACTCTGCCCTTTGATGCTTTGAAGCCCACTGATCTGCTTTCCGTCACTATCATTCTGGCTTTGATAGAGTTTCACAGAAAGGGACAATTTCATATACTATATATATTCTTTGTGTCCATGTTCTTTTCCTTACCATAATGCTTTTGAAATTCATCTATGTCATTGTGTATATCAGTGGTTCCTCTTAACCTTTTTATTTGAGAAGAATCCCTTTTCATTGTTATACTACAACACGTTTACCTATTCACGCATTGATGAACATGTGGGGGTTTGGTAGTTTTTAGCTATTATGAAAACAGCTGCTCTGAACATTCAAGTACAAATCTTTGTGTGAACACATGGTTCCATCTCCATTGGGTAAATAAACTGTTTTTCCAGAGTGCCTGTGCCATTTGGCATTCCCACGGTCATGTATGAGAATTCCTGTGGCTACATAGCCTTACCAACACTTGCTGTGGTCAGTCATTTTAATTTTAGCCATTCTAATAATGCATAGTGGTATTTCATTTCATTATGGGGTTTTTCTTAAGATTTTATGTTTAAGTAATCTCTACACCCTATGTGGGGCTCCAACTTACAACCTGAGAGCAAGAGCCACGTGATCTACCTACTGAGCCAGCCAGGCACCCCATTTCATTATGGTTTGATTTTGCATTTCCCTAATACTAATAATGTTCAGCATCTTTTCATGGGTCTATTTTCCAACTGTACATCTTCTTTGGTGAAATGTGAATTCAAACTTTTGTCCATTTTTTAATCATGTTTTTCTTTTCTTGAGCTGTAAATGTTCTTAATTTATTCTGCATACAAGTAGTTCATTGTTTGGCATGTATTTTCTCCAGTTTATTGATTGCCTTTATGTTTTCTTAACAATGTCTATTTAGGAACCAAAGTTTTTAATTTTGATGAAATGTGACTTACCATTTTTTTCTTTTATGGTTTTATGTCCAAACTATGAGTTCTTTGACTACTCCAAGATCACAAAAAAATCTGCTGTTTTCTTCTAGATGTTTTGGGACCTTTGCTCTTATATCTAGATTTGTTTTCCACTTTGAGTTGATTTGGTGCACACTGTGACATAAGAGCCAGGGTTCACTTTTTTAATATGGATATCCAATGGTTCAAGTAAGCATTGCCAAAAAATTGGTCCTTTCCCTATTAAATTACCTTGGCAACTTTGTAAAAAATTAACCAAATGAGTAGGTCTATTTCTAAAATCTCTATTGTGTCTTATTTTTCTCTATGTTTATCCTTATGCCAATGGCACACTGTTGACTACTATAAATTTAGAATCAGTCTTTAAATCAGATTGTGACATTTTCTCCCCTTTGTTCTTTTTCAAAATTGTTCGACGTGATTTGCATTTTCCATATAAATTTTAGAATTTGTTTCTTGACTTTTATTTTTGAAAAAGCTTGCAGGGACTTTGAGGTTACCAAGAACATACGGATAGGTCAAATTATCTCTAAGTGCTTTATATATTGATAATATTTTAAATATTTTTTTAATTTCCATTTCTGATTGTGCATTGCTAGTATGTAGAAATACAATGGATTTTTTTGTTTCCAGGGACCCTGCTAAACTCACTTATTAATTCTAGTAATATCTCTACAAATTCCCTAGGTTTTTCTACATAAACAATTATGTTCTCTGTGAATAAGGACAGTCTTATTCCTTTGTTTTCAGTCTGTTTAACTTTTATTTCCTTGCTTTGCCTGGTCTACACTGGCTAGGACCTCCAGAATAATATTGAATAAAAGTGACGGTAAGAATGAATAGCCTTATCTAGTTACCAGTCTTAGAAAACATTCACTCTTTCACCATTAAGTATGATGTTAGCTGTAGGGATTTTATGATAGATATCCTTTATCATGTCGAGAAAGTTCTCTTCTATTACTAGTTTCCTACGAATTTTTATCATGAATCTATATTAAACTATATCAATTTTTTCAGTATCTATGGAGATGACCTTTCTTTGTGCTCTGTTAATAGGATGAATTACAATGTTTTTTTGAATGTTAAACCAAGCACGTATTCTTGGCACGAGGTCCACGTGGTAATGATGTCTTATTCTGTTTATATATTGCTAAATTTGATTTTCTAAAATTGGTTAAGGACATTTGCATCTATGTCCATGAGGGGAATCAATCTGTAGTTTACTTTTCTTGTGATGGATTGATATTGTTTGGTCTTGAGGTCATGCTGGCCTCATAAAGTGAGTGAGGGGCTGTACCCTCCTCTTCTATTTGCTTAACAGTTTGTGTAGAATTGTTCACTAAAGGAGACAGAGAAGCCCCTCTGGGCCAAGAATTTTCTGTGTAGGAAGGTTTTTCACCATAAATTCACAATTATTTAATAGATATAAAACTGTTCAGGTTACTTATTTCTTCTTCAGTGAGCTCTGGTAGATTGCATCTCTCTAAGAATTTGTCCATTTCATAGAAGTTGTTGAATATGTTGGCATAAAGTTGTTCATGGTATTATCTTATTATCCCTGTACTCTTTGCAGGATCTCGGTCAATGTTTTATCATTCCAGATATTGACTTGAGTTTTTAATTTTGCTCCTTGATCACCCTGGCTGGTGTTATATCAGTTTTATTTTTCTTTCCAAAGAACCAGCTCTGGTTTTATTGGTTTTTAGACTTATCAGTTTTATTTACCTTTTCAAAAAACCAGATTTGGGGTTTATTGATTTTTCCCTATTGTTTTTCTATTTTATAGATCTCTGCCTATAATATTTCTTTTTTTATTCTGCTTGCTTTGGGTTTCCTTTGTTCTTCTATTTCTATATTCTTAAGGTGGATAGTTAGATCTTTGATTTGGGAACCTTTCATTGTTTTCTAATAAAAGTATATTGGTTTTGCTAGAGCTGTCATAACAAAGGACCATAGAGTGGGTGGCATAAGCAACTGAAATTTATATTCTCACCATTCCGGAGGCTGGAAGATCAAGATCAAGCTGTAAGCAGGGTTGGTTCTGAGACCTCTCTCCTTGGCTTGCAGATGACTGTCTTCTCCCCATGTCCTCACATGGTCTCCCCCTGTGTGGCTGTGTCCTAATCTCCTCTTCTTACAAGGACACTGATCTATTGGATTAAGGCCCACTCTAATGGCCTCATTTTAGCTTAATTACCTCTTTACAGATACTATCTCCAAATATGGTCAAATTCTGAGGTATACAAGATTAGGACTTCAACCTAT
Organism: Halichoerus grypus; assembly: GCF_964656455.1. Taxonomy (NCBI): domain Eukaryota; kingdom Metazoa; phylum Chordata; class Mammalia; order Carnivora; family Phocidae; genus Halichoerus; species Halichoerus grypus. The sequence goes on along the minus strand of NC_135719.1, from coordinate 16,118,035 downwards.
GAATTGGAATGGGCGGTGGGGAGGAGACACAATTCAGCCCATAGCAATAAGTATGCAATGCCACGCATTTCTCTCCAAATGTTTTAGCTCCATACCTCAAATTTTGATATGTTGTATTTTTTTTTAATTCTGTTCAGAACAAATGCAAATTTCCCTTGTGACTTTGTCCTTGACCCATGGTTTATTTAGAACAATTTTGTTTACTTTCTAAATATTTGGAGAATTTTTTTCAGACATCTTTTCCTTTCTTATTTGTAGTTGCATGTTCTGTAGGCAGAAAATGCACTTTGTATGATTTCAATGCCTTAACTTTATTGAGAGGTGTTTTGTTCAGTATTATGGTACATCTTGGGGCATGTTCCTCGTACACTTGAAATTAATGTGTGTCTTTCTGGTTTTGATGATTTATAAGTGCCACTTGGAGCACATTGGTTGATGGGGTTGTTCAAGTCTTCATATCCTTATTGATACCCTGTCTACTTGTTCATTCAATTCCTGAAATATTAGTATTGAAATCTCCAACAATAATCATGGATTTATCTATTTCTCCTTTCAGTTCTAATAGTTTTTGTATAATGTATTTTGAAGCTCTGTTCTTACGAGCATGCACATTTGGGATGTTATATTATCCTGATGAGATGACTGCTTAATCAATATGAAAATGGTCCTCTTTATCACTGGTGATATTCCTTGTTCTGAATTTTACTTTGTCTGATATTAATATACCAATCCCAGTAGTTTGATTAGTGTTTGCACAGGATATATTTTTCCATCCTTTTGCTTTTAAACTATCTGTATCATTATATTTGAACTGTGTTTCTCACAAACGGCATATAATCAGGCATTGTTTTTGTTAATCCATGACTATCTGTCTTTTGATTGGAGTGTTTACATCATTTACAGCTCATGTAATTATTAATATAGTTGACCTTAAATCTGTCATCTTGCTATTTGTTTCTTATTTATTCTGTCTGCATTTTGTTTCTATCTTTATTCTCTCCCTGCTTCTTTTGCTATTTTTATGCCATTTATCTCCACTTTTGGTTTCTCACCTTTGGCTCTTTGATTTTACTTTTTTTTTTTTTTTTTTTTGGTTGCTGTAGGGTCCATCTCTAGCTTAGCACTGATCATCTTTAAATAATGTTATAACACATCACTTATCATGCAAGAACCCTACAACAGTATATTTTCTGCTCTCTTACCCTTATGCAATGGCTGTCACCTCTTTAAATATATACTGTAAACCAGAGCACCTGGGTGGCTCAGTCAGTTAAGCATCTGCCTTCAGCTCAGGTCATGATCCCGGAGTCCCAGGATGGAGTCCCTCATCGAGCCCCTCATCAAGCCCCTCACTGGGCTCCTGCTCAGCAGGGAGTCTACTTCTCCCTCTCCTTCTGCTCCCCCCCGACTCGTGCTCTCTCTCTGACTCTCAAATAAATAAAATCTTTAAAAATTATATATTGTAAACCTAACAGTGCATTGTTACTTTTTAAAAAATATTCTTTTAAGTAATCAAAAATGGGAAATATCTTTTTACTTTTTTTTATAGTTTTCCCATCTTTTTCTGGGACTCTAGTTATACTTTAGACCAGTTGGCATTTTCCCACATACCATTCTCTGTTCCCTTTTTAGGAGGAAGGTGTCTTTTATTTGTTCTCTGTGTATTTCACTTTGAATAGTCTCTAACACCACGTATTCAGGTTCACTGTTCTTTTCTTCCACAGCATCTAATCTTCTATTAACCCCACCCAGTCTACAATTTTTCCTTTCAGAGATTTTTCATTTCTTAAAGTTTCATATGAGTCTTTTTTCTATCTTCCATTTCTCCCCTCAACATGCTCATGTTTTCCTCTACTTTCTTGAACACGTGGAGTGTCATCGCTGTTTTCATTGTCCTTCTTTGCTATTTCTATCATCTCTGTCATTTGGGGATGTGTTTCTACTCAATGACTTTTATCTGGGCTATGGTTCATATTTTCCAGCTTCTTACATGCCTGTTAAATTTGATAGGATGCCAGACATTATAAAATTTAAATTGTTGGTTGCCGAATTTTTTTTCCTGTAAATATTGTGGATTGTAGGGGGCACCTGGGTGGCTCAGTTGGTTAAACGACAAGACTCTTTTTTTTTTTTTTTTAAATTTTTATCCTGCTATGTTAGTCAACATGATAGGTATTAAGGAGGGCATGTACTACATGGAGCACTGGGTGTTATACAAAAACAATGAATCATGGATCGCTACATCAAAAACGACCAGACTCTTGATACCAGCTCAGGTCATGATCTCAGTGTTGTGGGATCAAGCCCTGTATTGGGTTCCATGTGCTCAGTGCAGAGTCTGTTTGAGATTCTCTCTCTCCCTCTTCCTCTGCCACTCCCCCTCCTTCTCTCTCACTCGCTCTAAAATAAATAATTAATTAATTAAAAATAAATAAATTTCACAGGTTGTATTCTGGTTCACAGTTAGGTTTCTTGGAATCAGTTGCATCCTTTCAAAACTTGCTTTTAGGCTTTGTTAGGGAAAGTGCAGGGTAGCCTTTAGTCTAGCATTAATTTAGATCCATTATTAAGGTGATGCCCTTTTGAGGATTTATCTGATGTCTCATGTATCATAAGGGCTTTCCACTCTGCTTGATGGGAACCAAATTATTCCAATCCTTGTTGAGGCTGGGAGTCCTTTCTGCCTATTGCTCAATGCCTAAAAACTTGTTTCATGTGTTTTGCCTGGTCTTCTAGTTGGAAAAGTATAAAAATCTGGTACCTGTCACTCAATTTTGACTGAAAGCAGAAATATCTAACCCTTGAGTTTCAAATTTCAATTACTTTTAACTTCTATAATATCTGGTTCTTTTATAAACCTTTTTGTTCTGTATTCAGTTTCAGGTTGTTCTTTTATATTTTGAAATTAAACAGATTTTTTATCACATCTGATAATTTCAATATCTGAAATCTTCAAGAATCTGATGTTTCTCTGTGTCTGCTGGTTTTCACTCAAGGAGTTCATTTCTTTGTGCGTTTTGTAATTTTTTTTGTGAGTGGCTGATTTTTTTTCCAGAATTTAATCGAGAATGAGGATAAATTCTTCCAGATGGAATCAGTGTTTGCTTCTGCCAGGCATTTATGAAAATTGCCAGAATCACTTAAGCTAAAGTTTGAGAAAATTGAGATTTTTGTATACTTCTCAGGTGGCAGGTTTGGGAGGCAGTAAACAGGCAAAAGGTCTAGCTTGTTACAACTTTTCAGGGAATATTCCCATCTCTTCAATTTTATTCCAAGTTTTATCTCCCATGGTTATTTTTTGCACTCCCCTGCAGATGTGGGAGGTGGGTTTTTGCCCTTAAAATGATATATTTCTTTAGAATCCCAACTGTATGGAGAGTGTCTCCTATTCAGAACTCCAACTTGCATGGATGCTGAGCACTGAGTCCTACCCATGACATTTGAAACTATACAAGCAATGCCTAAGCCAACACCTAAATCAAAAGCCAGATAATAGAGGTGCCTGGGTGGCCCAGTCGGTTAAGCATCTGCCTTCGGCTCAGGTCATGATCCTAGGGTTCTGGGATCGAGCCCCACATTGGGAGGCGGGTGTCCTTGCTCAACAGGGAGCCTGATTCTCCCTCTCCCTTTGTTCCTCCCCCTGCTTGTACTCTCTCCCCAAATAAATAAAATCTTTAAAAATAAAAGCCAGATAATGAGTTCCACTTACTTTTCAAAGGTACCACTTTCATTTTATTTTTGCTTTACGTTCAATATTTTGTGTCATCATGTATGCATTTGGGAATTTAAAAAAATATATTTGGTCCAATATTTCTGTTTTCAGTGACGGAGACTGTCTAGGTGCCTCTTTCATCATACTGGCAGAAACCTAAGTATCACCATATTCTCAATTTTGACTGTAGTGTGTTTAACAAAAATATTTCAATGAAGTCAATTTTAGCATCCTTTTCCTTTATATCTGCTATAATTGCTTCATATTGAATGATCTGGAAAAAAATTCATCACTTGTTTGTCTAATATTTTATAGCTTCATTATTTATATTTAAGTATTTAATCATTTGGAGTTTATTTTCTGAAAGATCCAAATTTATGTTTTTCAAAATAGTTAACCATTCATCTTGGCACTTTACAGTGAGCAATTTGTTTCTAGTTTGTGCTATTATCTGTATATCCTTAATTGTCATATAAGCTGTTTTCTGTCCCTGCACTATCAGTATTGTTTCGCCAAACCATCCTTGGGTCCTTGCAGCAGTATTCAGTTTCTGTAAATATTTACGATGTTTACATACCCTCTGGCAGGTTAAGCTTCACCTATTTATTCTTTCCTGCAATTTTCCTTTCTTCTTCAATGAACTTTGCAATGGTATTTCTAAGCTCACAGAAAGATTTAGACTGAGAAGTCATCAAAATGTGTAAGTCCAAGATCTGATGTTGGACTCAATCACAAAGGAACTGTACTAAATTCTCACACTAGTCCTTTCATGAGGGGTCATTTTTCACTATCCCATCAAGAAAAGTCAGCCATCCCATGACTTTTGTGGTCACTCTTAAGTAACACAGAGTCATGTGGTCAGTTTGTCATAAAACAGTCTCATTCCAGAAGTTAAAATGTTGTTTCATAGAATACCTTACATTTCAGTCTTCATCCGTATTGACACCCGTCCCCCGTCACCCCTAGCCAGGGCCTGTAGTGAGGCAGAAACCCGTGGACAGGACAATGGTGTTCTGCTCCTTCCCTTTTCCTGGTTCACCCCTCCCTCTGCAAATACATGCAGTGCTGACCCCTCCAGAGTTGGCTGGATGAAACAGAGGGAGAAATAAGGAAAGTTCTTACTGACCTGGCATTGTGAGAAGGTGCCCTTGTGTTCTGGGCGTAGCTTATGTTTTTACCTGATTCATTCTCTGATGGGACATTTTCATGATCCCTTAGAATCCATCTCTGGACCATCAGGAGGGGTCTCTCACTTTCTTTCATGTGTTCAGATGCTTGGCTTTTTCAGGTGGCCCATCTACTACTTCTGTGGTCCCCCAGAAGCTAGCACCCCCTTCATCCTCTCTCCACTGAGTTCCGGTTCCCTTCACAGTGAGGCCTTTCAAATGAGTCCGTAGACAACCTCACATCTTGTTTCACACAGGTCCCACCTCCAGTCCACAGAAATATTTTCTTTGCCCCAACACACTCTGGAAGTGTTCTGCATACAAAGCAGCCACCTTGCTTTGTGGATCAGCTCATCCACCCACCCCTGCCCGGCTCATTTCTCGCCCTTTACTCAAATAGAGGAGTGGTTCTTACTGAAAGTGACATGTATGAAGTTTTTTACGTTTTTGTTGACCTGAAGTGATCAACACCACACACACACACACACACACACACACACACACACACACACTCCTTGCTCTGTATGAGGAAGTAAAGTGTTCTCAGAAAAGTTTTCAAAAAAACTTCTCAAAAAAATTTCCTTCAAAATCCCTGTCTTGACTCATTTATACTCTTGAAAGGTTTAAGAATCATCTAACCAGTTGTCGATCAGCCACTTCGAAACTCTTTAAGGTGGTCTCTTTGGCATGTAGTACTTTTTTTTTTTTTTTGGCTACTAGGTCTAGTACATTTATACTGCTCTACCTGTCCTCTTTTCCTTACCAATCTTGGTGTGTAGATGTCCTCTCCATTTGAAGTTGGGTTCTTGAAGTCTTCAAATATTATCATAAAACTGTTTCTCTTTCAATTCAGTCAATATTTACTCTTATATTTAGGGGATTTCTTTTCCTAATGTTTATTTTTAAGTAATCTCTACACCTAATCTGGTGTAGAGACCCCGAGATCAAGAGTCCCATGTTTCTCCCACTGAGCCAGCCAGGTGCCCCCCATTTAGGGAATATTTTCTATTATGTTTTCAAATTATATAAAAATGTGCTAAATTCACCTTTATTAATATATAATGCCCTTGTCTATTGTAAGGGTTTTTGACTTAAAGTCTAGTTTTTTTTTTAAATATTATAGACTCCATGCCTCTCTTTTATTACTACTTATATACAACATCTTTTTCATACTTTCATTTTCATCCTTTTTCAATGTTACATCTGAAGCAAGTTTTATGTAGACAAGATAAGGTTGGATCTTGGTTTTTCCCTCCATTCCATCAGTCATTGCATTTTGGAGAGTTTAACCCATTACATGTAATTACTGATAAGGACTTCTGTCATTTTTCTTTTTGATTTCTGTATGTCTTGTATTTGTCTACTTCAGTACCATATTCTTTGGAGTTTCCTTGAGTTTGTTGTTATGAACGGTTTTGATTCTCTTCTTCATTTTCTATATATTTTTGAATATACATATCTATATACTTATTTTAGATATTTAGTTATTTCTTAAATGTCATGCAGATTACAACTGATCTCCTGAGTTTATAACAATCTAGTTTGGATTGATAATATTTAGCTTCAAAACACACACACACAAAAACCTCTGCTCCAATGAAGTACCTATTGTCCTCATGCCTCAACCAGAAATAAGAAGAGTCCCCTTGGAAAATGGTGGTAGGCCAGGTCAGGAAGTGAGGTGAAGGGTGAACATGTCACACAGGCACTTTGAGAATGATGTGTTTGATCCTCAAACTGAGGATCATATCACTTAAAATTGTTAACTACACCTGCTCCAAGAAACCCTAGGCTCTTATCGATCTCAAACATCCCCCTCAGAAGCCTCCTGACCACAGTGCCTGCTGTCCTTCCATATTCCCCAACTTTATCCTGTTATATCCTTCCTATGCCCCCCGGCCACCAGCTCCCATTTTCACCCACTATTTCCCACTTACTGTCATATTTATAACACTGTCAGGTGACCCTGCCTCTGGAATTCCTGCATGCCTCATGAAAGAGGCTCCGAAGCATTTTATAAACCTCTTCTGACTGGGAAGGGGATACTCAGCTTCATCATCAAATGACTTTCCAATGGTGTTCTCCTTCCACATCACCAGGTAAGTATCCTCTTCCACAGAGGACACTCGTGACCACATCCCATCAAGTGTCACAGTTATCTGAATGGCTGCCTGGCTTCCTACAGACTTGTGACCTCACCTGTTACAGAACACAGTTCCGGAGACCCCGAGATGAACAGAAAATGTGGCTCGACCTCCAGGCCCAGGTAGGAGAATTCACCCACAGAGTAAATAAGAACTCTCCTTTATTTTTAACTTTTATCCAGTCCATATTTAAAAAAAAAAAATAGGATACTAAAGACCCAAAGAGTTCTGATCCTAGCCCCACATGTCCCTGGCCATCAAGAAAAGAAACGGTTGTCCTTTGCAACAACATGCGTTTCTGACACATTTTCTGTAGACCAGTGTTGATCACTTAGAAGACACAGGTGTGTCATGGGGATAAATAGACCTCAGATTAGTCTGTGAAAAACAGGATATCAGTGGAATGTCTTCTCGGGTTCCTCCCCCATCTAAAGACCCAAACTTCTGATCACAGATACTTTTTCCTTTTGTCTCTTCAGTTGGGCCATGAATGAGCATTGGCCTGGAGCTGAAAGAGAAGGACAGGGGGCATTTAAAGGAGAGGTAGTGAGTTGTAGATGCTCCAGAATCTCCTGGGGTCTCAAGTTCCATACCATGTCATTCATTTATCTCCATTCAAATCCAAAGACTTGGTGAAATTCTGAAGACGTATTTTGTCTTCAGATTCCTTTCACTTCTCTGATCACTTGCAGACGGTCTTCTGTGTTGGGAAAAAGTGAGCAAAACAACAGGACAGCAGCGCTGGAAAATCTCCTCCCCAGCTGTGCTTATCAGAGGCCTCTTTCCTTCCATAAACAGCACCAGATGGAGTTTAATTAGGATCTTAAAATGTAAATAACACAAAACCCAAGTTGGTGTTTTTCCTGTCACCCAATGGACAGGAGGCTGTGAGTAAAAAAATAAAGAACACTAAACAAGACTGCTTTCCCTGCGGCTGACAGAGAAGCTGAGGGTGTCCTGGCTGGGCAGAAGTGAAGCTCTAGAGTTAAGGCTGATTTCACACTGCAGGCCATCTGAGGCCCTGGAACAGAGTGGTCTCCACTGGCGACCAAAATCTCCTTTTTCAGAGCACACATTTGTAAACACATTTTTCTAAAGAAAAAAAATTATTTTTTAAATAGCCTGGGTTTCCTTCAAACCCTGTGGTCAGAGACCCAGCCGACCTGGGGCTATTTTCCCAGTATACTCATATTCGGTAACTCAAGGATCCGCCTAGAAGTTGAGGCAAGTTCTGTCCTCTCAGTTGGCTTATCCCAGATCATGCAACATTCAACTTCTAAGCAAGCAGACCCCTATATATAAAAATAGGATGTATAAACCCTTCATCTTAAAGCCAACAACAACTGGACATTATAGAAATAGAGCAATCACAGCATCCCCTAAGGGTACCCAGTTCAGTCATGTTCCAGGGAGAGGCCCTCCATTAAAGACATCGGCTACCGCCCCCTGTGAGCAAGCTGAGGAGTAATGTTCTCGGGAGCTATCGTCTCTGTTGCCTGCAAAGTCATGAAGACACATAAAGTCCCTCTTAACCTCACCCCTTCCAGCTTCTCCCCAGTGGAGGCACTCACATAAATTATGGTTCAAGAATGATTTGATTAGGCACCCAGGACTTGTTTAAAAATGGCAAAGGTACACTGTCCTGTTCGCCTACTAAATTCCCAAGCACATGCAGACACATATTACAATATGATGGAGAGGCAGATTTACTTTTCTTCATTTCCCCTTCATTTCTTCATTTCACCAGCCACCTATCCAGTTATATGTTGGTTGGTTCTTAGTCCATTGTGTCTCTCCTTCCCTAGAAACTCACTGCTCCCTGGGACAGCAAAGACGTTTTGTTCACATGCTGGTTTTCAGCACCCAGAACCTTGCCTGGCCTGCCCCCAAGAAGGCACTCGATAATTACTCATTGAAAAATAATAATAATTCGGTGATTTCTGGGTCGATTATTGCATGACTTACATTTTACTCACTGACTTGGAATGCCACGTTTATTCAGTAAAATCACTGACTCAAGATGCTCAAGGATAATCTAGAGGGTGGCCATGTTGGTGGTGGGCTAGAAAGAGATTGGATGAATTTCAGAAAACAGGAAAAGCATTTGCAGTAGCCACAAGTGATTCTGGAGACACTGCATTCGCTCCTCCAGCACTGCTGGATGTCAGAGGCTTCACACTGCCCTCCTTCGCCTTTGTCTTCACACCTTTAAAGAAAACCGAGAGCACCAGCAAGTCAGCATTCACAGAACTTGGACAGATCTCAGGCTTCCAGCTATAAAAAACATTCAATACCAAAAGGAAGATGGCTAAGCAACTGGATACAATGTGAACTGACATGAAACAAAGGGGAACTTGGGACCGAAGAAAAATGGCACTCTTGGCTGGTGATACCCTCATCCCCGTCTTTGCACCACAATGGCAACGAATGAGACATTTTGCTTTGCTCCAAACTGTGATGCGTCTCTATTACTCAATGTCCTAAATGGAAATGCCACTCCTCTAAAAGCAGATAAGGCAAAAATAAACCCATATCTGGGCTTTCTATTCTTTGTCATTGACTTATTTGGCCACCAGCTTCATATTGTTCAAATGATTTTAGATTTAAAATATGCTTCAAAATCTAACAATGCAAGCTTCTACTTGCTACTTATTTTGTGTGCGTGCGAGTTTTACTTGTTCCTCCAGAATAAACTCTTCCAAATAAATATTAGAAATATCATTCTAAGTTCAAAAAACACTTATTGCAGTTTTGACTGGAATTGTGTCAAATGCCAGGATCCATTCCGGGAGAACTGACCACTTGGCAATGTGAGGGCTTCCTTCCACGAGATGCAATTAGTTCCCTCCATTCCTGCTGAGTCTGGAGCCTGCCCGTGAACTGCTGACAGGTGGCTGTTAATGGAAAAAAAGACACGAGGAAGATAAGAAATAGTCAAACCCTTTGCGTCTGGGCCCCTTGTCCCTGCATGTGCTCCCCTACAAAACCAAGCAGCTCTGAGCTGGCCTCCTGGCTTCTCCTTACCTCTGCAGGAAGCAGAGAGAAGCTCATGCCTGACCCTCCTCCTGATTATCATTGCCAGTCTGTCATTTCTGCTAACACTGAATAAGTTTGGCTTCCTTCTGTGAGATGTTAGGAATCTGCTCCTCAAAACTCTTGATCTATTTTGACCCAACTCTCCCCTCCCTCTTATTCAAAGCCCTTAGTTTCTCTTGGCCCCTTCTATACTTTTCTATTCCAAATGCCTTCCTTCGTCCCTCCTCTTTACCTATACAAGGCCATTCATAAAAATTAGCATTTACAGTTTCAAGAGTCAAAGTCTCTCTTAGCTTGAGAAGGTGTTTTCCATGGACCTCTTTGGAAGTGGCCTTGAACATGGGGTCCAAACTCAGCAGGGAATAGTCTCAAAAAGGCTATAGAAAACCTGAACCCCATGGCATCACAAAAATCAGTACCTTTCTCCCTCTGACCTTCCCCTCCTGGATGAAACAGACTCTCCCTCTCCCTGCTGCCTCCTTCCCTCCCAGAGGGTTCTTATCTCACCCCCTCACCTGAAGGCCACCTGAGAGCTCCTCCACTAGAATGTTTGCTTCGCACTTCTGTTCTTTTGAGATGAACAGCGGGGCTGAGAAAATGTCTTTATCAGGATGTGACCTTGCTATGTCTTGCTATAGGCAACTTCAACTGATGTTTCTTTCTCCAAAACCACCAGTACAGTGACAGTCAGAAAATGCCACTCAGAAGGTGCAGACTCACTGGCTGGTTGGTCGCCCATGTCTACAGTGACACTGTGACATAATGAGCAACGTGGCATAGTCCATGGGTTGCAGATTGAAGGGGGAAACATGGCAATGGCTGATGCCCCACTGTCCAGCCTGGGGAGATGCTTCTCCCCAGGGCAGAACACTTCCTGGATTCATTCATTTGTAGCCCTTGTCCTGCTTCCCTGTGCATGTGAAAGTCTTGATCCTGATCCCATGGGATTCCCTTATAGCCCAGAAATTGCAGGGCAGCCTGGCAGTGCTCTCCTCGGATACTTCCCATTTTGGAGTATCCTTCAATGCATCAAACATTTGTTGATGATCTACTGGATGGAAGTCACATTTCTGAGCACCCAGGGAAAAGCAATGTCTGCCTCTCTGTTTCTGGAATTTAATGGCTGCTTGGCAAAGATTAAGTAACATTAACTATGACATTCCCCCAGGATGGGACCCAGAAGAGTTTGTGTTTCCTGAACACTGAAATACGTACCAACATCCCCCACTAAAATTTTCTCCAGATTTTCAGCTTTACAAAAACCTAGACTCTCCCCGCTCACCTCCTGCGGCTCAGCTCAGCCATCTTCTGTCCAGAGAATCACCCTTGTCTCCCTTCCACACCCTTCTCTCCTTGCACTGCTATTCATGACACCAAGGTCATGTCTTCTCAACATGACCTTCAGCCACTGCCCCTCCCAGAGAAACCTCTGTGTACTATAGTCATGTTATACACAGGAACCAAATTTAATGAATAGAAAAAGTGAAAGGAAATGATCAGTGAGATCTTTCCTCATGGATTCTTTGTCTGTGCATCTGTCTATAGTTAACAGAATTCTTTCACATCATTTCATTCTATCCTCACACCAACTCTGTTGTGGTCAGTTGGATAAGTAGGCTTATCCTCATTTTAAAAATGTAGAAATCAGTGCTCACAGAGTTCCCTGAGATTACCTAATTGGAAAAGGAACTCACTTTCCAATCCAGAATGCTCTCCTCACCTCCCAAACACCTCCATAACCAATTTTGAGTGGCTGATCATTGGCTTCATGTCAACTTATCAGAGATTTTCATGACCTAAAGTTAAGTACCCTCCATCCTCTTATTACCATTGGGGTTTTTCCCCTTCATAGCATTAATCATAATTTGTAATTATTTTTTAAACTTGTGTCTGTCTCCCCAACAGAGTCATCAGCTCTGCTAATGTAAGTACCATTTCTATCATGATATGGTCACTGAAGTCTAGCATATGGAAGATGCTAGAACAAACATTTGTGGTCTTCTGACACCTTACTCTTTACCCTTTCCACTCTAATAAGCATTCATGGACAATTTCTTCAAACGGATCCTAATATGTAATCTTAAATTTGAATCTTATCATCATTTATTTAATCATTAAATTGGAATGCCTACTTTTTGAGCAGCATAGAGTCACATCAATAGGAGATGTAGTTTGTGGCCCCAAAGTCCAAGAATTTCATGTAATTGGAAAATGCCTCGTGAAATTGTGATAGTATTTACCAGCATTTGTGATGTGTCTGGCTTTTCTAGGTATTCTAAACAAAAATTAACTCACAGAACCCTCAACAACTCTCTGAAGTAGAGACTATTCTATTATCCCCATTTTACAAGTGGGGAAAGCGAGGCCTGGAGGTGCAGTGCTGCCCACCCCCCATCCTTGGGAGAACCACTCCAAAATTATCCCTTCAGGGTAATGGTGGCCACCTCTGGTACCCAAGCTGAGTTTCCTGTTTCCCCCTGAAAACCTATTTCTTTGTCCCAACATATGTCTTGCCTTGGAAGGCATGAGGAAGCCACACCCCAAAGGGGGTCTGAAAGTGCTCTTTCTGCTCTGCCGCCCCCCCAGCGCCCCACCTCCTCTCTCTGGCCATGGCCTCAAGCCTGCACCTTGGCAGGACTGCCCTGCCTCTATGCCCTAGGGCTTTACCATGAGGGATTCTAGTTGGGGGCTATCTGGAAAAGCCAGGCACAAAATGGTGGCCAGACCCAGTGCCTTGGCGGGGGTTGAAGGAGGCTGCCTGCACTAGCTGTGGCATGCTGGCCCAGAGAGTGGTGGAGGGGACCTGATGGGATGCCTCTATCTGCTGAGGTTGTCTTAACCTGTGGCCCACATTGACCCTCCCGACTTCTTTCAGTCTGCCTCTCCACTGACCCTTTTTCTCTGGGCCCTGTGCATGCTCTATGCTCTGTATGCTCTGAGCAGCTCTAATAAGTCTGAATGGGCTTCAGAGATTTTCTCAGAGCTCACATACATTTGGAATAACAATCCTGTATCCTTGACCTGTTCCCTTCAGGGACCTCCAAAGCCTCACTGGTTTTCCTTATGGTACCCTCTCCTCCCTGCTGACTGTTCTCTTACCTTTAACAGTGCAAACTCCTCCTGCTTCTTGCTTCTCTAAGAAACATGCCCATGCCAGGAAGAAAAAGCACTTCTCCCTATCTCAAGACCAAACAGGCCATGGAAGCTGGCCTTGCTCTCCCCCCTGACAATCTCCCCCAAATCAGGTTTCTTAATCCCCACAACCTCCCAAGAGACTCCTCATCTCCTGTCCCCCTGGTCTCCTTGTTCCCTTTCTTTATAATGTCCCTGAACTCATGGACCTGTAGAAGGTGAAAATGCTCCCACCCAGCCTTGAACTTCCACAAGCTGCTCCATGTCTGTCCCCGATTCTCAGATGTACCTGTCCCTGCCACCAAATCTAATGGAGTTTGCCAGAGACTTCCTTGGCCCTCCTGCCCAGACTTTGAGCACCTGCATACCCCTCCTAGAGGGCATCAGCCCTGGTTTCCCACTCTGCTCCCTACGTGCCACATTCAGGAGGAAGGAGATGTGTTTGTCACGAAGGCAAATAGTTGTGGAGAGAAAACAGAGATACTCTCTCAAGTTGTGATGCCACAACTCCCCAGCGTCCCTCCTACTTCTCTGGCTGTTCCTCTTCAGCCTCCTTTGAGAGATCCTCCTCTCTGCCCCCAAGGTGCCCTCACTTTTGTAGTCTTTCTCCCTGGCTAGCTCTGCCATTCCTATGGAATTTAACCACATAAAGCAGAAAATTCACCAATGGCTATCTCCAGGCCACTTCTCTCCCAGGAGCTACCAACCCGAATATCCCCTCCCTTCAAAGGCAACTCAACTCAATATGCTCCAAACCTATCTTACAGTTGTGTCCCTCCTCCAGCGTCTGCATTCGGCTTCCCCAAACCCCTTCAGCAATCTACCCCCATGGTCTGCCATCCCCCTCCACACAGGTTACATTTTCCACCACTTCTCCCTAAGCACTCCCAATCCTAGCCACCAGCATTGCCCAAGGGGCTCCTTGACTGATCTCCACTCCCCTTCTGCTACTGGTGCTCCACACAGCTACTAGTGTCTTTTTCAAAAAACCCCAAATGTGACCATGTCTCTCCTCTGCTTAAAATCTTTCCATGGCTCCCCAAGGCTTCTAGGACAAAAACTAAAATTTTAAACTCGGTCTGCAAATTCTCATGGTATCTTGGCTTTTGTCTCCAGCCTCAGATTGCACCATTAGCTCACGTACCTCCCTGCAACCTGGTGTCCCCTTCACAGAGGTGGCCCATTAGACTAGATGTTCTCTAAGGGTGAGCATCCGTTTCTGTTTGCCTGACACTTTTGGTATCCCCAGTACCTAGCTAGTGCCTGGCACATCAGTGTTCAACAGATATTAAATCAACGAATGGATGAATGAATGAATGAATGAGAGAAGAACAAACGATGCCCAGTTCCAGAAGCACCAAGAGTGGCCAGAGTAAGACCTGGGGCCCAAAGCCAGCTTGCATTGGAAGGGCCTTTAGCTCCCAGGTACAAACCATCAGGGTTTACTTAAAGACACAATCAAATAAGAGAGGAAGCCCCAACTTTCCCAGTTGAGACAGAAGCCCAGAAGAGAGTTGGCTAAGCCTGAGTGATTTGAGGGGAGATAAGGGGCACAAGTTCATATTTCTTAAAGATAAACACATTGGTGACCAAGGGGAAGCCACTCTAAGTGACACTTTTGCACTGTCTCTTTGAGCTATGCACATGGCCTGCCCTCCCCCTCAAGGCCTGGCCCTAGCCTTGGTGGGGTAGAGAAGCAGAGGTGGTTACAGGCTTGGAGTGGGAGCGGCTTTGGGACAGCTGCAGCCTAGGGTCAGAGTTGCCTTGGGGGCCGGGCCAAGTGAGGTGTCAGGAAGCGCTTTGGCCCCCAATTTCCCTCAGCTGGGTCTGCCAATGTACCCACGAGACGGTTCTTCTCAGCTAAGGCAGGGAGAGTCCAATGAGGTTGTGAAACCAGGCCAGAGGGGTCAGGCAGGCAGGCATAACTGCCTTGAAAAGTTGGTAAAAAATTGGTTAGAAAATCGAATCACCGTGCATTGCTGTGTGGTTACTGCATACTGAAGGTTGAGCCAACTCAGAAGGTAAAAGCCTGGACCTTGTGCCCCAAGTCTTGTCGTCCCCCCGGCTGCAGAGCCCCAGCTCCAACCCCTGAGAACTTTAAGGATAGAACATTCTGATGGCAGTTGAAGGCAACAGTTGAAGGCCAGGCCCGGGGCAGGACAAAATTCACAGTCCAGGGAAGGACACAGATGCCCCAAAGAGGAGCTCAGAGATGGGGAGGCCCCCCGAAGCCCTGCAGCCAGGGCTGGCCAAGGGTGCTGGAGACAGAATAGAACAGAGATGCAGGCATAGGAGCCTATCAGGATATGAAAGAAGATCTGAGGGCGCAGGGCACCTGAGGGGGTGAGGACCTAAAGGGGCCAAAGGGCCAGGAGACAAACTGACCACTCTAGGGGTCATCTGTAGAGATGAAGGAAATGGGATGCCTCAAGGGGCCCCGGTGTACGTGCAGCCCACAGAGTGGGTCCTGACACGTTCAACACAAATGTCTCTGAGCAAGTGCTACTCGGGAAGATCTGTGCGAGAAGGTATTACCACTGTGTTCAGTTGTTTGTCCAGAAGGGGATGTGTTCTAGTTTGGACGCTGTGATGGTTAAGTTTATGAGTGACCTTGACGGGCCACAGGATTCAACATTATTTCTGGGTGTGTTTGATGTTTGATTAAACATTATTTCTGGGTGTGCCTGTGAAGATGTTTCCAGAAGAGATTAACATTTGAAAAGGTGAACTGACTAAAGCAAATGGCCCTGTGCAGTGTGGGTAGGCATCATTCAACCCAAACTCTTAAATGTCTGAATCTCTCTCTGACAGTTGAAGCTGAGATATCTTTCTGCCCTCAGTGCTCCTGGTTCTCAGACCTTCACACCTGACCCAGAATCTATACCACCGACACTCAGGCCTTTGAACTATTCCATGTGCCAATTCCTTATAATAAATCATTATCTATCTATCTATCTATCTATCTATCTATCTATCTATCTATCTAACTATCTATCTCCTATTGGTTCTGTTTCTCTGGAGAACCTTGACTAATACAGGCACCAAGAAGGAAGTAAAAGTTTATAACTTCAGAATAATAGACCAAGTAATGATTTAAGGAGTTGTTAATAATGGTGATATTAATAAACAGTAGGTTAAATGTATTGAATGCTTAGAGTGTATACTTTGGTGCTTAGTACTCTGGCTACATTAATTCTTTGAACATACCATAATAGGATTTGTACTAAGCAGATGAGAAAATTGAGGTCCCAAGGAGTTGAACCTACTCAGGACCACTCACCAGTGAGTGGCTAAGCTATATTTTGAACCAGAGTCCAATTCTAGAGTCCATTTTTATATACAAAGCAAGCAGTCAACATCATAGCAGGAATAGCTTTGGGAGACAATCATCTATAGAAATTTATACATTAAAAACTTGATATTTAGAACTTTGGAGCACCTGGGTTGCTCACTTGTTTAAGCATCTGATTTGATCTCAGCTCAGCTCTTGATCTCATGAGTTGGAGCCCCACATTGAGCTCCAGGCTGGGCGTGGACACTACTTAAAAAAAATCCTAAAATTTTGAGCATTGAGAAATCAAAAACACAAGAAACAACAAATGTTGACAAGGATGTAGAGAAAAAGGAACTCTCGTGCTCTGTTGGTGGGAATGAAAACTGGTGTAGCCACTGTAAAAAGCAGTATGAAATTTACTCAAAAATTTAAAACTCTAACTATCCTATGATCCAGTGATGACACTACTGGGTATTTACCCCAAAAATACAAAAACACTAATTCGAAAGGATAGATGCACCCCTGTGTTTATTGCAGCATTATCTACAATAGCCCAATTGCCTATCAATAGATGAATGGATAAAGAAGATGTGGTATACATATACAATGGAAAATTATTCAGCCATAAAAAGATTGAAATCTTGGGATGCCTGGGTGGCTCAGTCAATTAAGCATCTGCCTTTGGCTCAGGTCATGATCCCTGGGTCCTGGGATCGAGTCCCCCATTGGGCCCCTTGCTCAGTGGGGAGCCTGCTTCTCCCTCTGCCTGCCACTCCCCCCGCTTGTGCTCTCTCTCACTGACAAATAAATAAATAAAATCTTTAAAAAAATGAAATCTTGCCATTTGCAATGACACGGCTGAAGGTAAAGAGTATTATGCTAAGCGAAATAAAGACAAATACCATATGATTTCACTCATACGTGGAATGTAAGAAAAAAAAATGAACAAAGAAAAAAAGAGAGAGAGAGAGAGAGAGAGACAAACCAAGAAACAGACTCTTAACTATAGAGAACAAACTGATGGTTACCAGAGGGGAGGTGGGTGGGGGTTGGGAGATACAGGTGATGGGGATTAAGGAGTGCACTTATCATGTTGAGCACTGAGTAATGTATAGAGTATTTGAAGCCTTATATTGTACACCTGAAACTAATAAACACTGTATGATGATTTTACTGGAATTAAAATTTAAAAACTTAATAAAATTAAGGAAAAAAACCCCAACTTTGAGCATTGAGAGATTCTATAGATCTGCAAACTATCCTGAACAGCAGGAAGCTAAATCCCAGGACAAAGAGAACCTAGACAGAAAAAAACGTTTTAGATAAAATAGCAACTGTTCTCTTGGTCTTTCTGGTGAAAGGTTAGCATTCCCTCTTATTAAGGAGTAATTGGATGTCTGTATCAGAACTTCACTATATAAAGCCATTTTATGGTGGTTGATCATAAAGTGAAAGAATGTGGGTTTGGTTATCTCTGATGAATACTTTAGACATCTTTTTTTTTTTAGGATTGATTGAGTGATTGAGTGATTGATTTATCTGAGAGAGAGAGAGCACACAAGTGGGGAAAGGGGCAGAGAGAGAGGGAGAAAGAGAGAATCAGACTCCCCACTGACCGTGGAGTCTGACCTGGGGCTTGATCTCACCACCCTAAGATCATGACCTGAGCTGAAATCAACAGTAGGACCCTTAACTGACTGAGCCACCCAGGCGCCCCAAAATCTTTAGACATCTTTGCATCCATCGTCTTCAAGATCTTTTCTAAGTGAAATATAGATCAGGATGTGACAAACTTTTTCTGTGCAGTGCTAGGTAGCAAGTATGCTCAGCGCTGTGGCCCATATGGTCTCCCTCTAAACAGCTATTGGGCTCTGCTAGCGTAGTGGGACATCACCCATAGACCATTCATAATTAGATGGGCATGGCTGTATCCCAATAAAACTTCATTTACAAAAATAGGTGGCAGGTCATTTGCCAAACCTTGGTACGTAGCTGGTATCTGTGTTAGGTAAAGCAACGAGCGCATCTTATTTTGCTCTGGACTGTCCCAGCTTTATCACCGGAAGTCCTACAACCCATGAAACCCTTCATTCCAAGTTGATTGCCATGCATAAGTTGACTTACAATCAAATTCTGAGACATAGAGCACTCCAGATATAACAATCATCCCCCTCCCCGTCCTAAAATTGCCTTTGCCAAGCTTATATCTGTCAGCATAGAGTTATAAATTAGAAGTGCATTCAGTTAACCCCCACATAATATGCATGCACAAGGGACAGGAACCAGATACCAATTTTCTTTTACAACATTTGTTTCCATAAAGGGACTTCCCACTTCCTCCCACAGTTGGTCCCATCTTCAGACAAAAGTACAGACTGAGTGTTGGCAAGGTGTCTGGGCATCTCCAGAGATAAAAGTGAAATTATAATAGAATTGTCATTTTGGACTAAGTATTATGATTCCATGTTAGAGCAAGCCCCAGGGGGTGTGCTGAACTTCAGTGGATAAACAAAGGAAGGAGTCTTCAAGGAGTGCAGTAATACAGAGGAAAAGGAACCCCAAACAGAGCACTAATTGGCTGTTTTCTTGGCAGCTTCAGCCAGCTCCAGCCTGGGCTTTTAAGGAGGATGTGTTAGGAATTACGGAAACCATGATCTCTCTACTGTCGGGAAGGCTGGGACACACCAGGGATGCAAATAATAGGCTGATGTTCATGGTATTTGGAGAGAAAATTGGCACCTCCCATTGCCACCTACGTAGCCTTGGCCTTGGAGAAGTCCCTGAGTCCTTAGGCTTCAGAGTCCCCATCATCCAAGCAGTAATAAAACCAAGCACCCCATAGAGTTCTGTGGAGAACTGAAGGTGACATTCCTCATGAATTTGCCTAATTTAGGAATGTGTCATTATACACATGATCTGACTTGCCATGAGGCTGCATCCTCTGTGGGGTTCTGCATTTGGGGAACACACCCTGTATTGGTGAGTCAGGGATGGTATCCCAGAGGTTATTACTTTTATGTTCAAAGCTAAAGGATGATGAATATTTATTTAATTAAAGTAAAAGGAATGAGATGTAAATGGATTTGGGAGAGGGAAAGTACTTTGTGAAACTATGGAGATAAGCGAGTCAAGACAAGGAGGGAGAGAGACAGACAGAGAGAGAGAGAGATCCAAAGAAGTGAAAGAAATCCCCCACAACTGGGGAGGGAGGGCCCGTGGGGCAGAGCGGAGAGAGGTGTTTGAGGAGAGGTTAACCTGGACCAGATCATGCAGGCTTTGCCAACCACACTGAGGGGCAGCGTTGTCCTGAGGGCTAGGGGTCTTCATAGCAGGTGCAACATTTAGGTTTTTAAAAATTATTTTTAAAAGATTCTTGCTCTGACTACAGAACGGAAAATATCTGTTGATAGAAGGCAGCAGCAGTGAGGGGTAGAGTGTTGGTTGTAAGGGTGAGGGAAAAAACAGGATTCAGAGAACCGGACCCACAAGGAGGCAGTTACGATCGTCCGGATGAGAGGCAATGGGCTGTGGCTGGGGTGATGTTCCATGAGAGAGTCCAGTGGAATCTCTGCCTGGGTCAGAGCCTGGGATCACTGGCGCAGCAGAGAAAGGCACGGAGCTAATGGAGGCAAGCAGTGAAATTTAAATTGGAAGGAAACCAAACTGACCCACAGTGGACCCAGAAGAGCAACAAAGTGGGAGCCAAAAACACCTGTCCAATTTTAAAGCCTATTTAAAGTCATGCGTGCAGTTGGCGTTTGCTATTTCCTGGCCACCCGATATCCATTTATCCAAAGTCTGAGGGCGATCTCTAATTTCTTTCTGGAGGACCACTCCTAGGTCTTCATTCAATGGCCCTGTGCTTCCTGTGGTGTTGATTTCACTCCTGGCTATAAGGAAGGACAAGAAGCTGACCCTCTGCTCAGCACTGCCCCCAGATCTGTGCAAGTAGGACCCTATCTTGGGTCCTGCGTCAGCCTTCCTGCATCATATTCATCTGCACTGTGGAGAATACACTGAGCCCAGTTGATATGCCCAACAGGACCCTCCACTTCCCATTTTTGTCCATGATCTAGATCTAATTATCCAGGATCCCAGAATGACCTGCCTAAACATGTCACCTGCTTCCAAGTCACATGGTGGCCTCTTCCCTCGCCTGAGGGAGACAAGGCAGCTGGTATGTGCTCACCTGGGTGGCTAATAGCTAGCTGTTTGTGGCATTGTGGACCAAGTATGGATGTGCATGCCAGAGTGACCACATGTGTACATATGGCTACAGGCTAGAGCCAAGAAAAGAAAGAGAAATCATCAGGCCGTAGGCCAGAGCCAAGAAAGGAAAGAGAATTCATCAGGCTTTGGGCTTTTCCATGATGCCCATATTCCAGAGCAGGCCTCTAAGGAGTCTGAGAATTCTAAATGCAGACCTTCCTCCCAGGTTATTGTTAAAGTATATTGTTAAGAGGTAGAATATATTTTATTTAACATGTAATTTGATTTATAATTTTAAAATAATTTGATATATACTATATGGGCCTCTACTTATAATCTTGCTCTAGATCCCTCCAAAAGCCTGGCCAATCAATGCAGAACATCATATTGACTGTGGTGACAGGTTAGGGTTTAGGGAATGTGTCTGGGGCTAACATAGTGAGAAACACTGAGGGTTTGCTGAACTCAAATGAAAGAGACCCTTGAGACCCTTCTTCCCCTTATTACTTGGCTTAAAGCTGAGAGGACCAGGACCCCAGGGAAGCAGCAGGTTTCTTGTCACCATGTGGAGTAGAAGACTGAGTCTGAGGTGTAGGTGAGGGGATGGATTCTGAGAAGCAGACAAAAACCAAGGTCTGGACCGTTGAACTCTTGATTAATTATCAATTAAAGTCAGATCTACTCCTGGTCTTTTCAGGAAGGTAATACAGTAAATTTCACCATAAAATTTGGCCTGGGCATTCCATCCCTCTGCTAATCAATGGGTAGAGGCAAATAAAGAATTTAATAATAGATTATTTTTAATCCACCTTCTTTAGCCCATCAATTTCATCTCCTCTATCCACCAATTATTTACCTCCCCACTTCTAATTTACCGAGATCTTAAAGGCCACCCTTGGGAAACAAGACAGCATAATTATTAGGGTGAAAGCAAGTAAATGCAGTTGTGAATCCTGACTTGGTGGCAAGGGGGCCAGATGGATGTTCTTGTCTGGGACGTTTATTCCTAAATGAGTGGCCGTGTCCTGTAGAGAGAGTGGGACCATTATTCGGGGGTGGGGGGGCGCTATGGCAACATCAAGAGTCCTGCAATGATGATGTTGAGGTCTAGTGATAGTGTTGCTGGTGGAGATGTCCTAAAAGGATAGTTCTGTGGAAGAAGATGCTTATACTTACTGTTGTCTGGTCTCTCCTCGTCCCAGCTGAGTTTCAAAGCCTGGTTACCCAGCTTCCCATCAGTTCTGGAAGTTACCAAGTCTCCTTAGGCAGAGTTGGACTCCACTGTATGAAACCAAGTGTCCTCACACCCAGTGATCTACAGTGTGGGATCCAGGAGTGTCTTGAAGGCAGTATAATCTAAGGGGATAGAATAGCAGTGGCTATCTGGGGTTGTCTATCTGGCTGAGGTGTGGCTGAAGATAATCAAATTTCATTTCTCTTAAGAAACAGGATTCTGAAAGCCACATTTAAATATTGAAATAACTGATGTAATTATTGCATGTGGTAATATGGAAAAAAGTGCCCACTGAGAGTCAGTATTGGGGCCATGGTGTCTCTACCATTAGAAGGCTCATTGGGCACGGAATCTTCCAGAAAGATAGAATGAGACAGCTGCCCTCATACCCCAGAGAGCTGAAAAGAAGGAATGAGGGGTTTACATAATTTCATGCAGGTTAATGTTTTTTGTTTTTTTTTTTCCCCTTGAGACATCCTCTTTGATCCATGTATTATTTAGAAGTGCGTTTTTAGTTTCTAAGTGTTTGAAGATTTTCCTGTTTTCTTTCCATGAGTGATTTCCAGTTTCATGCTGCTGTGGTCAGACAACACACTCTGTATCACTGCAGTTCTTCTAAACTTGTTGAGGTTTGTTTTATGGCCCAGAACATGGTCTATCTTGGTATGTGTCTCACAGGCAATTAAAAAATGTGTGTTCTGCAGTTGCTGGGTGGAGTATTCTATAAATGTCAATTAGATCCTATTGGTTGAGGGTATCTTGTATTCTCTATACTGGCTGATTTTCTGTTGAGTTGTTTCATCAAGTGTTGACAGGGGTGTTGAAGTCTCCAACTGTATTTGTGGATTTTTCTGTTTCTCCTTTAAATAGAGAAGACATCCAGGATTTTTAGTTGTACTTAGTAAGAGGAACAGAGAAAAATATTGAGAAGAGTCCATATTGAAAAATATTGGGAAGAGTCCATCTTCTCCAAAGTGGAAATCCCCTTTCCCGTGGTTCCTATATTTGAATAGTAGCTCCTGGTCTGGAGAGAATAGAATTTGGATCAAAATGTCATACCTCACTGCCTGATTCTCAGATTGAGTACCTTTGAGGTTTTGAAAAAAAGAAGTCAGAAATACACATATTAAATCTTTTATTTAACTTCCCTTCAGCTATGTAGCAGGTTTTTTTGTTTTTCCCCCTAAAGAGAATGAGCTACTCAAATCTTCCGAGGGTCACTGGACACTGGCTATATGTAACATCAATTCTTGGGATCTCAGTGTACCATTGCTTTGCACTGGTCATAATAGAGTCTTACAAGGGTCAAGAAACAAATGGAGTCTTGATTCATAAATGCTTCTCATAGTTTTAGTAGATCACAAACCCTTTTGTGATCAATTATCTGGTTGGTGAGCATGTAGTTGCTATGTATACCCTCTATCCTGGAAAAACTGGCCTCCAGATTTTGATACAAGAGCTATTAAGGTAAGAAGAGCCAAGTTGAAGCCTATGGAGCTCCCTTTAGCTATCAAACTAATAATGCAAAGATACTACAATTTCTATGGAGAAACGTCTAAATTTAATGCTACCCCCCAAAAATTTTTTTCCTGGGAAAATATGAGGATGATGTTTTTTTTAATTTTTATTTAAATTCAATTAGCCAACATATATAGTACATCATTAGTTTCAGACATAGTGTTCAATAATTTATCGGTTGTGTGTAAAACCCAGTGCTCATCACATTGGGTGATGGCCATTAAGTAGGGCTCAAGATGTGAGGATGGTGATTTCTATTTTGTTTTTACTTAACTCTCAGGTTTGGCCAGGTCAACTGATCTTGGATTGGTCTTGGAGAATGAAAATGAATTGTTAAAGCTTAGCAGGTGGCAACTCCAATTGCATTTATTATTTGGAGGTGATCTCTTTCGAGGAGCAAAGCAAGAAAAGTCCTCCTGTTGATCCACTGGGATAGTTTATTTTACGTAGGTAGATATCTAACAGCATGTCATAACCATCTTACCTCAGAATTATTTCAACTGTTCGGCTCCATGCCACAATTTAGTCTACAGAGGCATGACTGTCTCACTCATTCATAACATATTACATGGGCCAAATATACTGGTGACATGAGCTGCTAGAATATGAATACAAGAAAATTCTTTGGCCTTAGTAAAACTTATGTATGTCATGGAAAGGGACATAAATTCTGTGAAAACCCTACTACCTCATAGTCTTAGAGATGTTGGGGTATTTTTTTCCAAAGTAAAAGACAGGTTTCCTTTGTTTCCTCCACCTTGTATTGTATACTAGTCAGAATATATGTTAGATTTGGATGGATATTTAGAGCTAATAACTCAGTAATCAGAAATAATTCTGTGGTGGGTTGAAATATATGTCCACGCCCTAAATCCCAAGACCCGTAAATGTTATCTTATTTGGAAAAGGAGTCTTTGCAGACATAATTAAGTCAAGGATCTTAGAGGAAACCATCCTAGATTTAGATCATCCTTATAAACACATGTACCCTAAATCCAATGATAAATATCTTTATAAGAAAAGGGAAAGATACAAACAGACCCAGAGGGGAGGCCAATGGGAAGACAGAGGCAGAGATTGGAGTGATTCATCTACAAGCCAAGAACCCCAAAGATTGCCACAGGCACCAACATCTAGGAGAGGAGCATGGAGCAGATTCTCGTCAGAGCCTCTAGCAGAAACCAACCTTGCCAACTCTTTGATGTTTAACTTTTGGCCTCCAGAACAGTGCGAGAATAAATTCCTTCTGTTTGAAGCCACCGAGTTTGTGGTAATTTGTTACAACAGAACAGCCCTAGAAAATTAATACAGTGTCCCAATTGGAATGGGATCCAGAACAATTTTCCCTAGACGGTCCAGATTGCAGTCTAAGCAGATCCAATAAATGGCACTTAAAGTTTTGGAAGTATATCAAGATACTGGAGGAGACAATGACAAACCCCAAGAGGAGAATCTCAGACCACTGAGGATTTAGTCAAGTTACTTTTTAGCAGGAATTTCTTCTCTTCTACAGAAAGAGCTTTGGGGGGCGCCTGGGTGGCTTAGTTGGTTAAGCAACTGCCTTCAGCTCAGGTCATGATCCTGGAGTCCCGGAATCGAGTCCCGCATCGGGCTCCCTGCTCGGCAGGGAGTCTGCTTCTCCCTCTGACCCTCCTCCCTCTCATGCTCTCTGTCTCTCATTCTCTCTCTCAAATAAATAAATAAAATCTTTAAAAAAAAAAAAAAGAAAGAGCTTTGGGGTTGATATTGGGCCTTGATAAAAATAGAACTCTTGGTTATGGAAAACCAGGTGACCCTAGGCCCTGAGTTACTCATTATGACCTGTGTATCTATTGCATTCAGCAAAGCATCACCGTATCCAAGCAGTATGTAAAGATTAGGCCTGAGCAGGCCCCACAGGCACAGATAAATTGTATCAGCATATGACTCACATTTCTCTTATGCCTACTTTTGCTGTATCCTATTAAGCCAAATTCTCAATTAGTCAATATAAAGGCCAAGAAATCAAGGGACTTTTCAGACTGCAAAACCGTGAATGCTCCCACTGGAGGCCGTGACAGAGACAGGAATGTAAGTCCTAATTCAACCCAGCCCGGGGTGGCAGGAGAAAGCACACATTCTTCTGAGACCCTGGCGAAAATCAGCCCATGATATTGTTCTTGTTTGTCAACTAGATTACAATAAGGATGCCAGCACAGTGCTGAAAGAAATCCAACAAAGAGTCTAGAAAAATGTAGAACATCAGAGAGTAGGAGTGAAGGATGTGATGAGAGAGAGAGAGACCCTCAGAAAGAGGATGGGCCGGGTGAAGAAGGTTTGAGAAGAAGGTGGGGGGCGGGGCAGAGGGAGAGGGAACACAGAGACTCTAGAGCTCAGGTAGCTCATTTCAGCTGGTTTCCGTGAGGAAGGAATGCCTGGAATAGGAGGCAGGGCATGGTAGAAATGATAGGAATATCTGGGCCTAATAAAAATCTGAGTGACGCTGAAGTTCTTAAAGCAATGCAGACTCCAAAAGTCTGGGTGACCTTCCAGAATACTACCCATAATCTTACAGATGAGTTGAAGAAACAGAATGGTTCGGTGTTTACTGTGATGTGTAATGCTGGTATTCCCACCAGACCTCCTCAAGTCCCTTTTATTTTATTTTTGGGGCCCCATGACTTTGAGGCGCTTTTGCTCCAATAGACAGCATCTGAAGCTCTTTCTTTCCCCCCAAAGGATTGGCCTGGTACAGTCTGGCAATTTCCTATCCCCTAAGCCAGTGACTGATGGATTTGGGAGTTTGAAAGTTCCATGGCTGTTGCCTTGGGTCAGGACAAGGCTGAGGTGCAAATTATACTCTCATGATCCAGTGATCCTCATCGTGGGATAAACCTGAAGTGATTATCTGTAAAACGTTGCTTGAAGACATGTCCTTATTTGGCTTCCTCCTTTTTATTTTCCTGATCTTCTGACTTAATTTGCCTTTGGGATTACTTCATTCATACGTCACCGGTACAACACTCCCTGTCTTAGAGTCTCAGGTGGGGGCAGTGGACCTAGGACACTTACGAATCTTATCTGGAAATGGTCACTTGAATTTGGAAGTCAAGATTCATGTCTTTTAAACAAATAAAGCCTTTGCTGAAAGAAAAACAACACAGATCACTTAACGAGGGACACAGTCATGCAAGCAGCCAGCATCTATCTGGCCTTCTCATAAAGTAAGTCTGGGGACTTCGAAGACAGTCCTTACTGCCTGCCCAGACACAGCAAAAACGTTTTACAACTAATTTGCCATTAGGCTTTTCAAGTATGTTTTCCTACTGGGAAATTCAAAATCCATCCACTCATGACATGGGAAAAATATTTAAAACACCGATGAAAGTAGATGGCAATTCATACACTGTTTTCTTTACTAATAATTCAGTTGGTCTCTTTGAACGGGTTGCTGTATGAGTTTTCTAGGACTGCCATAACAAAGTACCATAGACTGGGGGCTAAACAGCAGAAATGTATTTTCCTACAGTTCTGGAGCCTGGAAATCCAAGATCAAGGTAGAGGTAGCTTTGGTTTCTTCTGGGGCTTTGCTCCTTAGCTTACAAATGACTGCCTTCTTTCTCTGTGTATATGTCCCTGGTGTCCCTTTGTGTGTCCAAATTTCCTTTTCGTATTGGGACATCAGTCAGATTGGATTAGGCTCACCCTAATTGTCTCATTTTAGCTAAATCACTCTTTAAAAGGCCCTATCTTCAAATACATTCACATTCTGAGTTACCTGGGGTTAGGACATCAACATAAATTTTGAAGGAACGCAATTTATCCCATAAGAGTTGCATATGGCGTGAGAATTTCAAGTGTGAAATAGTTCTTTAAATGAAAGATGGTTTAATCAGAGGGAAATACTGCTTACTATTTAAAACAGATAGAGCTACAGTTCGGTTGAAGGAGATGGAGTTTTCATTTGTTCTTAAACCATCTTGCATCTTAGTCTTTATTTTGACAAGAGGAAAGTTGGGGCCACTTGTGGAGGATTTAAGTGGGGATTTGAATTACCTGGTGGGGATACAGCCATCTTTATTATTATATCACATTAGTCCCCATGAAGAAATCAGAAATAGGCTGGCTGCGTATTGAAATCTTACAATGCGCTAAAGAGCAGCATTTTGTAATTGTACGGTAGGGGCGATTTACTATGAAGTAATCTTATTTTTGCTCTTGCCCGATATAAAACCAAAGGATGTTCTAAAAAGAAAGAAAAAGTTAGTGAAAGGCAGTTCTGAAAGGCTGTTGTAACCCTATACACGCAGGATGACCCAGAGCCGACATCTTCATGTGTGACATTGAGGGTCACAGGCTCACCCCGAGGATTAAGTGTCCCCAGCTGCAAAAGTGCTAGCTGAAGGCAAAGTAGACGTGTACGGGCCTCTGCTGTAGGGAAGCCGTTGATGTTACCCACAGCGGAGACCTGCCACAGAGAAGAGAACTAAAGCCATTACCCAGAGTTTCCTGCCTTATTGTATCATGTCAGTGTTTTAACTTCCTTTTAAATCTCTTTCCACCAAGTTTATACATGCATTAGTGTTGTCGGACTTTGTCACTGCTTTGTGGTTTGCAAAATACCAGAACAAGCTTGCTAGAGAATGAAAACCAAAGGAAAGGGTGTCAGTCGGGGGTCTTGGGGCTGGAGCTTGGATAGAGTGGAGAGATTTTAATGGCTTGCTCTGGGAAGTAGAGTGTTCTCGGCGGTACAAAGGCAGACTGTTTTTATGTGAGGCAGAAGACTTTTGCATCATATACGTTGTTTTGCTTTTGGTTTTGAAACGCAGGTCTGGGAATTGGCGAGGTGGGAAGTGGTAGACAAGTGTCTCTTGTTTTGGCTACTTTTGACTGTATGAGGCTTTTGGTTCATTTGTTTAATTTTGTTTTTGTAAGAGCCTTATTTTTGGAAAGAATGTCTGCCCTGGGTATCTGGTGGGGCATCAAGTATGTCTCAGAAAGCGGAATAGTCAGTGCTCTTAGAAGTCATGGCGGGGGGAGAGTGGGCAGATAATGGAGGGTTAGCTAAGAAGACACTTGGCACCGGGCTTTTGAATCTCGGGAGGACAGTTGGGGATTTCAGAGCTTTGAGGTGACAGTAGAGGAGACCAGATGACACCTGTGTCCTTGGTACGTGTCTAGTACCAGTGATGGGGCCTAACCCAAGCTCATGCTGTGCTTGGAGCTCACCTGTCTTTTTTAGGCCCAGTGTCCCTTGGTTCAGCCCTCTTGCCGAGTCTGGTTATCTGGTCTTCGTATGCATTTGGGGAGTTGCCCCAAAGCCTTCCAAAGAATTTCCTTTCTACTTGAGCTAGCAAAGTTCTTTTGCTGTGGCTTGTGGCCATACATTCCAACAAATAACCTTTCTACACTCATCCTTCCACCGTTCCCGCCTCGATTTCCAAACTTGATTCTCTCGTCTGAGCCTGGAAATCTTTCCCTTCCTGCCTTTTCAGGAATTTTCTCACTTTGGATGTCCTCCTTCCCATACGTTTCTGGCAGCAAAGATACACTAACCAACACCTCCCCACCAGCCCCTTCCTCTGACTTCTGCTGCAGGGCGCTCTTTTGTCTCACCCTTGGCCCCTTTGGCTTCATTTCTCTGTCTTGGTTACTTCCTCCTCCCTGTTTACACCCCTGCCAGGGCCTCTTCTTCCTCGTTCATAAGCTTTCTTATTCATTACACTCTGTAACACCTAAGACACCTGCTGCAAGTGTGAGGATTTTGGCTTAACTGCCGCTGTGCCCCGAGGATCGGTCCAGGCCTTGCTGCTCTTGTCTCTCTTCAAACACTATGTAAAAGTACCCATGCAGTCTCCCCAGGATGCCTCTTCATCCCAGGACCCAATCTCTCTCCTGTGTGTTTCCACATAGGCACCTTCCTTTCTACAAACATTGCTTATTTCATTGTTACCCCCATCCCTCCAGACTGAAACCTTAGAAAATCCTCTGATCCTTTGCTGTCTAATACCCACCAAGTTCCATCCTCAACCTGTCGTAATTCTGCTCCTTCCTTTCCATCCCTCTAGTACTTCCTGCATTCAGATGATCTTCACCTGATATCAGGGTCATTTCAGAGATAATTTTCTTTCTTCTAATGACCTTTGCTCTCATCTTTCTCATACACATCCAGTAAAGATTAGTGATCAAAAATATAATGAGCATAATATGAATATTTAAAATTTGGTCCTCCTTCGGCTTGAGGTAAACATTGTCCTTTTTCAAGTTCTTATCATGTTGTTTTCAGCATGAATTACTTTAGTGAGATGCTGATCACTGAGCATCCAATGTGAATTGATTGTCTTTGTGATACGATTGACAAGGTGGAGTGGAGGGATTTTTTGGAAGATAAGGAGGTCAACATTTTGTACTATAAAGCTCTTTGTCTTAGAGTCAATGGCTAAGATATTCTCTTTATAATTATAAAGCAATTAGATTTTAGAACTGGGTAGAACCTTTAAAAATTATTTAGATCAACTCCTTCAACCGAAATGTAGAGAGGTGAAGTCATTGGTCGGAGACAGAATTCAAGTCTAATTCCCCACCACTCAAAT
The DNA here is from genome assembly GCF_964656455.1 of Halichoerus grypus. Taxonomy (NCBI): domain Eukaryota; kingdom Metazoa; phylum Chordata; class Mammalia; order Carnivora; family Phocidae; genus Halichoerus; species Halichoerus grypus. The sequence goes on along the minus strand of NC_135719.1, from coordinate 16,088,038 downwards.
CCCAAAACTCACATTTCCTTTTCTTTTTTTTTTTCAAATTGTGGTAAAAAACACATCACATGAAATCTACTCTTTTAATTCTTTTTAAGTTTGGTAGTTTTGTATTATTAACTAAATTCACATAGTTGAGCAAGAGATTGCTAGAAATTTTAATCTTGCAAATCTGAAACTCTATACCTAGGCAATAACCACCCATTCCTTTCACTCCTCAGCCCATGGCAGGCACGGGTCCACTTTCTGTTTGTAGGAGTTGGACTGCTCTATTTTTTATTTTATTTTTCACCAACTTTAGAGATCTCATATAAGAGGCATCAGACAATATCTGGTGTGTGTGTGTGTGTGTGTGTGTGTGTGTGTGTGTGTGTGTGTGTAAGACTGGCTTATTTTATATAGGATACTATCCTTAAGGTTCATCCATATTGTAGCGTGTGACTGAATTTCCTTCTCTTTTAAGAATAATGTTACGTTTTCTTTACTCATTTATACCATATTCTCTGAGCCCATCCATCCATCCGTTGGTGGACATTTGGATGGCTTTCTCTCGTGGGCTACTAAGAATAGTGCTCTATGAAACTAGAAGTGCAGGTACCCCTTTCAGATCCTGATTTCAGTTTTGGGCGATACATATTCAGAAGTGGGATTACCGGATCATATGGTATCTCTCTTTTTAATTTTTGGAGGAGCCTCCACACTGTTTTCCACAGCAGCTATGCTGTTTCACATTCCCACCCAACAGCGCTCCAATTTCTTCACATCCCTCCACAGCGCTGCCCGATACAGCGAAGTCTTTTGTGACAAGAAGGGTCAGCTGAGGCGGCAACCTTCGTAGTTGTCTTCTTTTAAGAAATTGCCACAGCTTTCTATCAACCACCACCCTGATCAGTCAGCAAATACTGAAGCAAGACCCTTCCATCAGTTAAAAGATTACAACGTGCTAAAAGCTCAGACGACAGTTAGCATTTATTAGCAAGAAAATATTTTTTAATTCAACATGGTTTAATTTTTATTTTTTTAGAGATAATGCTATTGTACACTTACTAGATGACAGTGTAGTGTAATAAACATAACTTTTGTGTGCACTGGGAAACCAGAAAAAAAATGACTTCCAGAAAAATATTAATTATTGAATTGTTTGCTTTATGGTGGCATTTGCATTATTGTGGTGGCCTGGAACTAAATCTGCACGATCTCTGAGATCTGCCTGTACTAAATAAACGGATATGAATTAATGCAGTAACACACACACACACACTTTAGATTGTATAGACCCAAGTGTGCTGGTCCTTCTCCAAGTTAGTGCCCTGCACTTCCCTGCTCTGCGCTCCCTCGCCCTCTGGTGGCTGTCATGTGTACCTGCAGCAAATCTTTGTCTTCCTTGAGGACAGCCCCCCACTTGCACCCCCCTTCTCCCTCCAGGCAGTCCCAGGGCTGGGAAGAGCTTCCCCTGTTGTTAGCATCTGGGAGTCTCCCCCTGCTTTTTCCTCACTTTCTGGGCAACTCTCCTTTTGTGTGTATATGAGTTAGGTATATTATACAAATTGTGTGAGCATGGTTTCTTTCTTTCTTTCTTTAAAATTTTTTTAAAATTTTGCAGCTTTCTTTACTGTTATATTATCCTCTGTTCCTGACATACCGACTCAGGGTGCCTTGTAATCGGCATGGTGGGCTGTGTGTGTGTGTGTTTGCTTGCCACCAAGGGAAAACCTTCATTTTCACTGCATAAAATTTAGAAACGTCTAAAGAGCAAACAATATCTTAAACAAAAGAAAAACGTTTAGAAAAGTTAACAAGAGGAGAAAAAAATTGTAAACCTTAAACTACGATAAGTTAATTTATGAATTTAAAGCTAGTCTAATCAAAATATTATGAAGTTGGAATAGGGGATTTTCTTTTCCAATTTTTTTAAATCAAAATTTATTCAGATATATATTAAATTACTTGTACAGACTTCTAATACATGCTCCCGAGTATCAAAATGGCATACAAAAATGCTCATGCCATAGAAAAATGTTATTTTAAATGTTTCTATCCATGCCAAATTTCAATAGTTGTTAAAGTAATTGTGGATCTTTAATTTAAATCAAAATACAATACTTAATATTATCTAATTCTAGAGGGTCTGATGATGTGAAAACAATATATTGGTAAGAATTATAGGAAATGACACTTTACTGGAGAAATACTATCTGAAAACTATAATGCTAAATCTACTTGAATAAAAGCAATTGTAATATCAATTAAATAGCAGTATCTAAACCAAAAAGAGATAAGTGAAAACTACTTCAAAGACAGAAAACACATGCAGATGTTATGCCGTGGTGGTGGGCGTTCAGGACCGGGTTGCGGTGAGCTCAGTCAAACCTGCGGGTGTCCCTGGATGCGTGGGCCCTCGCGGCCTGGCTCTTCTCCTTCCTGGGGGTGCTGATGATCCAGGGGGTCCCCTGACACTTCTGGGCCTCCGTGGGCTGCCTGTGGGGGAGCAGGAGCAAAACGGCCACTTGGGAAAGGCAGGAAGTTGAACTCCGCTTTGGCCAACATTTCCCTGATGTGATCATTTTCTTTCCTTAGCTCCTTGACTTTTCGCTCGGTAAGCACAGCTGCCATCCAGCTCTCCTGGACTTTATTCGCATAGAAGAGGATGTCCTTTTAGTGCGAGGTGCTCTCCTCCAGTTCTCTGCGGGTGTCTTCGGCCATCTTCTTGTATAAGTTGCGAATCTGAGTTGCGGACTCGATGTTTCCACACATGTAGGAAAGACTCTTCTCAATGTCTGAGCACTGCGCTTCCTTCTCCAATGATTTTCTCTCAAGTTCCCTGGTGTATTCTTGATATAATTGAGGCAGAATTTGAAGCTTCCGTTTCAACTGCTGAATCTCACTTTGAAACTGTGAATTTTCCCTCTGCAAAGAGGCTTCCTTGGCTCGAAGATCTGTTATTTGTCCCATAAGCTCTTCATTCATTCGCTTTTCTTCCCACAGTTGTCTGGCTAGTTCCTCATTTTTCTCTTCAGCACTTTGAAGGGACACATTGGAATCAGCATCGTCAGTGACACCCTTCAGATCACCCTCTGACCGATGGATGGGCTGATTGTCCTTTTCTGCTTCCCTCTTTTGCTTGACTTCCCAGTTGACGTGACCCAAGAGATCTCCAAGGAGACCAGGCCAGGGGATGGCCTTCAGAAGGTTTTCACCCAGTGGTATTAACTGGCTGACTTTCTCTTTCAGAGCCCGCTGCATTCCTGCGTTCGACTGCTCTAGCCTTTCTTTCTCCTGCTCCGTTTCCTGGAGTCTCTGCTTCCATCTCGCCATTTCTTGGGCGAGCAGTTCTGGACTCTCTAGAACGTGAGTGTTTCCATTCAAATCATCCATTATTTTCTTCCAAAGTTGTTTTCCATTCTTCTCTGATGTTCTTAAGATGGGTCTATCACCAGTCACTTGGGAAAGTTTAGGAGGCTGGGTCTTCTGCACCATTTTCAGAAAGTCAATGGTGTTCTGAAGTGACAGCCTACAGCGTTTAGTACTTACTGCTGAGAAGCATAAGGTTTGTAATGTGGGAAGACTGGCCTCCACCCCGGGCAGCCCTAGGGCATCATCAGCTTGTGTCATCGGTCCCACATTCCCACTACCTTTTCCACAGACTTTAGTGTGGGCCAAACACCTTTTGCCTAGCACCTTCACACTTCTCCAAATGTGTTGTTTCTTCGCTGTCAAAACCAGTATTACAATATATGCCAGCATCTCCCAGGGAAACTCATGGAGTACTGAAACATGTCTCCAGCTTTCAGAAATCAGCAGCAGGGCACCCCACAGGGGCTCTAGGACCAACTGGAAAGTGGATCTGATGGCAGGTAGCAGGCCCTCCATGGCTGTGTAGGGCTCCACAGCTCTGCCTCCAAGGGCCAGTGTTCTATGGGTCTCAACTGAAGGCTCAGAACCCTGGGGGGGGGGGGTGCTCTGTCTTAAGGTAAACATGTGCCTGGCAACCAGAGCAGATCAGTTGGGGTGGGGAAGGGGGAGGCCAGCCAGCTTCTAGAAGACAGATTCCCCCTAACTTTGCCCTGAAATAGAAAGTGATCTCACTTCACTGAGTTCCCCCCCACCTTTATTGAGATACAATTCACATATCATACAATTCATCCATTTTAAGTGTACAAGTCCACGAATTTTTAGCATATATAAAGAATTATATAACCATCACAATAAGCTTATTTTAGAACAGTTCCATTACTGTAAAAAAAAGACCTTGCCAAACCTGTCATTTCTATCCCCTTTGCCCCCTTAGGCTGTCAGAAGGAAATCTGAAAATTTCTGGGCTTGACAAGTACCCTTAGGGCAAACTTTTCTTCCCAGTTGCTGTACCTATCCACGTAAGCAGTTTCTCTGTCATATTGGCTTAGCAATTCCTCCCTGTCTTAATAAGCTCTCTCATGTTTTAAAGACTTAAAAAAAGATTACTTTTTCAGGTTCTTTCACATGTTTGCAAGTGGAGCGTGTCTCTGAGTGCTCAGGTGCACAGAAAGTCTCCCCTGGGTGCCTTATTTGCCCCACAGCTTGGATTTGAGATTTAGGATTAGTCTCCCAGATGAATAAGCATCACTGAGCAGGGCTGGGTCCTGGAACAGGCCTGGCGGTTTGCCATGAGCTTGTGGTACTCAGTTCTGCTGCTTTTGTATGTGAAGCCACCTTCACTGGAAATGCCTTCCAGTTTGCTGATGGTATCAGATTTTTATGGCCCACGGAAGTCATGGGAATTTCTCCTCTGACTGGTATAATTGCTGAAGACGCTTGCCGGCCATTTCCCAGAGAAAGAGGTCTGATGATTGAGGTGTCCTGTTTTAGAAATGGAATGTTGGGTTTGCATCTTCTGATAGGCTGACTCTTCCAAACTTGGGAATATTTACTCTATTTCCCAAAATAAACACCATCCATACCGGTTCCCCAAAAAACTAAAATAGAGAAGCATAGGTTCAAAGATCTTTCTGTTCAAAAGACCTCTTAAGACGTACACACAAGACACTATAGAATTGAACTCATAGAGGTCCTCTTCTTATCTTATTGCCCTGGATAATACAGTCATAATATCTAGACTTAGTGTCTTCATTGGTTAGTTTTATATATACGGTTCTTCTTGAAGGTAAGCAAGTGGGGTTTGTCTGTCTTTTTCACTGCTGGTCCCCCACAGAGCCTAGCACAGAGCCTGTACAACTTTACTAAGGTTCACGATTCAAAAAGGAACCATGTGAATAATGAATCCAAGAATTCAGACCACAGATTTGGAACAAAGCGTATGAGTTTCAGAGAAGTAGACATTTTAGAAGAAAACTGTCCTTTTAACCCTAGATGCATTGTGAAACCATGTTTCTTTCCAAGGTCTTAGAGAAAATGAAAGCCCTGAGTGTATTCCACTGCAAATGAGCAGGAAACAGCGTGAGTACTTAATGTGCTCAAAGTGACCACCTCTGTTCGAGAGCTAGCCAGGGATTCTTGAGAGCAGCCGATTTTCCTCATGAAAAGTATGCGATTATGGGCAAAATAACAAAATGGGGGTCATGAGAATCCTGAGAACGACCGGATGGTAGGACAGATCTGGGTTCACATCTCTGCTGTGTCCCTGTGGACTCATCCTATTTTTTCCAGCCTTTCTTTCCTCCTCTGTGGGATGGATGTCTTAGATTTATTGTAAGATGATGGGGCACTTCAGCACCATGCCTGGCATATGGGACAAGTTCCATGTATGTTGGGTTTTGCTCATTTCTCTTCCATGATTTGAAAAAATAGCCATGAGAATACTTCTCTGGTTTTTTTAGGGATTGAAAAAAAAAAAAAAACACATAAAATAGGTACGCTATTTTACCATAAGTTGATGTTGATCATAAGACCAAACTAGTTTGGAAAAAAATAATCTTCAACTAAAAGGGGCTTGTTGTTTGTCTGCAAGCACAGCCATATGCAAGAAATAGGGGCCAGAATCAAATTAGAAGAAAAAGGTGGGACGGATTCATTCACACACAGTCTCTATAACTTATTTAAAGTAAACCTCTAAGACAGTGCTTCTCAAACTTGACTTCGTATCATGGGAGGCCTTGTTAAAACACAGATTGTTGTCAACTCCCTCCATCCCCCCAGCCCTGCCATTTCTGATTCTACAGTATAGGGTGGGTCCTAGGAATTTTCATTTCAAATAAGATGAGAGTAATATTCTAATGCTGGTCCTGGGAACACACTTTGAGAACCATTGCCATGGAGGTGATTCTCAACCTTGGTTGTACCTTGAGATCACCTGGGGAGCTTTACAAAATACCGATGCCTGGGCTCAACCCAAACATCAGTTGAGAAGTTCTGATTTCACTGCTTCTGGGTGGAGTCTGGATGTCAGGAGTTTTAAAAGCTTTTACTGTGCAAAATGTTAAAAATAATTTCCCTGTCCGTTCTGGTATATTTTAGAAAAGAATCATTCAATTATTCATTCATTCAATAAATATCAGTCGAGTATCTACTATAACCTGAGCTCTGTGCGAGGTGCTAGGGATATGGATATAAATCGGACGGACAGAGGAAGACTGCCACATTGATAACTCATGAGGTGACTGGCATACCAATGAACATATTTACAGAGAGCTGTTAAGAGCTGTAAGTGGGGGCACCTGGGTGGCTCAGCCTATGTCCTGAATATGTTCTAAAGGAAATAGCAATTTTGAATATTTTTTGAAATCTGGATTGTTTGGGCTCACAAGTATTAAGCTGAAGGAAAAAGGAAAGGCTCAGTGGGTTTTCATATATGCTCTAGCTGTCCTATGAATACACCGGGTCTTAGGAATTTACAGAAAGTTACAAGAGTCCCTGCCATCTTGATGTAAACTTCTAATGTTCCAATTGCAAAAGCAAGTGAATGTTCTCAGCAGTCCTGGCTTCAGAGGTCCCTGGGAAAAAGAATTCCATTTACACAGCAAGGCTCTGGGTCAAAAATCTGCCTGGGTTAAGTGGTGACTTTCTCTCCTTTGAAATTCATTTGAGTTCTGTTTCCTGCCTGTGTAGTCCTCCCCTTCTTGTGATGACAAACCTTGGCTTACCTTTAGTCTGGGTTTTCTAGGTCTCAATACCAAACTTTAAACTGCTTGTGTTGGGGTGCCTGGGTGACTCAGTCGTTAAGCGTCTGCCTTCGGCTCAGGTCATGATCCCAGGGTCCTGGGATCGAGCCCCGCATCGGGCTCCCTGCTCGGTGGGAAGCCTGCTTCTCCCTCTCCCTCTCCCCCTCCTTGTGTTCCCTCTCTCGCTGTGTCTCTCTCTGTCAAATAAATAAAATCTTTAAAAAATAAAATAAAATAAACTGCTTGTTTCTCCTTTTGCTCATGCGGACCATACCACATATTCATTTCCCATTGCTCCTCATACTTGCCTTGTTCCATAACTCAACCTAATTTTTGACCTCCAGCCCTTTGACCAAAGATCTAGTTGACCGTTGACATCTCCATTCTCTGCAAGACACAGTCTGTTTTTCACCTCCTTGTTGCGTGTTCCAATCTGCGTATCATCTGCCCTATGCATCTCCAGGTGGTCTCCTAGAAAATAAATGGAGAACAGAACATGATGAACCTATGAAATCAAATAATCCAGAGACCATACTCTGCTCCCAGGAGATCAGATATGCCCACCCTTTGTGGTCTTGGAAAAGGTCATCGCAACTCAATTTCTCTGGTGGGATCCTTTAGAAGGTCCCTGGAACAGACATGACTACTGTCCAGATAGCAGAACAGAGGAGCTCCAAGAACAATTTTAGCCACTGCAAAATTTAGAGTGCAGGGCATCGAAATACTCCAAGTGACTCAGTGGAGAGAACCCCAAAATAGGAGTTGTGGGCTCTGGTGAGACAGTGTAAGGGTGTACCTCTGAAGAGTGCAACTCAGGAACCCCCAGCCCAGTAGCTCTATCTTAGAGTCCCCCAGTGTGGCTGCACACCAGCCTCCTGTAAGAGGCTAGGACACACGGTGCACTCTGGGCACAGGATGAACTCTTCTGGATACCTCTGCCATGGGGAATGTCCCCAGTGAGTTTACCCAGGTTTCACACTGGGCCTGGCCCTCTTTAGCATAAGGGAATTTACCTGCTGCATTCTGTGTTCAGCCTTATTAGGAATGTTGGCTTATGTCTCTGCTTTTCCTCTACAGCCTCCCCATAGAACAAGAGTCAAGGACCATACCATGCACTTCTAACAGGGCGGGCCCTGTGACTTCCATTCTCCTTAACTTGAACTCATGGGGCATCCTACAAAAATGACTCCTCCTTGCCTCTCTTCTGACCCTCACTGAAAACCCTTCTGCCAAGATCACCCCGTGATTGGCAAGTCAAAATATTCTTTTCCATTTATACCATACTTGCTTTTGTTTTGTTTGATTTCACTTCTTCAATTTTTAAAATTATGTACTCTACTATATTTAGCAATAATATACTTATTATTATATATTTATTATCTATGGAGGCACAGATCAGCATTTCTCAGTGGGTACATGACAATTCCAACACCCCAAAGAATACCCCTGTTCTGCCTCTTTGTGTTCAGACTCTCCCCACCTTTAACCCTTGGCAACCACTGATCAGGTCTCTGTTCTTATATTTTTCACTTTTCCAGAATGTCATATAAATGGAATCATACAATATGTAATCTTTTAAGACTACATTCTTTCACTCAGTCAAAAGGGTGAACATGATTCTCAATCAGGACATTCAGCCATGTCTGCAGACATTTTTAATTGTTATGAGTTGGAAAGGGAAAACGCTACTGCCTCCTATGTATAGGGGTGGGATTGCCAGGCATGTGCTTGAAAAGCCTACAACACAGCAGATAGGCCCATAGCAAATCATCCAGCCTCCAGAAAAGTCAAGAGCCATGATTTTGAGAAAACTTGACTTAGTACAGTTCCCTTAAGATTTATTTATATGGTAACATGTATCGAGAGTTCGTTCGTATTGAGTCCTGAGTTGTAGTCCATTGTGTGGATGTAACACAGATTGCTTATCCTTTCATCCTCTGAAAGACATGGGGGTTGTTTCCAGGGATGGGCAACAATGACTAATACTGCTACAAATATTCATGGAGAGGTTTTATTTTTTGGTTTTTATTTAAATTCCAGTTAGTTAACATACATGGATAGTTTCTGATTTAACATAAGTTTCATTTTTCTGGGATGCATATCCAGAAGTGGGTTGTCTGGGTCACCTGGTAAGTGTATGGTAACTTTTTAGAAACTAACAAAGGTTTCAGGAATGGCTAAACCAATTTGCATTTCCATCAGCAATGCTTGTGCTTTCCTGCTGTTCTGCCTTCTCAATAACACTTTAACCATACTTTGCTTTATGCCAGCATTTGACACTGTAAATTAAGAAATAGAACATTACCCGGGCACCTTTGACTTTGGCTCAAGTCATGATCTCCGGGCGGTGAGATCAGGGTCTTGAGATCAAGTCCCGTTTCAGGCTCTGTGCTCAGCAGGGAGTCTGCTGGAGATTCTCTCTCGCCCTCTCCCTCTGCCCCTCTCCCCACTCTAAAATAAATCTTTAAAAAAAAAGAAATAGAAAATTGCCAACAACCCAGATCCTCCTTGGGCTCCCTTCCTATTACCACCCACTGCTCAAAGGTTAACACCATTCTAACATCCAACAGCAGAGATTCAGTTTCAATGTTTTGAACTTTATATCATTGAAATCATTGAACACACACTCTTCAATGTCTGGCTTTTATCTCTCAATATTTTGTGTATGGGACTTATCCCTATTGTTACGTGTAGTTGTGATTGTTTATACTCTTGATTACATAATGCCCTCTTGTGTGATTTATCTTCTATTCCAGATGAATGTTTGCTTTTCTTTTTACTGAGGTTTAATTTGTAGTCAATAAAATGTACCGATTTTAAGTGTGCAGTTCAACAATTTATGAAAATACATATACTCATGTGAACATCAACTTTATCTAAATACAGGACATTTCATCACACCAAAAATATTTCCTCGTTCCCCTTTGCCCACATTCCCCTGCGGTACCCCCATGCCCAGTGGCACATCGATCCACTTCTGTCACATTGCTGGTTCTTGTCCAGAGTTTCATGTAAATGGAAATATAGAGTATGCCATCTTTTTTTGTCTGACTTCTCCAGCTCAGCATAACATTTTTGAAGTCCATCTATGTTGTTGTATGTTATTATATGGTGTTGTATGTATGGTGTTGTACGTATATTGTATGTATGTTGTTGTATGTATGTATCAGTACTCTGTGTTATTTTATGGTCAAAGGACACTCCAATCCATATACCACAATTTTTTATCTCTTCACTTCCTGTTGGACATCTTTGCTATTCCAGCTTTGGGTTATTTTGAATAAGGCTGTTATGAAAAACCATATACAAGTCTTTATGTGGACACCCATTTTTATTTTCTTGGGTAAAAAAATAGGTGTGAGACTCCTGTGTCCTTGGTTATATCTACATTTATATATACATTTATAAGAATAACATGTCAAAGTGAATTCCAGATGGATTGTGCCATGTTGCATTCCCAGGAGCAGTAAATAAGAGTTTTAACCGCTTCAACATCCTCACCAACAACTTTTGGCAAGACTTTGCTTTGTTTCATTTTTAATTTTGCCATTCTAGTTGGTGCGTAGTTGTATCTCATTGTGGTTATAGCTCATACTGGAGTGTTCTGTCAGGTTATTCAAGTCTTCCTTCTCTTCATTGATTTTGTCTCCTTATTCTATACATTACTGGGAAAGGAGCTAAAATCTCTAACTATAGTTTTACACAATGCCTGTTTCTCCTTTCAGTTGTATAAGGCTTTATTTCATGTATTTTGAGGCTCTCTATTAGGTACTTACACATTTAAGATTATTATGTCCTCTTCATATCTTGGCTTCTTTATCATTACATAATGTTTTTCTTTATTCCTGGTCATTATCTCTTCCTGAAGTTTTCATCCGAATTTATATAGTCACTTCAACTTTTTTTTTTTTTATCCCATTCGCATTCATTTTACTTTATTCTTTTTTAAATTTTTTTATTGTTATGTTAATCACCATACATTACATCATTAGTTTTTGATGGAGTGTTCCATGATTCATTGTTTGTGCATAACACCCAGTGCTCCATGCAGAAAGTGCCCTCTTTAATACCCATCACCAGGCTAACTCATCCGCCCACCCCCCTTCCCTCTAGAACCCTCAGTCACATTCGTTTTACTTTAATTCAGCATGGATTCAACAAATACTAGTTGATTGTCTGTGCATCAGACACTATTGTAGGCATGGGGATAACATTAGTGAACAAAACAAAGACTTTTGGCCTTACAGAGCTTATGTCCTGTGGGGACAGACAAACAATAAACAATCATCATAATAAATGAGCAAATAGTATATTAGGTGGTGATCAGCCCTATAGAAAATAACAATAGAGTAGGGTAAATGAATTGAGAATTCATTCATTTGAGGGAGAGGGGGAGATGGTGGTTAGGTTTCCACTTTTTAACAAAGGGGTGTCCAGAGTTGTCCTCACTGAGATGATATTTGGGAGAAGATTTCAAAGGAGTGAGATAGTTGGCCATGGGGATTTTCATGATGAGACTTCTAGGCAGGGGACACAATGAGTGTAAAGGCCCTATGGCAGGAACGCGCCATTGATTAGTGTTTGTGTGCTGTCTGTCTTACTGCATTCCTTGATTCTAACATATGTCTATCTTTACCTGTAAAGCGTATTTATTTTAAAGAGTACATAGTTAAATCATGCTTATTAATTCAGTCTGACAATATCTACCTTTTATTTGAGGTATTTAAGACATCTCCATTTAATGCAATTATTAAGTGTTTAGGTTCAATCTGCCATCTTGTTACCTGTTTTATATTTCTTACAGCTGTTCTTTGTTCCCTTTCTGTTTTTTTCATGCATTCCTTTGAGTTAATTTACTATTTGTCATGTCTCCTTTTTACTTTCATTATTGGTTTATTAGTAATTCCTCTTTGTTTTATAGTTTAGTGATTAAAGTTTAAAATGTGCATCTTTATCTTATACTCTATCTTCTCATAATAGTATATAACATCTCTTATAATGTAAGAACTTACATGAAGATATCTCCATTTCCTCTCACCCTTTGTGCTATTGCTGTCAGGCATTTTACTTTTGCATATATTAAAAATGAAAGATACCTTATTATTTTAGTTTTAGACAATCAATCATTTATTAGAGATATGCTGTTGCCCCAGCACCATTTATTGACAAGATCATCCTTACCACCCCGGGAAATGCATAGGTATGGTGCTGCAAGAGTAGGCACAAAGCATGAGGATCTATGTATCACAGATTCAGGTCCACCAGAGACCATCCACTTGCAGGAGAGACACTAAATGGCTTCGTTGACAGGATGATTTATTCGATAGCTATAAACCAGCCTCTATCCTCAGCTGTTCTAATGTATGCATAATGGGGCCATGAATTGAGTAGTCATAATGATAGACTATGCATGAGCCCAGAGGTATGGGTTTCATCTTACCAAGACTGATCTAGCTATTGAATGTTTGGCCTGGTGGCCGCAGCAATAAACATTTAGCCCTTAATGTAACTGCATCCCTTAAAGAGACCACCCATCTTCTTAGCGGCAAGAGGATTACACCAGTCTATCTACATCCTGAAAATAAGAATTTTCTTGATTAGAACTGTCTTGTACATTGGGTATGGGTTCACTTTTCTTGTCCATATGTCTCATTGTCCAGAGGCTCACAGACTATTTATTTAACCACCGCCATGGGATCATGCAATGACATTGTCCCAGACCAAGTGGCCCACTTTATAGCACAGAGAACTACAATGGACATATAACCGCAGGATCCACTGGTCATATTATATAACACATCATCCCGAAGCTGTTAGCCTGAATATTGACAGATAATGTGTAACAAGTTTATGGTACTATCCATCACCAACAACTTAAACCAATGACTGTTGTATGGTAATTATTTTTCCTCCCCAACAATTTTAGGTTCTACAGATCTAGAAGGCTTGTATCCCAGAGAAGGAATGATTTAACAGTAAGAATTCCATTAATACAGAGCTATAACTGCTGCATGGTCATATTGGGCTTCTCACACCGGTAGACTAGGCAAAGAAATAAATTACTCTACTGGTGGGGTAATAGCCTAATCATCATGAAAAATGGGATTGCTCTACATAATATAGGAAGAGAGGAATGCATTTGGAGCCCAAGAGATCTTGGGGCCTCCATATCCAGGTTTGACTACAAAAAAGCAATTAGCCTAACTGCACTCTGATAAAAGCACAGACCCAGGGTCTAAAGCCCCTCAAGGATAAGGGGATCATCTCAACAAACAAACCATCTAGACCAGCAGAAGTGGTAATAGTGAGTAGAATCTAGAAGAGTTAGTAGAGGACTGTAAATTATGATTATCTTTTTTTTTTTTTTTGAGTATTTTCTTTTTTTTTAAATTTTTTATTGTTATGTAAATCCCCATACATTACATCATTAGTTTTAGATATAGTGTTCCATGATTCATTGTTTGTGCATAACACCCAGTGCTCCATGCAGAACGTGCCCTCCTCAATACCCGTCACCAGGCTAACCCATCCTCCCAACCACCTCCCCTCTAGAACCCTCAGTTTGTTTTTCAGAGTCCATCGTCTGTCATGGTTCTTCTCCCCCTCCGATTTCCCCCCCTTCATTCTTCCCCTCCTGCTACATTCTTCTTCTTCTTTTTTTCTTTCTTAACATATATTGCATTATTTGTTTCAGAGGTACAGATCTGAGATTCAACAGTCTTGCACAATTCACAGCGCTTACCAGAGCACATACCCTCCCCAGTGTCCATCACCCAGTCACCCCATCCCTCCCACCCCACCCCCCACTCCAGCAACCCTCAGTTTGTTTCCTGAGATTAAGAATTCCTCATATCAGTGAGGTCATATGATACATGTCTTTCTCTGTTTGACTTATTTCGCTCAGCATAATACCCTCCGGTTCCATCCACGTCGTTGCAAATGGCAAGATCTTATTCCTTTTGATGGCTGCATAATATTCCATTGTATATATATATACCACATCTTCTTTATCCATTCATCTGTCGATGGACATCTTGGCTCTTTCCACAGTTTGGCTATTGTGGACATTGCTGCTATAAACATCGGGTGCACGTAGCCTTTCGGGTCCCTACTTTTGTATCTTTGGGGTAAATACCCAGTAGTGCAATTGCTGGATCATATGGTAGCTCTATTTTCAACTTTTTGAGGAACCTCCATACTGTTTTCCAGAGTGGCTGCACCAGCTTGCATTCCCACCAACAGTGTAGGAGGGTTCCCCTTTCTCCGCATCCCCGCCAACATCTGTCGTTTCCTGACTTGTTAATTTTAGCCATTCTGACTGGTGTGAGGTGGTATCTCGTTGAGGTTTTGATTTGGATTTCCCTGATGCCGAGCGATATTGAACACTTTTTCATGTGTCTGTTGGCCGTTTGGATGTCTTCTTTGGAAAAATGTCTGTTCATGTCTTCTGCCCATTTCTTGATTGGATTCTTTGTTCTTTTGGTGTTGAGTTTGATGAGTTCTTTATAGATTTTGGATACTAGCCCTTTATCTGATATGTCATTTGCAAATATCTTCTCCTATTCTGTCAGTTGTCTTTTGGTTTTGTTGACTGTTTCCTTTGCTTTGCAAAAGCTTTTTATCTTGATGAAGTCCCAATAGTTCATTTTTGCCCTTGCTTCCCTTGCCTTTGGCGATGTTTCTAGGAAGAAGTTGTTGCGGCTGAGGTTGAAGAGGTTGCTGCCTGTGTTCTCCTTTAGGATTTTGATGGACTCCTGTCTCACATTGAGGTCTTTCAACCATTTGGAGTCTATTTTTGTGTGTGGTGTAAGGAAATGGTCCAGTTTCATTCTTCTGCATGTGGCTGTCCAATTTTCCCAACACCATTTGTTGAAGAGACTGTCTTTTTTCCATTGGACATTCTTTCCTGCTTTGTCAAAGATGAGTTGACCATAGAGTTGAGGGTCCATTTCTGGGTTCTCTATTCTGTTCCATTGATCTATGTGTCTGTTTTTGTGCCAGTACCATACTGTCTTGATGATGACAGCATTGTAGTAGAGCTGGAAGTCCGGAATTGTGATGCCGCCAGCTTTGCTTTTCTTTTTCAACATTTCTCTGGCTATGCGGGGTCTTTTCTGGTTCCATACAAATTTTAGGATTATTTGTTCCATTTCTTTGAAGAAAGTGGATGGTATTTTGATGGGGATTGCATTGAATGTGTAGATTGCTCTAGGTAGGATTGACATCTTCACAATATTTGTTCTTCCAATCCATGAGCATGGAACGTTTTTCCATTTCTTTGTGTCTTCCTCAATTTCTTTCATGAGTGTTTTATAGTTTTCTGAGTACAGATCCTTTGCCTCTTTGGTTAGATTTATTCCTAGGTATCTTATGGTTTTGGGTGCAATTGTAAATGGGATCGACTCCTTAATTTCTCTTTCTTCTGACTTGTTGTTGGTGTCTAGGAATGCCACTGACTTCTGTGCATTGATTTTATATCCTGCCACTTGACTGAATTCCTGTATGAGTTCTAGCAGTTTTGGGGTGGAGTCTTTGGGATTTTCCACATAAAGTATCATATCATCTGCAAAGAGTGAGAGTTTGACTTCTTCTTTGCCGATTTGGATGCCTTTGGTTTCTTTTTGTTGTCTGATTGCTGTGGCTAGGACTTCCAATACTATGTTGAATAGCAGTGGTGATAGTGGACATCCCTGCCGCGTTCCTGACCTTAGGGGGAAAGCTCTGAGTTTTTCCCCATTGAGAATGATATTCGCTGTAGGTTTTTCATAGATGGCTTTTATGATATTGAGGTATGTACCCTCTATCCCTATACTCTGAAGAGTTTTGATCAAGAAAGGATGCTGTACTTTGTCAAATGCTTTTTCTGCATCTATTGAGAGGATCATATGATTCTTGTTTTTTCTTTTGTTAATGTATTGTATCACGTTGATTGATTTGCGGATGTTGAACCAACCTTGCAGCCCAGGGAAAATCCGACTTGGTCGTGGTGAATGATCATTTTAATGTACTGTTGGATCCTATTGGCTAGTATTTTGGTGAGAATTTTTGCATCCATGTTCATCAGGGATATTGGTCTGTAATTCTCCTTTTGGATGGGGTCTTTGGTTTTGGGATCAGGGTAATGCTGGCCTCATAAAATGAGTTTGGAAGTTTTCCTTCCATTTCTATTTTTTGGAACAGTTTCAGAAGGATAGGTATTAATTCTTCTTTCAATGTTTGGTAGAATTCCCCTGGGAAGCCATCTGGCCCTGGGCTTTTGTGTTTTGGGAGATTTTTGATGACTGCTTCTATTTCCTTAGTGGTTATAGGTCTGTTCAGGTTTTCTATTTCTTCCTGGTTCAGTTTTGGTAGTTGATACATCTCTAGGAATGCATCCATTACTTCCAGTTTATCTAATTTGCTGGCATAGAGTTGCTCAGAATATGTTCTTATAATTGTTTGTATTTCTTTGGTGTTGGTTGTGATGTCTCCTCTTTCATTCATGATTTTGTTGATTTGGGTCATTTCTCTTTTCTTTTTGATAAGTCTGGCCAGGGGTTTATCAATCTTGTTAATTCTTTCAAAGAACCAGCTCCTAGTTTCGTTGATCTGTTCTACTGTTCTTTTGGTTTCTATTTCATTGATTTCTGCTCTGATCTTTATTATTTCTCTTCTCCTGCTGGGTTTAGGCTTTATTTGCTGTTCTTTCTCCAGCTCCTTTAGGTGTAGGGTTAGGTTGTGTACTTTAGACCTTTCTTGTTTCTTGAGAAATGCTTGTATTGCTATATACTTTCCTCTTAGGACTGCCTTTGCTGTATCCCAAAGATTTTGAACAGTTGTGTTTTCATTTTCATTGGTTTCCATGAATTTTTTAATTCTTCTTTAATTTCCTGGTTGACCCATTCATTCTTCAGTAGGATGCTCTTTAGCCTCCATGTATTTGAGTTCTTTCTGACTTTCCTCTTGTGATTGAGTTCTAGTTTCAAAGCATTGTGGTCTGAAAATATGCAGGGGATAATCCCTATCTTCTGGTACTGGTTGAGACCTGATTTATGACCTAGGATGTGATCTACTCTGGAGAATGTTCCATGGGCACTAGAGAAGAATGTGTATCCCGCTGCTTTGGGATGGAATGTCCTGAATATGTCTGTGAAGTCCATTTGGTCCAGTGTGTCATTTAAAGTCTTTATTTCCTTGTTGAGCTTTTGCTTAGACGATCTGTCCATTTCAGTGAGGGGGGTGTTAAAGTCCCCCACTATTATTGTATTGTTGTCGATGTGTTTCTTTGCTTTTGTTATTAATTGCCTTATATAATTGGCTGCTCCCATGTTAGGGGCATAGATATTTACAATTGTTAGATCTTCTTGTTGGATAGACCCTTTAAGTAGGATATAGTGTCCTTCCTCATCTCTTATTACAGTCTTTGGTTTAAAATCTAATTTGTCTGATATAAGGATTGCCACCCCAGCTTTCTTTTGGTGTCCATTAGCATGGTAAATGGTTTTCCACCCCCTCACTTTAAATCTGGGGGTGTCTTTGGGTCTAAAATGAGTCTCTTGCAGACAGCATATCGATGGGTCTTGTTTTTTAATCCAATCTGATAGCCTGTGTCTTTTGATTGGGGCATTTAGCCCATTTACATTCAGGGTAACTCTTGAAAGATAGGAATTCAGTGCCATTGTATTGCCTGTAAAGTGACTGTTACTGTATATTGTTTGTGTTCCTTTCTGGTCTATGTTGCTTTTAGGCTCTCTCTTTGCTTAGAGGACCCCTTTCAAGATTTCTTGTAGGGCTGGTTTCGTGTTTGCAAATTCCTTTAGTTTTTGTTTGTCCTGGAAGCTTTTGATCTCTCCTTCAATTTTCAATGACAGCCTAGCTGGATATAGTATTCTTGGCTGCATATTTTTCTCATTTAGTGCTCTGAATATGTCCTGCCAGTCCTTTCTGGCCTGCCAGGTCTCTGTGGATAAGTCTGTTGCCAATCTAATGTTTCTACCATTGTAGGTTACATATCTCTTCTCCCAAGCTGCTTTCAGGATTTTCTCTTTGTCTCTGAGACTCATAAGTTTTACTATTAGATGTCGGGGTGTTGACCTATTTTTATTGATTTTGAGATGGGTTCTCTGTGCTTCCTGGATTTTGATGCCTGTTTCCTTCCCCAAATTAGGGAAGTTCTCTGCTATAATTTGCTCCATTATACCTTCTGCCCCTCTCTCTCTTTCTTCTTCTTCTGGGATCCCAATTATTCTAATGTTGTTTCGTCTTATGGTATCGTTTATCTCTCGAATTCTGCCCTCGTGATCCAGTAGTTGTTGATCTCTCTTTTTCTCAGCTTCTTGATTTTCCATCATTTGGTCTTCTATCTCACTGATTCTTTCTTCTGCCTCATTTATCCTAGCAGTTAGCGCCCCCATATTTGATTGCACCTCATTGATAGCCTTTTTGATTTCTACTTGGTTCGATTTTAGTTCTTTTACTTCTCCAGAAAGGGTTTGTCTAATAACTTCCATGCTTTTTTCAAGCCCAGCTAGTATCTTTAAAGTGATGATTCTGAACTCTAGATCTGACATCGTACTAATGTCCGTATTGAGTAGGTCCCTGGCAGTCGGTACTACCTCTTGTTCTTTTTGTTGAGGTGATTTTTTCCGTCTTGTCATTTTGTGCAGAGGAGAATAGATGAATGAGAGAACAAAATGCTAGCAGGGTAACAACGTCCCCAGAAAATATACTCTAAACAAATCAGAAAAGACCTGAAGCAGTGGGAAAAGAAAGGGAAAGAGAGAAAAAAGAAAAAGAAAGAAAAAAAGAAAAAAAGAAAAAGATAAAGATAAAAACAAACAAAAGCAGAACAAAACAAAACAAAACAAAAACAGAATGTGATCAAATATGATCAGGCTGGTTTATAGATCAGTGCCACACACTAGAATTTGGGTGTATTTTGGTCTGTTAAAAGAAAGCGCCTCCCAAAATTTTAAAGAAAGAAAAACTTATATATGTACAAAAATAAGGGTTGATATGATGAAGGGATGGAATATGACTGTAAAGATGGAAATTATAAAAAATTTTAAAAAAGGATTTGATAAGTTGTTTGAAAAAAGAAAGAAGAGGATTAAAGAAAAAAAAAAGAAAGAAAAAAGGGAGAGAATGTGATCAGGCAGGGGAGTAGAAAAAAACCATACACTAGAGATTTAGAGTATATTTTGATCTGTTAGAAGAAACTATCTCAAGATTTTAAAGAGAGAACAACTTATATATATATGCCAAAAATACGGGTAACTACTATGAAGGGATAGAATATGACTTCCAGAAAGTGGTCACTTTTCTGTTCAGAGAGTTGTTGCTATTCTTTTCTTCGATCTCCTGTTGAGTTTGTAGGTGTTCAGAATGGTTTGATCCCTATCCAGCTGAATTCCTGAGAGGAGACGAAATCCAGGTCTCCTACTCTTCCGCCATCTTGCTCCTCCACTCCTATGATTTTCTGATCAACTACAGCAGTGGGAGCTATGGCTCAGCCTACAAACTCCCCTATTTTAATGTTTTCCTTTTTCTCTTCCCAACATCTTTAAAAAGCTATCATAGGATAGAGTGAAATTAATGTGATGTAAGTGGATCAGACTAGTGTAAGGAATGGACTCTATGGACATGTCCATACTCCACCCAGATCCCCGTAATTCTCTTTTATTATTTATGGGTCCCCTCCCTGGTTTGGTTACTCTTTTGTTTCTAAGAACCCATTCTTGCAATTCTCTTGAGAAGACTACCTTCAGACTTCTGGATCCCCTTTGTCCCATAAGTAGAGAGCCAAAAGTGCCTGGGAGTTTATATCCCCAAAGCAGCCCTTAGCTAAAAACTGATTCATGTGGGACTTTGGAAGCCCAGTTCCCTTTCCACAACCTGTAATAAACCCCATGGCATAATTTCCACTCCTGAACATCCCTGCAAAGTTAAGCTGAGCTGGAACTTTGTCTGAAAGATGCCCCTGCTTGATTTCTTTCCCTTCTGCTTTCTTTACATTTTTATTCCTGGGAACACTAAATCAGGGGTGTCCTTAAGCCAGTTCATACCAGAAAACAGCAAGTCACATAAGCCAATTGTTAAATTTTCAGGAATTTTGTAGGTTTGTTTGGAAACACAAACATAATAAAAAATCTAGAAGGCTACATATATGTCCAGAGCTGGACACGTGCTCAGAAAAGAATGAGAAGACTCCAAGCTTTCAACTCTGGCTGACTGTCAGGTTCCATCAAGCAGGAAGTAAGGGCTGAGGTAGAATTGTAAATGGCCTGGCTTAGCATTGTGAAGAAGTGCCCTAATACAAAGATAATCTGCAAAGACCAAAATAGTAATGTTTTTCCTTATTTATTTGGCCCAGGGGTGGGTGGTGGTGGCTCCATGTTTTTAAGAAAATCTCTAAAAATCACTAGTTCACCATTAAGAGACTTGAGTGACCACACATAGCAAATAATCCAGTCTCAAAAAATAGTTTAGAAAAGCCACTAAGCAATTACAACTCACAAGAAGCAGCAACAATAAAACCTGGGGGAGCGGGGAGGATCTGGTTTCCAGAATTACTGTATTATGACTCTCAAAATGTTCAGTCTTTAACAAAAAGGTACTATGCATGCAAAGAAATAAAGTGTGGCCCATTTACAAGGAAAAATATTCATAGAACTCTCCCTGACAAAAGCTGGATATTGGACTTACTAGATCAGACCTAAGCAGATAAGGGGCACCATAAAGTGTTACAACATACACTTAAAGGGAGTCCCAGAAGAGGAGAGAAAGAAATATAAAGTATATTTGAAGAAATAATGGCCCCAAATTTCTCCAGTAGGATGAATGACATGAATCTACACATCCAGGAATCTCAATAACCTCTAAGCAAGATAAACTGAAAGAGATCCACACTGAGACACATTATAATCAAACTGTCAGAAATCAAAGACAGAGAGAACCTTGAAAGAAGTAAAATAGATAAAATTCACCATGTGCAAGGGATCTTCAATACAATTAACAGCCAATTTCTCATCAAAAACCATGGAAGTCAGAAGGCAGTGCAATGACATATTAAAGTGATGGAAGAAAGAATGAAAAAACACCTTTCAGTGAATAATTGTATATACAGCAAAACCATTTTTCCAAAATGAGGAAGATATTAATAAATTTTCAGATAAACTAAAGCTGAAGGAGTTCATCACTTTTATAGTTCTGCCCTACAAGAAATGCTAAAGGGAATTCTTTAAGCTAAAATGAAAGGACCCTAGACAGTAACTTGAAGCCATATGAAAAAATAAGAAAATAAAAAACACAGGTAAACGTAACTACATAGGTAAATGTAACACCTAGCACTATATTTGACTTGTTACTCATTTTTATGCCTATATTATTCAAACTGAACATGCATGAAACAATTATAAATCTATGTTAATGGGCACACAATATATAGCAATGTAATTTGTAAAAAATAACAATATAAGGGGGGGCAGATTTGTATAGGTGTAGAGTTTTTGCATATCATTTAAGTTGGTATTCATTCAAACTAGATTGTTATAAATTTAAGATGTTAATTGTAATACCCAGGGTAAACACTAAGAAAATAACTGAAATATATACAGAATAGGAAATGAGAAAGGAATAAAAAGATATAATAGGAAAAAAATCAATCAAACACAAAAGGTGGTAACAGTGAAAATGAGGGAAAAAAAGATAAAATAATATAATTAGTATAATGAGAGAAGTCAGTTCTTTCTTATCGGTAACTACTTTAAATGTACACATATGGAACTCATCAATTAAAAGATTGGCAGAAAGAATTTTGAAAAAACACATAAACTAACTGTTGTCTATAAGAGATGCAAATAAGTTTAAAGTGAAATTGTTTTAAAATCTATTCCATGCAAGGGTGCCTGGGTAGCTCAGTCAGTTAAGTGTCTTGTCTTCAGGCTCAGATCATGATCTCCGGGTCCTGGGATCCAGCCGCACATTGGGGTCCCAGTTCAGTGGGAAGTCTGCTTCTCCCTCTCCCTCTACCCCTCTGCCCTGCTCATGCACTCTCTCTCTCTCTCTCAAATAAATAAATAAAATCTTTGAAATATATATGTATATTCCATGCAAAGAGGAAATGGGAGCTGGGGTAGCTATATTAATATCAGACAAAATAGACTTTGTAAAAAGTTATTACAAGAAACAAAGGATATGGGGCTCCTGGGTGGTTCAGTCAGTTAAGCATCCCACTCTTGATTTTGGCTCAGGTTATAATCTCAGGGTCGTGAGATCTAGCCCCATGTGGGGTTCCTCACTGAGCAGCTTAAGACTCTCTCTCTCCCTCTCCTTCTTCCCCTCCTGCCCCACTTGCACATGCACACACTCTCTCTCTAAAAAAATAAAAAAATAAAAATAAATAAAGTCTCTAAAAAAAAAAAAACAGAAACAAAGGACATTATTGACAAAAGGGTTATTCCATCAAGAATATATAATGATTATAAACATATATGTATCTTTCTACAGAGCCTCAAAATATATAAAGGAATATTGAGTCTTCCAATTCATGAATATAAAATATCTCTCCATTTGATTAGATACTGATTTCTTTCATCAGAGCTTTGTAGTTTTCCACATGTAGATCCTGTTTAGATTCATATAAGTATCCCATTTTTTGATGCTGCTTTCAATAATTTTTTTTTTAATTTTAAATTCCAATTGTTCATTACTGGCATACAGGAAAGCAGTTGACTTTAGTATATTAGCCTTGTTTCATGTGCCATACTTGCTTACTATTGCCAAGAGTTATTTTGTAGATTCCTTGGGATTTTCTACATGAACTATTAGGTCATCTATGAATAAAGATTGTAGTTCTTCCTTTTCAATCTACACACCCTTTTTTTTTTTTTTTTTTTTTTTTTTTGGTCTTATTGCACTAGTTGAGACCACTACTAGAATGTATAATAGGAATGGTGAGAAAAGACCATCCTTGCATTGATTCCAAACATAGGGGAAAAGCATCCATTTTTTCACCATTTAATATAATGTTAGCTGCAGGGTGTTCATAGACAATCTTCATCAGGTTGATAAAGTTTCCCTCTACTTCTAGTTTGCTTAGAGTTATTATCAAAAATGGTTGTTGGATTTTGTCAAATACTCTTTCTACATCAGTTGACATGATCATATGATTTCTCTTCGTTGGCTGTTGATATGATGGATTACATTGATTGGTTTTTTATTCTGAAATCAGCCTTTCATAAGTGCAATAAACCCTACTTGTTTGTGGTGTATAAATATTTTTACCCATTGTTGGATTTGATTTGCTAATGATTAGTTTAGAATTTTGCATCCGTGCTCATGAGAGTTATCAGTCTGTATTTTACGTTTCTTGTAATATCTATCTGGTTTTATTATTAAAGTTCTTCCTTTTTTTCTTTCTCCCTCTCTCCCTTCTTTGCATCCTTCCCTAGGGGCTCCTTCTCAGAGACGTCAGCATCTGGTTGCTAGTTCAACTGTACTGCACTGTTATACTGAAGCTCTGTCAGTGTGGTAGCAAGGTATGGGTGAGGGAAAGCATTTTATAATCTTATGGGTTATTTTCAGCCTGTTAGTGGACCTGTTTATCTGGGCTATGGATGTTCACAAGTATTTCTTCAGAGGTATAATTCCCCCTTCCCCTTCCACATGGCTTTGGCGAAACAGAAAGGCAAGTGGGAGTTGAAATGGGAAAAATTATTTTCTCCATCTGAGATAAGGCAAGATGGATATAGTTTTTCTGCCCCTTGGAAGGCAGTGCTATGTTACAGAGCCCTCTTGGAGAATATGTCACAATAAAGAATCTTCCCCTTCCCCTTCCAAAGTCACAAAAGGGACTTTGTGACTGTGAGAATCTGATGGAGTTCCTAGAGGTAAACTTGAGGGTTTCTCCAAGACTGAAGCAGCCAGGAGTTTTCCCTCTCACACCAGTCCACACTCAGCTTCCAGCAATTCATCAAAATTACCATGATGTGTTCCTACCCCCAGTTTATGACTCCAGCAGGTCGGCTCCAGGTATGTATACCTCAGCTGTGACTCCCTGCATTGGCTTTTCTCCCCAGTTTTGGAATGGCAGCTTGTCCTTTGATCTCTGTTCTCTGAGGAGCACAAGAAAAGTCATTGATTTGGGGTATGTTCAGTTTTTTCTGTTGTAAAGATGAGAGTGACATCTTCCAAGCTCTTTACATGTCAGAACTGAAACCAGAATTTATGTTTTTATTTTCATTCAGTTCAAAAGACTTTCTAGAATCCCTTTAATTTTTCTTTGTTCTGTGGTTTATAAAGAAGTGTGCCATTTCATTTCCAAATATTTGGGGTTCTTTTAGTTTTTTTTTCCTGTAAGCTAATTAAATTCTATTGTGCTCAGAAAACATACTTTGCACATCTTGAACCATTTCAAATATATTGAGACTTATTTTATGGCACATAGTATGGTATATCTTGGTAAATGGTGCATATGCAGTTGAAAACAATGTGAATTCGGCTGTTTTTGGGTTGCAATATTTTATAAATTAGGTCAATTAGATCAGAATGGTTGATAATATTATTCAAGTCATCTGTAGCCTTACTGATTTTCTGCCTACTTGTCCAGTCAATTAGAGAGAGACTAATTATGGAATTGTCTGTTTCTCCTTGCAATTCTATCAGTTTTTGCATTATGTATTTTAAAGCTTCATTAGTAAGTGCATAAGTATTTTGGGTTGTTATACCTTCTTGATGAATTGGCTTCCTTATTATTACAAAAAAAACTTTTATTTCTGGTAATATTTTTGCTTTGAAATGTAGTTTGTCTTATGTTAATATAACCACTTCAGCATTATCTTTAAAAAAAAAAGATTTTATTTATTTATTTGAGAGACAAGAGAGAGAGGGAGCACAAGCAGGGGGGAGGGGCAGAGGGAGAGGGAGAAGCAGACTCCCCGCTGAGCAGGGAACCTGACACAGGGCTCAATCTCAGGACATTGGGATCATGACCTGAACTGAAGGCAGACACCTAACTGACTGAGCCACCCAGGTGCCCCAACAGCATTATCTTGATTAAGCTTAGCGTGAAATGTCTTTTTCCAACATTTTAACCTATTTGTGTCTTTATACTACTATACATACTTTAAAGTAAGTTTCTGATGAGAAGCATATTTGGGTCTTGCTTTATTTATCCAATCTGACAATTTCTGATCTGTAATTGAGGTATTTACACATTTCACCTGTAATATAATTATTAATATGGTGGCAGAAATCTACCACCTTGCTATTTGTTTTTTAATTGGCTTGGCTATGATTCATTTCCTTTTTCCTCTTTTCCTGCTTTCTTTTGGATTAAATGAATATTTTTTATGATCCATTTTCTCTCCTTTTTTGGCTTTATTAGCTATAACCCTTTGTTTTGTTATTTTAGTGGTTGCTTTATGATTTAGAGTATTTCTATAGTATTTTTAATAAGTTTATTTTTTAAAATAATCTCTACCCCCAACATGGGGCTCACACTTATGACCCAGAGATCAAGAGTTGCATGCTCTACAGATGAGCCAGCCAAGGACCCCTATCATATACATTTTTATTTAATCACAGTCTCATGTCTGTGATGTTATATGCATTCATGTGTAGTGTAAGAAACTAACAACAATATACTTCCATTTCCCCACTCTTAGCCTTTTTGGTTTGTTTATATGCATTGTAAATCTATGTATGTTATCAACTTCCCTACTACATTGTTTAAGCAGTCTACTACCTTATAGAAAATGAAATATTTTTTAAAATCCTATGTATTTACACTTATATCTTAGTCAATTTAGGCTGATAGAACCAACTACCATAGACTGGGTGACTTACAAACAATAGAAATGTATTTCTCAGTCTGGAGGCTGGAAGTCTGAGATGAGGGTGCCAGCATGGTTGGGTTTTGGTAAGAACATTCTTCTGGGTTGCGGATAGCTGAATTCTCCTTTCTCTTCACATGGCAGAAAAAGAGCAAGCTATTTCCTGGCCTATTCTTATAAGGGCACTAATCCCATTGATAAGGGTTTCATCCTCATGACTTAATCACCACCCAAAGGTCCCACCTCCAAATATCATCACATTGGGATTTGATATCAATAAATGAATTTTAGGGGGTACATATTCAATCCATATCATTCAGACAACATTTCTGATTTTTTATTTTTATAGATTGATATTTCTTTGATATTATTTCCCCTCTGCCTGAAGAATGTCCTTTAACATTCCCTATAGGGCAGGAATTCTTGTGAGGAAATTTTTCAGATTTTGTATTTCTGGAAAAATCCTTTTTTACATTTGATGCCTCCATTATATTTCTATTGGATAGTGCTGTGTTCGATATATGTCCCATATCTTTTTTTTCCCCTTGTTTTTCGCCTTTTTTTTTTTTCTTTTGGTCTCTCAATCTTGATATTTTTTACTGATCTGTTTTTCCATCTATTAATCGTCTGTTCTGCTTTGTCTAATCTTCTATTAAACCAATAAGTTAAATTTTACTGTCAGATATAACATTTTTGTCAGTTTTAGAAATTTACTTTAGATTCCTATTCTCTGATGAAATTTTCCATCTTTTCTTCATTTTAAAGAGCACTTTAATCATAAGTTATTTAAAATCAATTATCTGGGCATGCCTGGGTGGCTCAGTCAGTTAAGTGTCTGACCCTTGATCGGCTCAGGTCATGATCTCAAGGTTCTGAGATCCAGCCCCACGTTGGGCTCTGTGTTCAGCATGGAGTCTGCTTAAGATTTCCATCCTCTCCCTCTGCACCTCCCCCTCTGCTCACATACTCTCGACATCTCTAAAAAAAAAAAAAAAAAATCAATGATCTGGAACTCCTTGGTTGTGTTTCTATGTTCTTTATAAAAAATATGATTTTGTATGTCTTTTGGTCATTTAGTCCTGTTTTAATTGTCCTCGTAATTTTTAATGGATACGTGACACTGTAGATGACACAATACAGAGGCTCTTGATAATGTCATTTTCCTCCACAGCAAGAGATAGATTTTCTTCCAGGGACCATATAGGGACAGTGGATCACCATAATCTAGTTGCTGTTTAATTTTAGAGTTTTGGGGTTGGTGTATTTCAGTTTTGAGATTATTCCTAAACCATGGTTAATCTTCTAAAGTGTTGTCTTTATTCCAAGTCTGTGCTTTTCTTCCTAGTTCCTGGTCCTTTGGGAATCTCAACTGAAAGTCTAGGCTATATTCTAAAGCTCCTCCAACTTGTTAGGAATTGAAATCCAACCATAGTGTCCCCAGCAACAAGCAGCTGCTAAAATTTCTGCTGTACTATTTGGCTTCCCAGATGTTGTAGTTAGCTGGACTTTTGGACTCTTGCCCTGACACATTTAGCATAGGAATTAACCAAGGATTTCGATGGGAATTAGAGATTTGGGGGACTTCTCTGTATTTCCCTATTCTCTGGGATTTTGTCCCTCAAATCCCAACCAATGTGGCAGTGAGGCATTCTGTCAACTGTATCTTTACTCCAATAAGTGAACCACTTTCTGCTTGGCCTCTATTTCCTCTACAGAAAATAGGAAAATGTCTTCATGGGAAAAGCCAGGATAAATGTGGAACCTTCTGTGTGCTTCTCTCTTCTAAAGGATCACAGTCATCCAAGTCTCATCTCTGTTAGTTATTCTTCAATGAGTTCCAAGAGTCATCTCATACGTAGTTGTCAGTGGGAGGTTTAGTTTTATTCAGTCTAATCCACCTGTCCCAGAACCAGAAATCTGCAATGCTCATTATGTTTTACCTGGTAATTTGAAGTGTCTTATATTGGAAACTGTTTCTCTGAAATTCTAGTTTGCCATATTGCCTCCAAAAGACTTAAATCTATAATAAACCATGGTACCTTAAGAGATCCATTTATAAAAATTAATGTGCAATCCATCTTTTCCTCTTAAATTTCTAAACTATATTTAACCTCCACTGCCAGGTACTTGATCTATTTAGTTGAATTCGAGTCACACATGTTTTCATTTAATAGCCTATAATTTTTAGGAAATCAAAACAAGGACAAAAGAGTGTCATGTGGCACAGTGAAACCTGAGATTAGAGTCAAACTGGACTGATGATGTGGCCATTTGCACTTTTTTAGCTAAAATTTCCTCATTTGTGGGGTGCTTGTTTGGCTTAGTTGGTAGAACGTGTGACTCTTCATCTCAGGGTCCTGAGTTCAAGTCCCACATTGAGGATAGAGCTTACTGAAAAAAATAAAATAAGGGGCACCTGGGTGGCCTCAGTCCATTAAGCATCCGACTCTTGGTTTCAGCCCAGGCATGATCTCATGGTGCTGAGATCGAGTCCCATGTTGGGCTCTGTGCTCAGCATGGAGAGTGCTTGTCTTTCTCCTTCTGCTCCTCCCCCAACTCATGCTCTCTCTCTCTTTCTCTGTCCCTCTCTCTTAAATAAATAAAGAAAGAAAGAAATAAAATCTTTTAAAAATAATAACAAATAAAATTTCCTCATTTGTAAAACTTTTCTTTACCTTTCCTGAATTATAGTTTCCTCCTTTGTAAAATGAAAATAGCACTTAATCTCTTTATGTGTTCTTGTCATGGACAGGCACTAAGATGTTTACAATAGCATTGTCCATTGGGGCACAAATGTTTAAAACAGAGTAAAGGCAAATTTTTTCATTTAAAAATTGTAAAAGACTTTCAGTAGGGTTCTGGCGGAATAAATTATGGTGTATCCACACCATGAACTAGTGAGCAGTCCTTAAAAAGAGTAGCGAGGCCACTTGACTTCAGAGACTTATTCTGAGATATTAAATGAGAAAAGAAAGATGCAGACACGTGAATATAATTTTTAACTATGTAATTGTGTGTACACATATCTACAGATATCTATATATTCCATTGAAGAAAACCACTGAAATGCACCTATTATGTTAACATGGGCTTCTGGATAAGGGAAGGTGGGAAGGGGAATAGGGTTGACACAGAAGAAAGAGAAAAAGAGAAGAAAAGGAAAAATGGGCAAATAAAAGTTTATTTCAAGAAATGCATGTATGCCATGATCACTTTTATATATTTTTTTTAAATTTTATTTCTATTTGTTTATAGGAATAAGTTAATTTTTAAGTGCTGACTTTTCAACTTTAAAGTGTAAATTTAGTATCATGAATATAAGTTCTTTAATAAAACACTTGTCGTGAAAGGCAGTTAGAGTTGAAGGGGTAGATCCTTAGCTTGAAGATCTTCCAAGTGCAAATTATCACATTTACTAACAAAACAATCTTGATGCCTGTGCCAAGATCTCCTGCTAGGCCTAGTAGACATCCTAGCTTGACAGCATCTGGCTTTTATTTCTGGTGTTTGTAATATTCATTTTAATGCTAAGGTCCTCCATATGCATTTTCATAATACAAAGGCTGATAATTCATGCCATGTATCTCTTTATGAAATAAATTGAATGAATAATTGAAATTTATTCCTTGGTTCCAAATAAAAGGTTAGCAAAAAAAAATAAACTTTCCAAGAGTGAATGTTCAGTGTGTGGACGTAAGTATAAATTTAGTTGAATCACTAAATTGCACTTCCATGAAATTGTACTAACATGCCCTTACTTGCCTAGGTCTTCCTAGTTCTTTTCCCACCCTCACAATGTTTTGCAAGTTTCAAATCGTCATTCAGATGAATAATAGTCACAAAAGAACATATCTGCCACTGAACTTTTGGAATTTCTAGATTGCCTAGTCAGTCGACGGTTTTGTGTAAAAGACCAGGTGTGAGCGGGGAAGGATGTTCGTGCCCTAGAGGTCAGGCTATCAGCCCTACCCTGCCAGCCTTGAGGGAAGATACCACACAACGTACACACCTAACCCATACTACATTTATTTGTGCTATTTATAAATGTCAGTAGGGACCTAAGTCCATGCTGGAATTTGCTAAATGGCATTTGACCTCTTGATCCAAAGTGAATTGCTAAAGATTTGGTATTATGTGCCAAAAGGCTAAAGATGTATGACGGAATAATATGTGAGCTATTAAGGGAACTGATTAATCACAATTGTTGAAAAGCCCTGTGTATAAGAATGGACTTAATCCTCAAAGCCCTCCTAGGAAGTAGGAAACATTATCCTTCTTATTTTACAGGTGGGGAAACCGAGGCACTGGAAAATTAGGTAAATTCCCACTGATAGAATGCAGAACTAAGATGGAACAGAGTTATTTGAGATCGACATGACATCCTCTCAACCACTATCTTATATCTGTTTAAACCCGGAGTGCCCAGAATGTGTGCTCTTCTCTTCCTGCGGAAATTAGGCCCCTGTTTTCTTGTGCAGTGACCAGCACATGGAGAGTCTCGGCTTCTGTGGTAACAGGTCAAGAATTCAAGGATGAGATACAGATTTGAAGGTCCACGTTATGGTAGAACTGGGTTGTCATTACCTGGCTTTCATTCCTTCTTTATGTAAAGAGAGTTTGGGGTTGGGGGTGGGCATGTGGTGAAGGGGGACAAAGGATAGGATGGAAGAGAGATGTAGGGAGAGTAAGCTGTACACCGAAATTTGCTCTCAGCGCCTGGCAGCTCAGGGGCAAGAGAGAAATAAAGAAGATCCTCTGGGAACTTACATGTGTTAACAGTGAGACAGACAGACACACTGCGTCCCAGATGGAGTAGGAAAACAGAAGTCTCTGAGACACTAGGAGGACCCCTGGGAATGTGGACAGCAACTGAAGTGGCAGGTGGGGCATAACATACAGGCAGTAACATGGATCCTAGAAGGCCCACCCTCAACACCTGATAGATCTCATTCAGATCTCTTGGCTCAGAATGTATTCCAAGAATATCTTCCCATGAAACTTCCAGAGTGGCAGCAAGGAGCTAGCCTGCTTGTGGGACATGCTGGCAACAAGAACAAAGTGTTTCTCTTTTCCCTGCCCTGCCACTGTGACTCCAGTCAAGAGTCAGCAGGAGAACAGAGGAAAAGCTTCCGATGAAATTTTGAGCCCGACTGTGATTGATTTGATCATCCTGAATTAACCCCAAATTGCTACCTGTAATAGAGGATATTTGGAAGGTGACCGAAGAAGCTGTCTAACTCACCACAGCAACTCCAAGTAACCCTATTCACAGTATCCCTCCTACAGCGTTAATATCTCCAGCCTCTCCCCCACTGTCCTACAGTAAGGCTCCTTAAGTAGAGCTCCTATGTTCTTTTAACTCTTTGAAACAAATTGGTGAGCTCAGATAATTTCAGCTATATTTACTACCGAATTAGGAAAGAATTCAGTAAGGTCCCTTTCCAGCGCTACATTCTTGGAGTCTGAGAGATTTTTTCAAAGTGCATGCATGCGTGTTTGTATGTGTATGTGGGAGTTGGGGGGGGTGGTAATCATGAAATCTATTGCTGTGACAACTTTCCTCTGACTATATGAATTATATGAAATATTTTTCAGCCTCAAAGCTAGGAAAAAATATTATCTAGAAACCGATAAACTTTCTCCTAATAGTCAATAGTTTACGTGAAATATTTGACATTAAATAATAAGAGGTCCTCAATCAACAAAAATGGGGGGGGAGGGCGCCTGGGTGGCTCAGTCGTTAAGCGTCTGCCTTCGGCTCAGGTCATGATCCTGGGGTCCTGGGATCGAGGCCCGCATCGGGCTCCCTGCTCCGTGGGAGGCCTACTTCTCCCTCTCCCACTCCCCCGGCTTGTGTTCCCTCTCTCACTATCTCTCTCTCTGTCAAATAAATAAATTAAAAAAAAATCTTTTAAAAAAATAAAAATAAAAAAATGGGGGGGAATGTTCTAGAACTGCTGGACACTATCTCTCTTAGAGAATGTCTGTAACATAATTACATTCGACAAGGTGCTGATAGTGTTTTGATTTGGATAGTTGATGGCTTAGGAAGGAGTCCACCAAATAATGCCACAGACTATAAACCACAGCTCCTAAAAACATCAGTTGTACTAAGGAGAACTAATAAACTGTTTTGCTCAATGATCCATCCCGTTTCATGCCAACTCGTTGATCTTTGTAATCAAATACCATTCAGGTTGGTCTAGCCTCAGCTGGAAGCTTAGGAGTAAATTAATATGTCATGGACTGAGTTCTTAACAGTGATGGACTTACTAATACAGACTTCAAGCTAATATCTATTTTCTAAACAGTTTAGAGAGTGATGATGAAATATATAGCAGCTTCCCCCAAAGGGAGGTGTTCTGATAATTCTGGAAACAATGTTAAGAACAACATGGAAGGGGATGAAGATGAAACTATTGGGGATTGGTGGGAAAAATATATACCCCCTATCAATTTAAAGGTTGATGCTTATAGGGTGCAGAAGGGTCTGTTATAGATACTGTGTAGGGAGATTTTTAAAAATAAAGAGTAGACCAGAAACATGTATGCAAGTGAAAAGCACTATATCTAGGAAACTGTGCGGGGAGTGGGGAGAAGGTCCTTATGGACATAGTCCGTTTCAAACCTTTTCCACTATGGACATTGGGTTCAAGAAGGTCAAGCATATAATAGTTCGTCTCTTTCTATTTCCCTTAAAACAAAAAGTCAAGCAGGATCTCAAATCATCTACAATGTCATCTATGTGGTTTATTGGTGTTATTGGAACAACATAAACTGGAACATTGCACGTAGGAGGGATATATTATCAACAACGTATCCATAACACCTAGGACTGCCTAAAACCATGACTGCATATTTCCCATTGTCTTAATTTCCTCTTGTCTTGAAACTTCCTTGTTAGAAGTTCACTGAGACTGAGTGCATGCTTTTTCTGAGGCAAGTGGTTATTAAAATGTGCAAAGTAAAAAGATAAGCACTAATCACTTCAACTAAGAACAAGATGGGGAGCATCCTGAGAACAATTAGAAATGAGTTTGAAAAAGGAAAATATATCATGGTAGATGCCTTTTCCCCCCAGATAACACCTATTTATTTAATTATTTATTTTTAAATATTTTATTTATTTATTTGTCAAAGAGAGAGAGAGCACCAGCAGGGAGAATGGCAGGCAGAGGAAGAAGTAGGGAGAGGGAGAAGCAGGCTCTCCACTGAACAAGGAGCCTGATGTGGGACTAGATCCCAGGGTCCTGGGATCACCACCGAGCTGGTGTCTTAACTGATTGAGCCACCCAGGTGCTCCAAATTACACCTCTTGATTCAATCCAGTGCTTGGTAGAATGACGGACAATTTTGAACAACTGCACTGAAGCCTGTCTTTAAAAAAAAAAAAAACCTGTGTCATGTAGCTTGTCTTTAATGTGGAACAGGGCAAAATCGCTTCCTAGTCTAATTCCCCAATTACAATTTGGTGTAAACCCCCAAATCTGACAAAGATCACCATTTTGCAGCATCATAGGTTTTGTTAACAGATGAGAAAAATGTCTTTCTCTGGAAAGGGAGGAGTGGTATATTCTCATTTCGTAACATATATTTCCTCATAGAATTTAAGGACTATACTCAGCTTATGTATTAAATTCAGTTGGTAAAAATTCATTGATAGTCCATTACTATTGGTGAACTGCAGTGTAGGGACTTCAGGAAATCCTCCCAAACCCCTGCTTGCTGGATACTTTTCTCCCCTCCCTCTTTTCAACTTCATCAAAAGTGATTCATTATAAGCAGACATATTTCTCTTCCAGCTAATCCGAAATGGTTGGAATAAAGAGCTTGACACCAATTTTAAGCTTTTCTTTTTTCCCTCCCTTAATCATTTATTGTGGAAGAAAAATAGCCCTAAAAAAATGGATTTTTTACTGCATCCTCGGTAAATCCTACATGCATTTTTCTTATTCTCTGTCCACTGCAAACATGCCTCTATCAAGATTAATACTAAATTCAGCCCAAGGCTGAGCACTAGATTTGAGCAATGACAAATTCGTCACATTTCCCCACAGATCTTTTACTTTGTCTGCTAAGTTGTGAATTTCAGGCTTGCCCTCAAAATAGACACAGTGGAAAAGCATTCCTATCACTGACTGTAAGTCATTATTTTTGAACCCTGACACATTGATACATCTCAGCTTTTTGATGTGTTATTTGATCTTTCATCCAGCTAATTTTTGAACCTTCTAAAAATTTAGATCATTCATAGTTGAAGTCCAATCTTGTGTCTTGAGAGGAGAATAGGGAAGGATATAAGTGTTTTAGGTCAGTTGTCCCCAGATTTTGCATTTTTATCAGTAAAATATATTTTTTAAAAATTAGAAGATGGAAATGAGACGCAAACTCAAACGTCTCAAGTACAGACGTGCACACACATAAAAAAAAAAAAAAAAAAAAAAAGTCTACCAGCTACTGTTTCTTCAATTTCAGGATAAAAATCTCAGGATGAAAAAGTTTTTTAAAATGAATCGTTTGCTTTATGTGAATTTTCTTATTTTGTTGGAGATTTATCATGTATGTACCACTGTCTGCAGCTTTGCTTTTGGAACAATGGCATCAGGCAAAAAAAAAAAAAAAAAATAGAAACTTCTGTCCACACAGTTCTAAAACGGGGATCAGCTGACCTGGCCTGTGATCCCAGCAATTTTTTTGATAAATAAATAACAATTCTATGGGATTGTCATTTGGGTCAGGAGAATCATTTTCCTTTCAGAAGCTCATGAGTTCATTTATATTGAAAGATCATCATAGAGATCAAATGAGACTGTGAGGCATGTAACTGATTAAGGGGACAGACTTACTAATAAGTATATACCGCTTGACTACGAGCCAGAAATTGGAGATGAAAACGGTTTTCAACTAAATTCTGATCATTGCCATCCACGGTGCATAGAATTATTCTGGACATTTTAATTTATACATATTTTACTAAGTTAATCATGAACCCAAAACACTGAATCACAGAGAAGCCCATTATAAGAAACATTCTGCCTCATTCCAGGTACAAAAATCCCATTCACCTTTTGGGATTCACACTTTGCTTTTGAAAAGATAATTTTCCTCATTCTTGGAATCCTCACTATGACCTTCATTTTTTTAAAGATTTTATTTATTTGAAAGGGAGAGCATGAGCAGGGGTGAGGAGCAGAGGTAGAGGGAGAGGGAGAAGCCGACTCCTCACTTAGTAGGGAGCCCCGATGCGGGGCTCGATCCCAGCACCCTGAGATCATGACCTGAGCTGAGAGCAGATGCTTAACCGACTTAGCCACCCGGGCACCCCTATGACCTTGATTTAGAAGGCTATTTTTAGGTGCCTAAAATTTCTTGGAGACTCTCTGTACTATTCTGTACTTGGACTATTTGAGTGAGGCCAAAGGCTGCCCTAAGAAAGTAACCATAACGTGTTGATCACATTTTATTCAAATTAAATGAATTCTGTAAACAGGTGCTAAACATGAGTCAGTGTGGTGGCCACCTTCCCTTGTTTTTCATTCTATCTGTTCTGTTTGGAGAGAGCAGCTTCCCTTATTCTATGCCCTTTTATTTGAGAAATTGTCTCAAATTCTTCTCCACTCAGGGATTTGAGTTTTCTTTTTGGGTTGCATTACCTGTGTCTCCGTCATGCCTCAGCATAAAGCCATGTGTGGTCCACTGAGTGGTCAGGCTAGCCCTGGGACACTCTCCCTGATTGTGCTAGTCTAGAAAGACTACAACCCCTCAGGTGCATAACTGGGCATCTACGAAGTCAGAATTTAATCTCTGAGTTTTTTAGAACTAATTTTAATTAATTAGTTAGAATGCATGGGCCTCGTTGGACCTTCTAAACAATGACCAGATATTGTCCATGGTAATTTATGGTGGGGATGGAGAGGGATACCTCGAGTGACTCCAGATACTGGAAGGTTACGCAAGTGCATTAAGTGGTGGAAATGTCATGTAATACCATTGGAGGATGGGGGGGGGGGGTCAGTGCGTATGCATGCCCGTTCCATTTCTTAATGGAATGTTTTAAATATTCCAACTGCTAATTTTTGATCCTGGTTAATTGTGATCTTCCCCCCATACACACAGAGAGTCCCTAAATCCCCCCTTTTCCCATTGCACTTAACATTTTGTAATACACTCTATGGTGTCTCTATTTTAGCTGTTTCTTTCTTGAGTCTCCCCTCACCCCTTAGCCATATAATTAAACTACATGAGGGAAGGGATTTTTGCTTGTTTTATTCACTTCTGAATCCCCATCGCCTATGTAAGTGCCAGACATGCAGCATGCATTCAAATATTTACGAATGGAGAGCTTAATTCTCTCACCACGCCTGCTGCCTGGTCTATATTTTTAGAGTGTGATGTTGACTCTATTCTTAATTTCTGCTGAAGTTCCAATTACATGCTTATTAAATTACTTCAGTAGAGCGTGCGACTCTTGATCTCAGGGTTGTGAGTTCGAGCCCCACGCTGGGTGTAGAGATCACTTCAAAATAAAATCTTTAAAAAAAAAAGTGAACACTTCTTTAAGGGGCGCCTGGGTGGCTCAGACGGTTAAGCATCTGCCTTCGGCTCAGGTCATGATCCCAGAGTCCTGGAATCGCGCCCCCCGCGTGGGGCTCCCTGCTCAGTGGGGAGCCTGCTTCTCCTTCTCCCTCTGCCCCGCCCCCCTGTTTGTGCGCACGCTCTCTCTCAAATAATCTTTTTTTTTAAAAAAAGAGTAAATCAAGATGTGGTAAGGACAGAATGGTTGAACAAACTATTAATTTACAGCAGCAGCATCCAGGCACCAATTCTATGGACCGGACGGTAGGGTCCCAGAGCCATGTACCTCCTTCACTGAGAAGTTGCCACCATACCTCTGTGGGAAGGAGGGTATCTCAGCTTGGAATCTGTCGCTCTCCTTCTTTCACTGTTTTGCTCTGATGATTCCTAACTTGGGCCCCACATATTCCACGTCCCGTACCGCCGTCTTTGGAGTGCTCCTGCACTTAATCGGGACCGTTGACACTAAACTGTGGCAAAAAGAGAGGGGTCTCTACAAATGCAACAGAAGTTGTATATATTGGTACAGAGATCGCTGCACTCCATTTCCACAGCTCTCGCTGTCTGCGCTGAACTGCCCCTCCTGCAGGAGCTTCTGTCTTCTAGAGTAAAACTTGCAGGATGTGTGATGCAGGTACTTGTCACTCTGGAAAAGCATCTTTTTGCTTTGTGTTCTCCTGGATCTCTTTCTGTGCCACTCTGTGCTGCACCAAGTCATGGAAAAAGCAGTTTCCGGGCTGATGGCAACCCCCCCCGAAATACAAAAATCAAAGATTTTGATAATTTTTATCTCACAAGTAAATTTTTGTCTCCTTCATCCAGATCCCAGAAGATTTTTTGTGTTTTGTTTTTTTGTTTTTTGTTTTTGTTTCAGATCCCATAAGGCTTGGCTGTTCACCCGTATCGGTCTGCTGTGTGTAGGCTGCGCTTAGTGATCCTAAAGAACATAGTGCCATGAGCCCGTTTTTCTATGATCCACGTGGATGTATGAACACGGGCATCCCCAATGCGGTGGTGTGACCCACACATGCCTCGTCTTTCAGAGACCTTCTGAACTCACAAGGGAAATAGATGATTGCTGGGTGGGATGGAACCAGTATGAGCAAAAGGAGAAACAAGCAGTTTATTTTATTTTTTTTTTTAAGATTTTATTTATTTGACGGAGAGAGACACAGCGAGAGAGGGAACACCAGGAGGGGGAGAGGGAGAGGGAGAAGCAGGCTTCCCGCCGAGCAGGGAGTCCGATGCGGGGCTCAATCCCAGGACCCTGGGATCATGACCTGAGCCGAAGGCAGACGCTTAACGACTGAGTCACCCAGGCACCCCAAAACAAGCAGTTTAAAGTTTGGTATTGAGACCTAGAAAACCCAGACTAAAGGTAAGCCAAGGTTTGTCATCACAAGAAGGGGAGAACTACACAGGTAGGAAACAGAACTCAAATGAATTTCAAAGGAGAGAAAGTCACCACTTAACCCAGGCAGATTTTTGACCCAGAGCCTTGCTGTGTAAATGGAATTCTATTTCCCAGGGACCTCTGAAGCCAGGACTGCTCAGAACATTCACTTGCTTTTGCAATTGGAACATTAGAAGTTTACATCAAGATGGCAGGGACTCTTGTACCTTTCTGTAAATTCCTAAGACCCAGGGGATTCATAGGACAGCTAGAGCATATATGAAAACCCACTGAGCCTTTCCTTTTTCCTTCAGCTTAATACTTGTGAGCCCAAACAATCCAGATTTCAAAAACATATTCAAAATTACTATTTCCTTTAGAACATATTCAGGACATAGGCTGAGGTCTTAGGAAATACAGAAATGAGTAAGCTGTCACTCGACATGTAAAAGATGTATCTTTAGTGTAAAGCTTTTATTGTTGGTTTGGGAGGAATGGGAAGATATGATAGAAATAAAATGGAATTGGACTCTGAGTAGTCAAAGTCACTAACACTTTGGGTGCCAAGGGAGGGGGGTAAGAGCACGGTGCAGTCCTTACAAATAATTTAATATTTGCCCTGGCCATTGGGGCATAACCCATTGCTTTTTAAGAGGACCACAGGGTTCCTTATCTCTCTGTCTTTGTACTTTGGTGGATCCCCATAAACAAATGTGTATTTATCTTGTAAGCCTCAGCACAAACTCAACCCCAAACCCCTCCTGACTTCTGACTGCTCACTACTGGGTTGAGCACACGTTTTCCCCGGTGCTTAACACTCCTTCCCTGTTCGTCTCCCACCACATGTGCAAGGACAATGGCTACGTCCACTCTCCCTTGGCTGACAGGGTTTAGTACCTGAAACACATGTTCAGTAGTGGTCTGTCCCATTAACGCATGACCCGGTGGCCTTCAATCAGAGAGGACTGGCTTCAGTCTAGGCCTCAGCACTTGCAAGTGTGTGACAGCGAATTTTCTCCAACTTATTAAACCTCTGTTTCCTCTCACACAGAAAGAGAACACAGGATCCTTTGTGAGGACAAAATGGAATGACTTGGGCAAAGCACTCAGCCCAATTCATCAAAGTAGAGAGAAAATACAACAAACTTTCTTGGATCTATCAACTAGCTTGGTTGAATTTAGATTATTTTCAAGATCTGTTTTAAAAATCTGTGGTTCCCAAACTGTGTGCCACAGGGAACTCATAGGAATGCCATCGTATGTTTTTAGTTTTCAAGGGACACATGGGGACATTGGACACCTCACAACCATTACTATCAAAATTTTTGGACTCTACTTAATAAAGGGAACCTTTAGACATTTCTTTCAGCTTGGGTAGCATCACAAAAGAATGGAGATAATAAAGGTGCTATGAACCAAGAAAATTGGGAATCTCTGCTTTAGAAATTTTTTTTTTAAATAAAACATTACAATTGTAGCTATAGCCTCTGTGGGTTTGTACCTCTCTCTTCCCATTTAAAGGAACTACAAATCTGAAATTTGAAAATTGACACTTTCTTTTTTTAAAAAGATTTTATTTATCCATTTGAGAGAGAGAGAGAGAGTGCGAGCACACACAAGCGGGGGGAGAGGCAGAGGGAGAGAGAGAAGCAGACTCGCCGCTGAGCAGGGAGCCCAACACAGGGCTCCATTGATCCCAGGATCCTGAGATCATTATTTGAACTGAAGGCAGAAGCTTAACTGGCTGAGCCACGATAACTGACACTTTTATTAATATTTTTATGTTTTCATTGTACATTTTCTTCCATGTGCATAAATCATATTATTTTTGTATGTTTGGCGCTTGACATAAATAGTGTCAGGTACATTATCTTTCCTGAACTTGCTTTTTTTCTACCATGCACTGATACACACTCTCTTAATTGGTATTACTTTATAATAAATATGAATATCTGGTAGGGTGAGTCTCTCTACCTTGTTCTAATTCAGAATTATGTGGGGTTTTTTTTGTTTGTTTGTTTTCAGGGGTTCTTTTTTGCCTTATGCTTCCCATATACATTGTAGAATGAGCATTTTGAGTTCTACCAAAAACCGATTGGATTTTGATTAGAATTGCATGAAATTTATATACTAATTTGAAAATAATTGGCATCTTTATGAAAGCATGTCTTCCAATCCAAGAGCTTGCTTAATCCTTTACTCTGCATCATTCAATAAAATCTGTTTTCCCTCCATAGAAACTAGCTCATCATTTTTTAGAGCTGTTTCTACCTTTTCCTACTGCACTAGACTCATCTTTGCCTTGTTCCTGACTTGCAAAATAATGGCTCTACATTTCACTATTAAACATAAAGTAGTTTGTAGTGCTGAATTAGATAATATTTATAAGTTAAGGTTTAGCTTTCTATGCTTTGTGTGTGCATATGTGTATATGCAAATCTTAGATGGATACTGGATTTTAA
The DNA here is from genome assembly GCF_964656455.1 of Halichoerus grypus. Classification (NCBI taxonomy): domain Eukaryota; kingdom Metazoa; phylum Chordata; class Mammalia; order Carnivora; family Phocidae; genus Halichoerus; species Halichoerus grypus. The sequence goes on along the minus strand of NC_135719.1, from coordinate 16,047,711 downwards.
TAAATTCTTGTTTTATGTCCATTTGGGTACTTTAGAAAGTTCTTATCCTTTAAATTAGTTTGTGTGATGAATTGCATTTATCGTTTTTTCTCGTCTTAAATCATCCAGGAAGTCTCATGATAAATCAACCTTGTTCATAATGGTTTTAAAAATAATCAAGTGGTAACTTCTGTTTGCTAATATTTATTCAGGATTTTTGAGTTTACTTTCATGAGAGAGATTGCATAATACATTTTGTGCTCTTCTTTTTCAGTCCGGTGTCAAAGTCATTATTAACTTCAGAAAGGGAGTTAAGGAGGCTCACTTCATTTCTTCTACTTTCTGAAATATGATGTATAAATGCGGATAATGTATTTCTTCATTTTTGCAAAAATTAGCTCCTAAGACATCTGACCCGAGTCAATTCAGGAAATAGACTGTCATTTACTGATTCTAAAAAAATATTGTAATGGTTAAACATCAATTCTGGTTTCTGGTTCTTCTTGAAATACAATTTCTGTTAAGTTACTTGTGCAATTAGAAAATTAGATAAATATAATCAGAACTAAATAATTTCTAGAAAATGATCCATATATCTCTGTTTTTAATTAGTTGGTGTAAATTCATTCATGATTTCCTCTTACCATTATCTACACTGTATCTCTAATCGTGACCCTTTTAGTTCCTAATATTTATTAATGCCTTTTCTTTCTTTTCTTGCTCAACCACATCAGAATTTTCCATTTTATTAATTAAAGCAAAGGAAGCATTTTCCTTTTTTTTGAGTGATTTTCTTTGTGTTCTATTTTATTAACTTGTGCTTATGTATTTTTTCTTCCTTCTGACCTCTTCGGGTACCGTATCCTTATTAAGAATTTTCTTGGAGGTGGACACTTAGTTCATTTAACCTTCTTTCCCAATATAAAGATTTAAGGCTCTAGCTTTAGGGACATTCCCACAACTTTTCCCAGGATCCTGAGATCATGACCCGAGCCAAAACCAAGAGTCAGAGGGTTAACCAACTGAACCACCCAGGAGCCCCCCTGCCCCGCCCACAAATTTTGATATGAGGTATTCTTACTATTGTCCAATTCTCAAGAATTGCTTAATTTCCATGATGGATTCTTTGGCCCATGAGTTATTTAGATGTGTTTCATGTTCCCATGTGAATGGGTTCTTCTGTTATTATGCTCCCATTCTCTAACTTAATTGTTATCAGACCTCTGGGTCTGTATAATATTAAAGCTAAATTAACTGCTACAATGTGCTTTCTGGCCTAATACATGTGCTTAAAAGAAATGCTGCCTCTTCACATCTTAGGTTATTTTTTCTCAAATGGTTTGTGCATTCTCGTCTTGTTGGTTTTAAGATCTCCTTATACAGTTTAGATGATAACACTCTGTGCTATCTGGGTTGCAAACATATTTTTTAAAATTTATAATTTTCTATTGACTTTACTGAAGTCATCTTTTACCATGCTATTTATAGAGTGAAATTTGCTTATCTTTTTTTTAATGCTTTGTAGGATTCCACATTGCCTGAGGACCCCACCACTTTAAATGCATATAGACTCCTATCTGTTCTTGTAGGATTTTTATACATTTCTTTCAGAGAAAGATCCAGGGCTGAGGAATAAATTCATGTAAGTTTATTTATTAAAAGACCTTTTATGAAAAATGCAAACATAAACACAAAATTTGATACAAAAGTGAGTATTTGTCCAAAGTGTGAAAAGAAATCACAACAGAAAAAAAATTTAATATGTTGACAAATATCTCAACTATGCCCCTAATCCAGAAAGATGGCATAATATTTTTTATGAAATGACCGCTTAATACATGTCTGTAGTAGTGTTTTTATTTTCCTACATTTTTTGGCTTCATATTCTTTGATCACCTCACTATATAATTGCAATTGTATATTTTCCATAGAGAAAATAACAAGAAAAGTTAGCCTTTCCTTTAGTAGACTTGATCAAAAATTGTTTTGTTCTTGATAATTGGGATGTATCACACATATGAATTCAGACACCAACACATTCATTTTAAAACCTTTCAAATAGGAAATCTGAAAAACAACACTTCACTCAATTCCCAAAAAGAAAAAATCCATGATGCCTTTGTATTGGTATAACACTGCATTCTCGAGTTGATTCTTGAGAGGGGAGAACTTCCATTTTGACTAAATACCAATGAGAATTCCATCTTCTATCATCAATTGTATATATTCGATCATTGGAAGGCTTTCCACACATTGATTTCTGGCCCTGTACTCTCCAAACCTTGTTCTCCCCCACTACACCTGTTCTCCAGGTGCCGGGCGCAGTAGGACATGGTCATAATGTGGCGTGAGCTGAGGTTCTGTGTCTTGGTGAGAGAATGCTGAGTGGGGCGCTGTGATGGGTCAGAGAATGCTGAGTGGGTCAGTGCTAGCACCCTGGACGCTGATCTACACTGCAACACTTATCCATAACTTAACGCAAAATGATCGCCAACCACAGGCATCTACCCCACCAGGCCAAAACTAAATGCATCCCTTATTCAATCTCCCCTCTGCCAGATCCCATAGGCTCTGTATTTTTTCCAGTGCCATCTGATGACAGAGATGTAGGAAGGGAAGAATGGAAAGTGGGATAACTGACTCATCCCAGTTTGCCCGGGACTTGGCCGATATTAGCACTGAAATTCCCATGTCCCGGGATCTCTCAGTCCTGGGCCCACAAGGAAAACCTATTGCTCTAGGGGAGAAGAGACAGCGGTCTTAGCTGTTGGTGCTTAAAATAATTTTGTTTTGGGGCACCTGGGTGGCTCAGTCCTTTGGGCGTCTGCCTTCGTTCAGGTCATGATCCCAGGGTCCTGGGATTGAGGCCCACCTCCGGCTCTCTGCTCAGTGGGGAGTCTGCTTCTCCCTCTCCTTCTGCCTGCTACTCTTTCTCTGTCTCTGTCAGATAAGTAAATGAAATCTTAAAAATAAATAAGTTAAATAAAGTAACTTTGTTTTCCAAATTTTTGAGAACTTTGAGCCCATGGACACGGGGCTCGGCACTTCCTGGGGCATCAGAAGCGACCCATGCCAGTGAGAGGCTTTAGTTCAAGTCAGGGGCTAGAGATGAAGTTCTGGTAGCTTTCCAGTAAATTTGCTGAGTAGATCATTTAAGTCCTGAATCTATCTTTAATTTAAGTCTTTATCTGAAATTCATTGTCTACTTGCGTTCTTTACCTTTTCCCTAGTCTTCCTCCCTCTGGCCATAGTGCTCCTCGAGTGCTTTGTTATGTTTCTATGCCAACGTTCTGTGACTCAGGTACCACTTTTGGAGTCCCCATTTGTCAAAGAGGGGATGACGCAGTCTCCCCCTGGGGCTAGGAGAGTAGAAGCGGAGCGGTGTCCACCTCCCGCTAGGGCTCCCGGAGTGAGCTATGCCTCTGCTCCTGGAAGTCCCAGCCTTGGAAGCACAGAGGTACTGCCCCACTCAGCACGGCCGGGCATCTCCATATCTGGGAGCATCGAACATCTCCATATCTGGGAGCACCAGGCATCTCCATATCTGGGAGCACCAGACATCTCCGTATCTGGGAGCACGAGGCATCTCCATATCGGGGAGTACTGGGTATCTCCATATCAGGGAGCACCGGGCATCTCCGTATCTGGAAGCATTGATCATCTCCATATCTGGGAGCACCGGGCATCTCCATATCGGGGAGTACTGGGCATCTCCATATCGGGGAGCACCGGGCATCTCCGTATCTGGGAGCACTAAGCATCTCCATATCTGGGAGCATCGAGCATCTCCATATGTGGGAGTGCCAGGCATCTCCATATCTGGGAGCACCAGGCATCTCCATTTGGGGAGCACCGGGCATCTCCATATCGGGGAGCACCGGGCATCTCCGTACCTGGGAGCACCAGGCATCTCTGTACCTGGGAGCACCAGGCATCTCTGTACCTGGGAGCATCGGGCATCTCCGTATCTGGGAGCATCGGGCATCTCCGTATCTGGGAACACCGAGCATCTCCGTATCTGAGAACACCGAGCATCTCCATATCTGGGAGCACTGGGCATCTCCATATCGGGGAGCACGGGGCATCTCTGTATCTGGGAGCATCGAGCATCTCCATATCTGGGAGCACCAGGCATCTCCATATCAGGGAGCACCGGGCATCTCCATATCTCGGAGCACCGGGCATCTCCGTATCTGGGAGCATCAGGCATCTCCATATCCGGGAGCATCAGGCATCTCCCTATCAGGGAGCACCAGGCATGTCCATATCTGCGAGCACCGGGCATCTCCGTATCTGGGAGCATTGAGCATCTCCGTATCTGGGAGCATTGAGCATTTCCATATCTGGGAGCACCGGGCATCTCTGTATCTGAGAGCATCGGGCATCTCCGTATCCGGGAGCATCAGGCATCTCCATATCCAGGAGCACAGCCCCTCCGGTCCCCCACCCATGCTGCGCAAGCGGCCCCAGATCTCAGCACATCTTATTCCAAAGATCTGCCACTCTGCTCATCTTTACTACAGAAATCTCTGAGGCTATTTTCCAGGATCTTACAGAGTCCGTGAAAAAAGAAGGCTCAGAGCAATTTGGTTTGGGTCTGATTTTCTGCTGTAAGTCTGGTAAAAAGCCTCAGCTGTGCCTAACTGTGGCCTTTTGCCCTGGGCGCGTGTGTGTATGTGTGTCCACAGACTTCTATACGTACGTGTGTACATATACAGTTGGCCCTTGAGTAACACAGGATTTAGGGGTGCTGACACCTGCACAAAAATCCCCGTACAGGGGCGCCTTGGGGGGAAGGGTAGAGTTGGTCGAGCAATGGGCTCTTGGTTTGGCTCAGATCATGAGCTCATGGTCCTGGGGGTGGTTTCTAATTGGGGTAGGGAATGTGGTGAGGCAGGGCGCTCTCCAGGAAAAAACAAAACAAAACCCACAGGTGGATGTCACATCAACCTGGATTCAAACTTTATCACATACCTGCAAGATTCTTAATCCATCAGGGACCCCAAGGTATCAGCTGAGCTTACAAGCTATGCAGGAGAGCTGTGAAGATAAAAGTGAACAATGGCTAGGAATAGGGACAGAGGGACAGCGGGAGGGGGACCCAGGCAGGAGGAGTATTTCAAGATTCCCATCTAGGGGTTCCTGGGTGGTTCAGTCAGTTAAGTGTTTGGCTCTTGGTTTCAGCTCATGACCCTGGAATCAAGCCCCATGTCAGGCTCTGAGCTCAGCAGGGAGTCTACTTGAGGTTCTCTCCCTCTGCCTCTCTCCCTGCTTGTTCTCTCTTGCACTCTCTCGCTCTGTCTCTCTAAAACAAACAAATCAACCTTTAAAAAAAATCTCCATTTCTCCCCCTTCAGCTCCTCCTCCCAACGCAACCCCCAGAAATGCAATGGTTTTACCAAGAAGAGAGAGTACAGGGCGGGCACCATGAAAAGCTTTGATTTCTTCCCCTTTTCTTGCTGCTTCCCTCTCCTTGGGACTTGTGCTAAGAACTTGGACTGTACAATTTCATATCATTTAAGAAAGAAGGGATATTAGGGGGTTGAAGGGGCAGCCGCTTGGCAAACATGAAAGCCTGCTCCAAGACATCTTTATAAGCTCTATGCCCATCGGGGTGCTCCTCAGAGCTGCCTCCCTGCAGAGCTAACTGAGGCTTCAAGACCCAGCTGCTTACGCCCTGCCCTTCAACACGGGGCTTTCTTTTATCCTGTGATTGCTAGGGAGAGCTACAAACGGAATCCAGCGGGCAGCGATAGATAGCATTACCTGTTTTCCTTGTCATTTTTCGGTTTCATTTAGGTTCGACTGCCTTAAGCACTGGAAAAGCTTTACTTAGAAGGCTGGGCTCTGCACTTCCAGGTTCATCAAAATAAAGCAGAAGACGAGCTGCCTAGTTTTAAGGGCACAAAGGAAAACACAGTTTGGTGATGGGAGGTTTTGAATTACAGTGGGCAAAGATAGTGGCTTCTGCTTAAGACTTAATTACTGAGTGCTTTAATAGGCTAGGTGGGAGCCATTCAAGGACTTTATATAGAGTATCACTTAACTCTGACAAAATCATACAAGATACATAGGATGAAGATACACAGCATGAAGAAATTGAGACTCAGATAATTAACTTGCCAAAAATCAAGTAACTAGTAAATAATGGAGATCCAGAATATAAGAAAGAAGGGGTATTAGAGATTCAAGGTGACAGTAGATCTTTCACGTTCCAAAAGTCATGCCTTATCCATCAGGCCGCGCCTCTGATGTACGCAAAATAAATATTGCCATATTTCTCCAAGTATAAGATGATATCAATTGTAAGATGCTCCTTTGTGTATCACAGTGGGGAAAACAGTCTGTGGATTAAACTGACGATTAATTCCAAGACATGCTTGGACTTCAGAGATGTAAAAACAGAGAAGAAAAAAGTACCTTTTAATATTCATGAAGAATGATCCTTTAAAAGTCAGCCAGTCTGAAATGTAAGGAACAGAATAGTTACCTGCTGGCCCAGCTTGAGGGCAGCCTGATGGCAGCCCAGGCGTATTCTGGTGACATGTTGCTTTCTCCAAAGCTCAGCATAAAATTCCGGCGGTGATTCAGGACTTTACCTGCAGGTGGCAGTGCAGGCCACCGGATATGGCCTTTGGCCTCCTAGGGCGGGGTTTCAGGGGAGGAGCAGAAGGGGGCAGGTGAAAAACCTGTTTCCACAGCTTCCATTTTTATTCACCCTTCTGTGCTGTTCCAAACCTCGGAGTCTTTTCTGTTCCCTTTTTCTCCTGTCTGGTCTCTTCTTTCTCCGCATTAACTCTTTTTCTACCCATATTTCCAAAGTCCAAAGAGGTAGGCTTGCAATGAAAATGAATGTATCCTTCTTTTCCCCCCGCAAAATCAGATCAGAAATGTGGGAGTTAGCTAACGAGAAGGAAGCTGGTGTCTTAGTTTCCTGTTATTCTGTGATGTTTGGGTGTCTTGATTGTATATGTCTGGAGCATATCCTAGATATAACCTCAAGATAGAGATTATTCCAGGGGCGCCTGGGTGGCTCGGTGGGTTCAGCATCCGACTCTTGGTTTCAGCTCAGATCATGATCTCAGTCTGGGATCGAGCCCTGCATCTGAGCTTGTCCCTCTCCCTCCTCCTCCCCACGTGCTCTCTCTCTCAATCTAAAATAAATAAATAAATAAATAAATAAATAAATAAATAAATAAATAAAATCTTTAAAAAATGATAGAGATTTTTCTATCTAAAGAACATTTCTCAGGTAGGTCTCCCTTCTCTCGATGTAGCCAGTGATCAAACCCAGTTGTATCACTCTTCTCCCAGAATCTTGAAACACTTCCCTGATTCTAGACAACTTCTCCCAGCTCCTTGCATACCACCTAACCAGGCTCCAGCTCCCTGAGAACACCTGTGAACACATCCTGTGTCCACTCCCAGTCCCAGACCTCTCCCCAAAATCTTCTTCCCCTCAGTCTCTGCCCATAAAAAAAGCTCATTCTTCAAAACTAAGTTCAGAGTTCCTTAATGAAGTCTTTGCTCACTTAAACCTCATTGCCCTCCACCTATAGCTTTTTTTTTTTTTTTAAGATTTTATTTATTTATTTGACAGAGAGAGAGAACAAAGGCAGAGGGAGAAGCCCCAACATGGGGCTTGATCCCAGGACCCCGGATCATGATGGGAGCCGAAGGCAGTTGCTTAACCAACTGAGCCACCCAGGTGCCCCCACTTACAGCTCTTAACAGCTCTCTGTAAATATGTTCATTGTATGCCAGTCACCTCATGAGTTATCAATGTGGCAGTCTTCCTCTGTCCGTCCGATTTATATCCATATCCCTAGCACCTCGCACAGAGCTCAGGTTATAGTAGATACTCGACTGATATTTATTGAATGAATGAATAATTGAATGATTCTTTTCTAAAATATACCAGAACGGACAGGGAAATTATTTTTAACATTTTGCACATTAAAAGCTTTTAAAACTCCTGACATCCAGACTCCACCCAGAACCAGTGAAATCAGAACTTCTCAACTGATGTTTGGGTTGAGCCCAGGCATCGGTATTTTGTAAAGCTCCCCAGGTGATCTCAAGGTACAACCAAGGTTGAGAATCACCTCCATGGCAATGGTTCTCAAAGTGTGGTCCCAGGACCAGCATTAGAATATTACTCTCATCTTATTTGAAATGAAAATTCCTAGGACCCACCCTATACTGTAGAGTCAGAAATGGCAGGGCTGGGGGGATGGAGGGAGTTGACAACAATCCGTGTTTTAACAAGGCCTCCCATGATACAAAGTCAAGTTTGAGAAGCACTGTCTTAGAAGTTTACTTTAAATAAGTTATAGAGACTGTGTGTGAATGAATCCCTCCCACCATTTTCTTGTAATTTGATTCTGGCCCCTATTTCTTGCATATGGCTGTGCTTGCAGAAAAACAACAAGCCCTTTTCAGTTGAAGATTTTTTTTTTCCAATCTAGTTGGTCTTACGATCAACATCAACTTATGGTAAAATAGCTTACCTATTTTATGTGGTTTGTTTTTTTTTTTTTTTTTCCAATCCTTAAAAAAACCAGAGAAGTATTCTCGTGGTTATTTTTTCAAATCATGGAAGAGAAATGAACAAAACCCAACATACATGGAACTTGTCCCATATGCCAGGCATGGTGCTGAAGTGCCCCATCATCTTACAATAAATCTAAGACATCCATCCCACAGAGGCGGAAGGAAAGGCTGGAAAAAATAGGATGAGTCCACAGGGACACAGCAGAGATGTGAACCCAGATCTGTGCTACCATCCGGTCGTTCTCAGGATTCTCATGACCCCCATTTTGTTATTTTGCCCATAATCCCATAGTTTTCATGAGGAAAATCGGCTGCTCTCAAGAATCCCTGGCTAGCTCTCGAACAGAGGTGGTCACTTTGAGCACATTAAGTACTCACGCTGTTTCCTGCTCATTTGCAGTGGAATACACTCAGGGCTTTCTTTTTCTCTAAGACCTTGGAAAGAAACATGGTTTCACAATGCATCTAGGGTTAAAAGGACAGTTTTCTTCTAAAATGTCTACTTCTCTGAAACTCATACGCTTTGTTCCAAATCTGTGGTCTGAATTCTTGGATTCATTATTCACATGGTTCCTTTTTGAATCGTGAACCTTAGTACAGTTGTACAGGCTCTGTGCTAGGCTCTGTGGGGGACCAGCAGTGAGAAAGACAGACAAACCCCACTTGCTCACCTTCAAGAAGAACCGTATATATAAAACTAACCAATGAAGACACTAAGTCTAGATGTTATGACTGTATTATCCAGGGCAATAAGATAAGAAGAGGACCTCTATGAGTTCAATTCTATAGTGTCTTGTGTGTACGTCTTAAGAGGTCTTTTGAACAGAAAGATCTTTGAACCTATGCTTCTCTATTTTAGTTTTTTGGGGAACCGGTATGGATGGTGTTTATTTTGGGAAATAGAGTAAATATTCCCAAGTTTGGAAGAGTCAGCCTATCAGAAGATGCAAACCCAACATTCCATTTCTAAAACAGGACACCTCAATCATCAGACCTCTTTCTCTGGGGAATGGCCAGCCAGCGTCTTCAGCAATTATACCAGTCAGAGGAGAAATTTCCGTGACTTCCGTGGGCCATAAAAATCTGATACCGTCAGCAAACTGGAAGGCATTTCCAGTGAAGGTGGCTTCATATACAAAAGCAGCAGAACTGAGTACCACAAGCTCATGGCAAACCGCCAGGCCTGTTCCAGGACCCAGCCCTGCTCAGTGATGCTTATTCATCTGGGAGACTAATCCTAAATCTCAAATCCAAGCTATGGGGCAAATAAGGCACCCAGGGGAGACTTTCTGTGCACCTGAGCACTCAGAGACACGCTCCACTTGCAAACACGTGAAAGAACCTGAAAAAGTAATCTTTTTTTAAGTCTTTAAAACATGAGAGAGCTTATCAAGACAGGGAGGAATTGCTAAGCCAATATGACAGAGAAACTGCTTACGTGGATAGGTACATCAACTGGGAAGAAAGGTTTGCCCTAAGGGTACTTGTCAAGCCCAGAAATTTTTAGATTTCCTACTGACAGCCTAAGGGGGCAAAGAGGATAGAAATGACAGGTTTGGCAAGGTCTTTTTTTTACAGTAATGGAACTGTTCTAAAATAAGCTTATTGTGATGGTTATATAATTCTTTATATATGCTAAAAATTCGTGGACTTGTACACTTAAAATGGATGATTTGTATGATATGTGAATTGTATCTCAATAAAGGTTGGGGGGGGAACTCAGTGAAGTGAGATCACTTTCTATTTGAGGGCAAAGTTAGGGGGAAACTGTCTTCTAGAAGCTGGCTGGCCTCCTCCTTCCCCACCCCAACTGATCTGCTCTGTTGCCAGGCACATGTTTACCTTAGAGACAGAGCACCCCCCCCGCCCCGGGTTCTGAGCCTCAGTTGAGACCCATAGAACACTGGCCCTTGGAGGCAGAGCTGTGGAGCCCTACACAGCCATGGAGGGCCTGCTGCCTGCCATCAGATCCACTTTCCAGTTGGTCCTAGAGCCCCTGTGGGGTGCCCTGCTGGTGATTTCTGAAAGCTGGAGACATGTTTCAGTTCTCCATGAGTTTCCCTGGGACATGCTGGCATATATTGTAATACTGGTTTTGACAGCGAAGAAACGACACATTTGGAGAAGTGTGAAGGTGCTAGGCAAAAGGTGTTTGGCCCACGCTAAAGTCTGTGGAAAAGGTAGTGGGAATATGGGACCAATGACACAAGCTGATGATGCCCTAGGGCTGCCCGGGGTGGAGGCCAGTCTTCCCACATTACAAACCTTATGCTTCTCAGCAGTAAGTACTAACCGCTGTAGGCTGGCACTTCAGAACACCATCGACTTTCTGAAAATGGCGCAGAAGACCCAGCCTCCTAAACTTTCCCAAGTGACTGGTGATAGACCCATCTTAAGAATGTCAGAGAAGAATGGAAAACAACTTTGGAAGAAAATAATGGACGATTTGAATGGAAACACTCACGTTCTAGAGAGTCCAGAACTGCTCGCCCAAGAAATCGCGAGATGGAAGCAGAGACTCCAGGAAACGGAGCAGGAGAAAGAAAGGCTAGAGCAGACGAACGCAGGAATGCAGCGGGCTCTGAAAGATAAAGTCAGCCAGTTAATACCACTGGGTGAAAACCTTCTGAAGGCCATCCCCTGGCCTTGTCTCCTTGGAGATCTCTTGGGTCATGTCAACTGGGAAGTCAAGCAAAAGAGGGAAGCAGAAAAGGACAATCAGCCCATCCATCGGTCAGAGGGTGATCTGAAGGGTGTCACTGACGATGCTGATTCCAATGTGTCCCTTCAAAGTGCTGAAGAGAAAAATGAGGAACTAGCCAGACAACTGTGGGAAGAAAAACGAATCAATGATGAGCTTATGGGACAAATAACAGATCTTCGAGCCAAGGAAGCCTCTTTGCAGACGGAAAATTCACAGCTTCAAAGTGAGATTCAGCAGTTGAAACGGAAGCTTCAACTTCTGCCTCAATTATATCAAGAATACACCAGGGAACTTGAGAGAAAATCATTGGAGAAGGAAGCGCAGTGCTCAGACATTGAGAAGAGTCTTTCCTACACGTGTGGAAACATCCAGTCCGCAACTCAGATTCGCAACTTCTACAAGAAGATGGCTGAAGACACCCGCAGAGAACTGGAGGAGAGCACCTCGCACTATCTAAAGGACATCCTCTTCTATGCGAATAAAGTCCAGGAGAGCTGGATGGCAGCTGTGCTCACAGAGCGAAAAGTCAAGGAGCTAAGGAAAGAAAATGATCACATCAGGCAAATGTTGGCCAAAGCGGAGTTCAACTTCCCGCCTTTCCCAAGTGGCCGTTTTGCTCCTGCTCCCCCACAGGCAGCCCACGGAGGCCCAGAAGTGTCAGGGGAGCCCCTGGATCCTCAGCACCCCCAGGAAGGAGAAGAGCCAGGCCGCGAGGGCTCACGCATCCAGGGACACCCGCAGGTTTGACTGAGCTCACCGCAACCCGGTCCTGAACGCCCACAACCACGGCATAACATCTGCATGTGTTTTCTGTCTTTGAAGTAGTTTTCACTTATCTCTTTTTGGTTTAGATACTGCTATTTAATTGATATTACAATTGCTTTTATTTAAGTAGATTTAGCATTATAGTTTTCAGATAGTATTTCTCCAGTAAAGTGTCATTTCCTATAATTCTTACAAATATATTGTTTTCACATCATCAGACCCTCTACAATTAGATAATATTAAGTATTGTATTTTGATTTAAATTAAAGATCCACAATTATTTTAACAACTATTGAAATTTGGCATGGATACAAACATTTAAAATAACATTTTTCTATGGCATGAGCATTTTTCTATGCCATTTTGATACTCACGAGCATGTATTAGAAGTCTGTACAAGTAATTTAATATATATCTGAATAAATTTTGATTTAAAAAAATTGGAAAAAAAAATCCACTATTCCAACTTCATAATATTTTGTTTAGACTAGCTTTAAAATCATAAATTAACTTATCGTAGTTTAAGGTTTACAATTTTTTTCTCCTCTTGTTAACTTTTTTAAACGTTTTTCTTTTGTTTAAGATATTGTTTGCTCTTTAGACGTTTCTAAATTTTATGCAGTGCAAATGAAGGTTTTCCCTTGATGGCAAGCAAACACACACACACACAGCCCACCATGCCGATTCCAAGGCACCCTGAGTCGGTATGTCAGGAACAGAGGATAATATAACAGTAAAGAAAGCTGCAAAATTGTAAAAAAAATTTTAAAGAAAGAAAGAAAGAAACCATGCTCACACAATTTGTATAATATACCTAACTCATATACACACAAAAGGAGAGTTGCCCAGAAAGTGAGGAAAAAGCAGGGGGAGACTCCCAGATGCTAACAACAGGGGAAGCTCTTCCCAGCCCTGGGGCTGCCTGGAGGGAGAACGGGGGTGCAAGTGGGGGCTGTCCTCAAGGAAGACAAAGATTTGCTGCAGGTACACATGACAGCCACCAGAGGGCGAGGGAGCGCAGGCCAGGGGAGTGCAGGGCAATAACTTGGAGAAGGACCAGCACACTTGGGTCTATACAATCTAAAGTGTGTGTGTGTGTGTTACTGCATTAATTCATATCCGTTTATTTAGTACAGGCAGATCTCAGAGATCGTGCAGATTTAGTTCCAGGCCACCACAATAATGCAAATGCCACCATAAAGCAAACAATTCAATAATTAATATTTTTCTGGAAGTCATTTTTTTTCTGGTTTCCCAGTGCACACAAAAGTTATGTTTATTACACTACACTGTCATCTAGTAAGTGTACAATAGCATTATCTCTAAAAAAATAAAAATTAAACCATGTTGAATTAAAAAATATTTTCTTGCTAATAAATGCTAATCGTCGTCTGAGCTTTTAGCACGTTGTAATCTTTTAGCTGATGGAAGGGTCTTGCTTCAGTATTTGCTGACTGATCAGGGTGGTGGTTGATAGAAAGCTGTGGCAATTTCTTAAAAGAAGACAACTACGAAGGTTGCCACCTCAGCTGACCCTTCTTGTCACAAAAGACTTCGCTGTATCGGGCAGCGCTGTGGAGGGATGTGAAGAAATTGGAGCGCTGTTGGGTGGGAATGTGAAACACCATAGCTGCTGTGGAAAACAGAGTGGAGGCTCCTCCAAAAATTAAAAAGAGAGATACCATATGATCCGGTAATCCCACTTCTGAATATGTGTTGCCCAAAACTGAAATCAGGATCTGAAGGGGGTACCTGCACTTCTAGTTTCATAGAGCACTATTCTTAGTAGCCCACGAGAGAAAGCCATCCAAATGTCCACCAACGGATGGATGGATGGGCTCAGAGAATATGGTATGAATGAGTAAAGAAAACGTAACATTATTCTTAGAAGGAAATTCGGTCACACGCTACAATATGGATGAACCTTAAGGATAGTATCCTATGTAAAATAAGCCAGTCATACACACACACACACACACACACACACACACACACACCAGATATTGTCTGATACCTCTTATATGAGATCTCTAAAGTTGGTGAAAAATAAAATAAAAAATAAAGCAGTCCAACTCCTACAAACAGAAAGTGGACCTGTGGCTGCCACGGGCTGAGGAGTGAAAGGAATGGGTGGTTATTGCCTGGGTATAGAGTTTCAGATTTGCAAGATTAAAATTTCTAGCAATCTCCTGCTCAACTTTGTGAATTTAGTTAATAATACAAAACTACCAAACTTAAAAAGAATTAAAAGGGTAGATTTCATGTCATGTGTTTTTTACCACAATTTGAAAAAAAAAAAAGAAAAGGAAATGTGAGATTTGGGATTTGAGTGGTGGGGAATTAGACTTGAGCTCTGTCTCCGACCAATGACTTCACCTCTCTACATTTCGGTTGAAGGAGTTGATCTAAATAATTTTTAAAGGTTCTACCCAGTTCTAAAATCTAATTGCTTTATAATTATAAAGAGAATATCTTAGCCATTGACTCTAAGACAAAGTCCTCTATAGTACAAAATGTTGACCTCCTTATCTTCCAAAAAATCCCTCCACTACACCTTGTCAGTCGTATCAGACAGACAATCAATTCACATTGGATGCTCAGTGATCAGCATCTCACTAAAGTAATTCATGCTGAAAACAACATGATGATAACTTGAAAAAGGACAATGTTTACCTCAAGCCGAAGGAGGACCAAATTTTAAATATTCATATTAGGCTCATTTTATTTTTGATCACTAATCTTTACTGGATGTGTATGAGAAAGATGAGAGCAAAGGTCATTAGAAGAAAGAAAACTATCTCTGAAATGACCCTGATATCAGGTGAAGATCATCTGAATGCAGGAAGTACTAGAGGGATGGAAAGGAAGGAGCAGAATTACGACAGGTTGAGGATGGAACTTGGTGGGTATTAGACAGCAAAGGATCAGAGGATTTTCTAAGGTTTCAGTCTGGAGGGATGGGGGTAACAATGAAACAAGCAATGTTTCTAGAAAGGAAGGTGCCTATGTGGAAACACACAGGAGAGAGATTGGGTCCTGGGATGAAGAGGCATCCTGGGGAGACTGCATGGGTACTTCTACATAGTGTTTGAAGAGAGACAAGAGCAGCAAGGCCTGGACCGATCCTTGGGGCACAGCGGCAGTTAAGCCAAAATCCTCACACTTGCAGCAGGTGTCTTAGGTGTTACAGAGTGTAATGAATAAGAAAGCTTATGAACGAGGAAGAAGAGGCCCTGGCAGGGGTGTAAACAGGGAGGAGGAAGTAACCAAGACAGAGAAATGAAGCCAAAGGGGCCAAGGGTGAGACAAAAGAGCACCCTGCAGCAGAAGTCAGAGGAAGGGGCTGGTGGGGAGGTGTTGGTTAGTGTATCTTTGCTGCCAGAAAGGTATGGGAAGGAGGACATCCAAAGTGAGAAAATTCCTGAAAAGGCAGGAAGGGAAAGATTTCCAGGCTCAGACGAGAGAATCAAGTTTGGAAATCGAGGCGGGAATGGTGGAAGGATGAGTGTAGAAAGAAAGGTTATTTGTTGGAATGTATGGCCACAAGCCACAGCAAAAGAACTTTGCTAGCTCAAGTAGAAAGGAATTTATTTGGAAGGCTTTGGGGCAACTCCCAAAATGCATACGAAGGCTAGATAACCAGACTCGGCAAGAGGGCTGAACCAAGGGACACTGGGCCTAAAAAAGACAGGTGAGCTCCAAGCACAGCATGAGCTTGGGTTAGGCCCCATCACTGGTACTAGACACGTACCAAGAACACAGGTGTCATCTGGTCTCCTCTACGGTCACCTCAAAGCTCTGAAATCCCCAACTGTCCTCCCTAGATTCAAAAGCCCGGTGCCAAGTGTCTTCTTAGCTAACCCTCCATTATCTGCCCACTCTCCCCCCGCCATGACTTCTAAGAGCACCTGACTATTCCGCTTTCTGAGACATACTTGATGTCCCACCAGATATCCAGGGCAGACATTTTTTACAAAAATAAGGCTCTTACAAAAACAAAATAAAACAAATGAACCAAAAGCCTCAAAGAGTCAAAAGTAGTCAAAACAAGAGACACTTGTCTACCACTTCCCACCTCGCCAATTCCCAGACCTGCATTTCAAAACCAAAAGCAAAACAACGTATATGATGCAAAAGTCTTCTGCCTCACATAAAAACAGTCTGCCTTCGTACCGCTGAAAATACTCTACTTCCCAGAGCAAGCCATTAAAATCTCTCGACTCTATCCAAGCTCCAGCCCCAAGACCCCCAACTGACACCCTTTCCTTTGGTTTTCATTCTCTAGCAAGCTTGTTCTGGTATTTTGCAAACCACAAAGCAGTGACAAAGTCAGACAACACTAATGCATGTGTAAACTTGGTGGAAAGAGATTGAAAAGGAAGTTAAAACACTGAGATGATACAATAAGGCAGGAAACTCTGGGTAATGGCTTTAGTTCTCTTCTCTGGGGCAGGTCTCCGCTGTGGGTAACATCAACGGCTTCCCTACGTCAGAGCCCCCTCCACGTCTACCTTGCCTTCAGCCAGCACTTTTGCAGCTGGGGACACTTAATCCTCGGGGTGAGCCTCTGACCCTCAATGTCACACATGAAGATGTCGGCTCTGGGTCATCCTGCGTGTATAGGGTTACAACAGCCTTTCAGAACTGCCTTTCACTAACTTTTTCTTTCTTTTTAAAACATCCTTTGGTTTTATATTGGGCAAGAGCAAAAATAAGATTACTTGATAGTAAATCGCCCCTACCGTACAATTCCAAAATGCTGCTCTTTACCACATTGTAAGATTTCAATACGCAGCCAGCCTATTTCTGATTTCTTCATGGGGACTAATGTGATATAATAACAAAGATGGCTGTATCCCCACCAGGTAATTCAAATCTCCACTTAAATCCTCCACAAGGGGCCCCAACTTTTCTCTTGTCCAAATAAAGACTAAGACGCAAGATGGTTTAGGAACAAATGAAAACTCCATCGCCTTCAACCGAACTCTAGCTCTATCTGTGCAAATAGTAAGCAGTATTTCCCTCTGATTAAACCATCTTTCATTTAAAGAACTATTTCACACTTGAAATTCCCACGCCATATGCAACTGTTATGGGATAAACTGCGTTCCTCCAAAATTTATGTTGATATCCTAACCCCAGGTAACTCAGAATGTGAATGTATTTAAAGATAGGGCCTTTTAAAGAGCGATTAAGCTAAAAGGAGACAATTAGGGTGAGCCTAATCCAATCTGACTGATGTCCCAATACGAAAAGGAAATTTGGACACACAAAGGGACACCAGGGACATATACACAGAGAAAGAAGGCAGCCATTTGTAAGCCAAGGAGCAAAGCCCCAGAAGAAACCAAAGCTACCTCTACCTTGATCTTGGATTTCCAGGCTCCAGAACTGTAGGAAAATACATTTCTGTTGTTTAGCCCCCAGTCTGTGGTACTTTGTTATGGCAGTCCTAGCAAACTCATACAGCAACCCGTACAAAGAGACCAACTGAATTATTAGTAAAGAAAACAATGTATGAATTGCCATCTACTTTCATTGGTGTTTTAAATATTTTTCCCATGTCATGAGTGGATGGATTTTGTAATTCCCAGTAGGAAAACATACTTGAAAAGCCTAATGGCAAATCAGTTGTAAAATGTTTTTGCTGTGTCGGGGCAGGCAGTAAGGACTGTCTTCCAAGTCCCCGACTTACTTTATTAGAAGGCCAGATAGATGCTGGGTGCTTGCATGACTGTCCCTCGTTAAGTGATCTGTGTTGTTTTTCTTTCAGCAAA
Organism: Halichoerus grypus; assembly: GCF_964656455.1. Classification (NCBI taxonomy): domain Eukaryota; kingdom Metazoa; phylum Chordata; class Mammalia; order Carnivora; family Phocidae; genus Halichoerus; species Halichoerus grypus. Next base: position 16,029,933 of record NC_135719.1, on the reverse strand, counting down.
CGCTTTATTTGTTTAAAAGACATGAGTCTCGACTTCCAAATTGAAGTGACCATTTGCAGATAAGATTCGTAAGTGTCCTAGGTCCACTGCCCCCACCTGAGACTCTCAGACAGGGAGTGTTGTACAGGTGACTTATGAATGAAGCAATCCCAAAGGCAAATTAAGTCAGAAGATCAGGAAAATAAAAAGGAGGAAGCCAAATAAGGACATGTCTTCAAGCAAAATTTTACAGATAATCACTTCAGGTTTATCCCACGATGAGGATCACTGGATCATGAGAGTGTAATTTGCACCTCAGCCCCGTCCTGACCCAAGGCAACAGCCATGGAACTTTCAAACTCCCAAATCCATCAGTCACTGGCTTAGGGGATAGGAAATTGCCAGACTCTACCAGGCCAATCCTTTGGGGGGAAAAAAAGAGCTTCAGAGGCTGTCTATTGGGAGCAAAAGCGCCTCAAAGTCCTGGGGCCCCAAAAATAAAATAAAAGGGACTTGAGGAGGTCTGGTGGGAATACCAGCATTATAGATCACAGTAAACACTGAATCATTCTGTTTCTTCAACTCATCTGTAAGATTATGGGTCGTATTCTGGAAGGTCACCTAGACTTTTGGAGTCTGCATTGTTTTAAGAACTTCAGCATCACTCAGATTTTTATTAGGCCCAGATATTCCTATCATTTCTACCATGCCCCGCCTCCTATTCCAGGCATTCCTTCCTCAGGGAAACCAGCTGAAATGAGCTACCTGAGCTATAGAGTCTCTGTGTTCCCTCTTCCTCTGCCTCGCCCCCCACCTTCTTCTCAAACCTTCTTCACCCGGCCCATCCTCTTTCTGAGGGTCTCTCTCTCTCTCTCTCTCTCATCACATCCTTCACTCCTACTCTCTGATGTTCTACATTTTTCTAGACTCTTGGCTGGATTTCTTTCAGCACTGTGCTGGCATCCTTATTGTAATCTGGTTGACAAACAAGAACAGTATCATGGGCTGATTTTCCCCAGGGTCTCAGAAGAATGCGTGCTTTCTCCTGCCACCTCGGGCTGGGTTGAATTAGGACTTACATTCCTGTTTCTGTCACGGCCTCCAGTGGGAGCATTCACGGTTTTGCAGTCTGAAAAGTCCCTTGATTTCTTGGCCTTTATATTGACTAATTGAGAATTTGGCTTAATAGGATATAGCAAAATTAGGCATAAGAGAAATGTGAGTCATATGCTGATACAATTTCTCTGTGCCTGTGGGGCCTGCTCAGGCCTAATCTTTACATACTGCTTGGATACGGTGACGCTTTGCTGAATGGAATAGATACACAGGTCATAATGAGTAACTCAGGGCCTAGGGTCACCTGGTTTTCCATAACCAAGAGTTCAGTTTTTATCAAGGCCCAATATCAACCCCAAAGCTCTTTCTGTAGAAGAGAAGAAATTCCTGCTAAAAAGTAACTTGACTAAATCCTCAGTGGTCTGAGATTCTCCTCTTGGGGTTTGTCATTGTCTCCTCCAGTAGCTTGATATACTTCCAAAACTTTAAGTGCCATTTATTGGATCTGCTTAGACTGCAATCTGGACCATCTAGGGAAAATTGTTCTGGATCCCATTCCAATTGGGACACTGTATTAATTTTCTAGGGCTGTTCTGTTGTAACAAATTACCACAAACTCAGTGGCTTCAAGCAGCAGGAATTGATTCTCGCACTGTTCTGGAGGCCAAAAGTTAAGCATCAAAGAGTTGGCAAGGTTGGTTTTTGCTAGAGGCTCTGACGAGAATCTGCTCCATGCTCCTCTCCTAGATGTTGGTGCCTGTGGCAATCTTTGGCGTTCTTGGCTTGTAGATGAATCACTCCAATCTCTGCCTCTGTCTTCCCATTGGCCTCCCCTCTGGGTCTGTTTGTATCTTTCCCTTTTCTTATAAAGATATTTATCATTGGATTTAGGGTACACGTGTTTATAAGGATGATCTAAATCTAGGATGGTTTCTAAGATCCTTGACTTAATTATGTCTGCAAAGACTCCTTTTCCAAATAAGATAACATTTACGGGTCTTGGGATTTAGGACGTGGACATATATTTCAACCCACCACAGAGTTATTTCTGATTACTCAGTTATTAGCTTTAAATATCCATCCAAATATAGCATGTATTCTTACTAGTACACAATACAAGGTGGAGGAAACAAAGGAAACCTGTCTTTTACTTTGGAAAAAAATACCCCAACATCTCTAAGACTATGAGGTAGTAGGGTTTTCACAGAATTTATGTCCCTTTCCATGACATACATAAGTTTTACTAAGGCCAAAGAATTTTCTTGTATTCATATTCTAGCAGCTCATGTCACCAGTATATTTGGCCCATGTAATATGTTATGAATGAGTGAGACAGTCATGCCTCTGTAGACTAAATTGTGGCATGGAGCCGAACAGTTGAAATAATTCTGAGGTGAGATGGTTATGACATGCTGTTAGATACCTACCTACGTCAAATAAACTATCCCAGTGGATCAACAGGAGGACTTTTATTGCTTTGCTCCTCGAAAGAGATCACCTCCAAATAATAAATGCAATTGGAGTTGCCACCTGCTAAGCTTTAACAATTCATTTTCATTCTCCAAGACCAATCCAAGATCAGTTGACCTGGCCAAACCTGACAGTTAAGTGAAAACAAAATAGAAATCACCATCCTCACATCTTGAGCCCTACTTAATGCCCATCACCGAATGTGAGGAGCACTGGGTCTTACACACAACCGATAAATTATTGAACACTATGTCTGAAACTAATGATGTACTATATATGTTGGCTAATTGAATTTAAATAAAAATTAAAAAAAAAACGTCATCCTCATATTTTCCCAGGAAAAAAATTGGGGGAGGGGTAGCATTAAATTTAGACATTTCTCCATAGAAATTGTAGTATCTTTGCATTATTAGTTTGATAGCTAAAGGGAGCTCCATAGGCTTCAACTTGCCTCTTCTTACCTTAATAGCTCTTGTATCAAAATCTGGAAGGCCAATTCTTCCAGGATAGAGGGTATACATAGCAACTACATGCTCACCAACCAGATAATTGATTTTGTATCAGATAAAAGGGTTTGTGATCTACGAAAACTATGAGAAGCATTTGTGAATCAAAACTCCATTTGTTTCTTGACCCTTGTAAGACTCTATTATGACCAGTGCAAAGCAATGGTACACTGAGATCCCAAGAATTGATGTTACATATAGCCAGTGTCCAGTGACCCTCGGAAGATTTGAGTAGCTCATTCTCTTTAGGGGGAAAAACCAAAAAACCTGCTACATAGCTGAAGGGAAGTTAAATAAAAGATTTAATATGTGTATTTCTGACTTTTTTTTCCAAAACCTCAAAGGTACTCAGTCTGAGAATCAGGCCGTGAGGTATGACATTTTGATCCAAATTCTATTCTCTCCAGACCAGGAGCTACTTTTCAATTATAAGAACCACGGGAAAGGGGATTTCCACTTTGGAGAAGATGGACTCTTCCCAATATTTTTCAATATGGACTCTTCTCAATATTTTTCTCTGTTCCTCTTAATAAGTACAACTAAAAATCCTGGATGTCTTCTCTATTTAAAGGGGAAACAGAAAAATCCACAAATACAGTTGGAGACTTCAACACCCCTGTCAACACTTGATGAAACAACTCAACAGAAAATAAGCCAGTATAGAGAATACAAGATACCCTCAACCAAGAGGATCTAATTGACATTTATAGAATACTCCACCCAGCAACTGCAGAGCACACATTTTTTTTAATTGCCTGTGAGACACATACCAAGATAGACCATGTTCTGGGCCATAAAACAAACCTCAACAAGTTTAGAAGAACTGCAGTGATACAGAGTGTGCTGTCTGACCACAGCAGCATGAAACTAGACATCACTCATGGAAAGAAAACAGGAAAATCTTCAAACACTGAGAAACTAAAAACACACTTCTAAATAATACATGGATCAAAGAGGATGTCTCAAGGGGGAAAAAAAAACAAAACATTAACCTGCATGAAATTATGTAAACCCCTCATTCCTTCTTTTCAGCTCTCTGGGGTATGAGGGCAGCTGTCTCATTCTATGTTTCTGGAAGATTCCATGCCCAATGAGCCTTCTAATGGTAGAGACACCATGGCCCCAATACTGACTGTCAGTGGGCACTTTTTTCCATATTACCACATGCAATAATTACATCAGTTATTTAAATCTTTAAATGTGGCTTTCAGAATCCTGTTTCTTAAGAGAAAAGAAATTTTATTATCTTCAGCCACACCTCAGCCAGATAGACAACCCCAGATAGCCACTGCTGTTCTATCACCATAGATTATACTGCCTTCAAGACACTCCTGGATCCCACACTGTAGATCACTGGGTGTAAGGACGCTTGGTTTCATACACTGGAGTCCAACTCTGCCTATGGAGACTTGGTAACTTCCAGAACTGACGGGAAGCTGGGTAACCAGGCTTTGAAACTCAGCTAGGATGAGGAGAGACCAGACAACAGTAAGTATAGGCATCTCCTTCCACAGAACTATCCTTTTAGGACATCTCCACCAGCAGCACTATCACTAGATCTCACCATCATCATTGCAGGACTCCTGATGCTGCCATAGCGCCCCCCCACCCCCAAATAATGTTCCAACTCTCTCTACAGGACACGACCACTCATTTAGGAATTAACGTCCCAGACAAGAACATCCATCTGGCCCCCATGCCACCAAGTCAGGATTCACAACCGCATTTACTTGCTTTCACCCTAATAATTATGCTGTCTTGTTTCCCAAGGATGGCCTTTAAGATCTCGGTAAATTAGAAGTGTGGAGGTAAATGATGGGTGGATAGAGGAGATGAAATTGATGGGCTAAAGAAGGTGGATTAAAAATAATCTATTATTAAATTCTTTATTTGCCTCTACCCATTGATTGGCAGAAGGGATGGAATGCCCAGGCCAAATTTTATGGTGAAATTTACTGTATTAGTTTACTGAAAACACCAGGAGTAGATCTGATTTTAATTGATAATTAATCCAGAGTTCAATGGTCCAGACTTTGGTTTTTGTCTGCTTCTCAGAATCCATCCCCTCACCTACGCCTCAGACTCAGTCTTCTACTCCACATGGTGACAAGAAACCTGCTGCTTCCCTGGGGTCCTGGTCCTCTCAGCTTTAAGCCAAGTAATAATAAGAAGAAGGGTCTCAAGGGTCTCTTTCATTTGAGTTCAGCAAACCCTCAGTGTTTCTCACTATGTTAGCCCCGGACATATTCCCTAAACCCTAACCTGTCACCACAGCCAATATGAAGTTCTGCATTGAATGGCCAGGCTGGTCAAATTCTTAACTTTGGAGGGGTCTAGAGCAAGATTATAAGTAGAGGCCCATATAATATATGTCAAATTATTTTAAAATTATAAATCAAATGACATGTTAAATAAAATATATTCTACCCTCTTAACAATATACTTTAACAATAACCTGGGAGGAAGGTCTGCATTTAGAATTCTCAGACTCCTTAGAGGCCTGCTCCGGAATATGGGCATCATGGAAAAGGGTAGCCCAAAGCCTGATGAATTCTCTTTCCTTTCTTGCCTCTGGCCTATGGCCTGATGAATTCTCTTTCTTTTCTTGGCTCTAGCCTGTAGCCATATGTACACATGTGGTCACTCTGGCATGCACATCCATACTTGGTCCACAATGCCACAAACAGCTAGCTATTAACCACCCAGGTGAGCACATACCAGCTGCTTTGTCTGCTCTCAGGAGAGGGAAGAGGCCACCATGTGACTTGGAAGCAGGTAGAGATGTTTAGGCAGGTCATTTTGGGATCCTGGATACTTAGATGTAGAACATGGACAAAAATGGGAAGTGGGGGTTCCTGTTGGGCATATCAACTGGGATCAGTGTATTCTCCACAGTGCAGATGAATATGATGCAGGAAGGCTGAAGCAGGACCCAAGATAGGGTCCTACTTGCACAGATCTGGGGGCAGTGCTGAGCAGAGGGTCAGCTTCGTGTCCTTCCTTCTAGCCAGGAGTGAAATCAACACCACAGGAAGCACAGGGCCATTGAATGAAGATCTAGGAGTGGTCGTCCAGAAAGAAATTAGAGATCGCCCTCAGACTTTGGATAAATGGATATCGGGTGGCCAGGAAATAGCAAACGCCAACTGCACACATGACTTTAAATATGCTTTAAAATTGGACAGGTGTTTTTGGCTCCCACTTTGTTGCTCTTCTGGGTCCACTGTGGGTCAGTTTGGTTTCCTTCCAATTTAAATTTCACTGCTTGCCTCCATTAGCCCCGTGCCTTTCTCTGCTGCCCTAGTGATCCCGGGCTCTGACCCAGGCAGAGTTTCCACTGGACTCTCTCATGGAACATCACCCCAGCCACAGCCCATTGCCTCTCATCCAGACGATCGTAACTGCCTCCTTGTGGGTCCAGTTCTCTGAATCCTGTTTTTTCCCTCACCCTTACACCCGACACTCTACCCCTCACTGCTGCTGCCTTCTATCAACAGACATTTTCCGTTCTGTAGTCAGAGCAAGAATCTTTTAAAAATAATTTTTAACAACCTAAATGTTGCACCTGCTATGAAGACCCCTAGCCCTCAGGACAACGCTGCCCCTCAGTGTGGTTGGCAAAGCCTGCATGGTCTGGTCCAGGTTAACCCCTCCTCAAACACCTCTCTCCGCTCTGCCCCACGGGCCCTCCCTCCCCAGTTGTGGGGGATTTCTTTCACTTCTTTGGATCTCTCTCTCTCTCTGTCTCTCTCTCTACCTCCTTGTCTTGACTCTCTTATCTCCATAGTTTCACAAAGTATTTTCCCTCTCCCAAATCCATTCACATCTCATTCCTTTTACTTTAATTAAATAAATACTCATCATCCTTTAGCTTTTAACATAAAAGTAATAACCTCTGGGATACCATCCCTGACTCACCAATACAGGGTGTGTTCCCCAAATGCAGAACCCCACAGAGGATGCAGCCTCATGGCAAGTCAGATCATGTAATAATGACACATTCCTAAATTAGGCAAATTCATGAGGAATGTCACCTTCAGTTCTCAACACAACTCTATGGGGTGCTTGGTTTTATTACTGCTTGGAAGATGGGGACTCTGAAGCCTAAGGACTTAGGGACTTCTCCAAGGCCAGGGCTACATAGGTGGCAACGGGAGGTGCCAATTTTCTCTCCAAATACCATGAACATCAGCCTATTATTTGCATCCCTGGTGTGTCCCAGCCTTCCCAACAGTAGAGAGATCACGGTTTCCGTAATTCCTAACACATCCTCCTTAAAAGCCCAGGCTGGAGCTGGCTGAAGCTGCCAAGAAAACAGCCAATTAGTGCTCTGTTTGGGGTTCCTTTTCCTCTGTATTACTGCACTCCTTGAAGACTCCTTCCTTTTTTATCCACTGAAGTTCAGCAGGCCCCCTGGGGCTTGCTCTAACATGGAATCATCATAATTAGTCCAAAATGACAATTCTATTATAATTTCACTTTTATCTCCGGATATGCCCAGACACCTTGCCAACACTCAGTCTGTACTTTTGTCTGAAGATGGGACCAACTGTGGGAGGAAGTGGGAAGTCCCCTTATAGAAGCAAATGTTGTAAAAGAAAATTGGTATCTGGTTCCTGTCCCTTGTGCATACGTAATATGTGGGGGTTAACAGAATGCACTTGTAATTTATAACTCTATGCTGACAGATATAAGCTTGGCAAAGGCAATTTTAGGGTGGGTAGAGGGATGATTGTTATATCTGGAGTGCTCTATGTCTCAGAATTTGATTGTAAGTCAACTTATTCATGGCAATCCACTTGGAATGAAGGGTTTCATGGGATGTAGGACTTCCGGTGATAAAGCTGGGACAGTCCAGAGCAAAATAAGATGCGCTGGTTGCTTTCCTAACACAGATACCAGCTACGTACCAAGGTTTGGCAAATGACCTGCCACCTATTTTTGTAAATGAAGTTTTATTGGGATACAGCCATGCCCATCTAATTATGAATGGTCTATGGGTGATGTCCCACTACGCTAGCAGAGCCCAATAGCTGTTTACAGGGAGACCATATGGGCCACAGCGCTGAGCATACTTGCTACCTAGCACTGCGCAGAAAAAGTTTGTCACATCCTGATCTGTATTTCACTTAGAAAAGATCTTGAAGACGATGTATGCAAAGATGTCTAAAGATTTGGGGGCACCTGGGTGGCTCAGTCAGTTAAGGGTCCTACTCTTGATTTCGGCTCAGGTCATGATCTTAGAGTGGTGAGATCAAGCCCCGGGTCAGACTCCACGGTCAGTGGGGAGTCTGCTTCTCTCCTTCTCCCTCTCTCTCTGCCCCTTCCCCCACTTGTGTGCTCTCTCTCTCTCAGATAAATCAATCACTCAATCAATCACTCAATCAATCTTAAAAAAAAAAAAAATGTCTAAAGTATTCATCAGAGATAACCAAACCCACATTCTTTCACTTTATGATCAACCACCATAAAATGGCATTATATAGTGAAGTTCTGATACAGACATCCAATTACTCCTTAATAAGAGGGAATGCTAACCTTTCACCAGAAAGACCAAGAGAACAGTTGCTATTTTATCTAAAATGTTCTTTTCTGTCTAGGTTCTCTTTGTCCTGGGATTTAGCTTCCTGCTGTTCAGGATAGTTTGTAGATCTATAGAATCTCTCAATGCTCAAAGTTGGGGTTTTTTCCTTAATTTTATTAAGTTTTTAAATTTTAATTCCAGTAAAATCATCATACAGTGTTTATTAGTTTCAGGTGTACAATATAATGCTTCAAATATTCTATACATTACTCAGGGCTCAACATGATAAGTGCACTCCTTAATCCCCATCACCTGTATCTCTCAACCCCCACCCACCTCCCCTCTGGTAACCATCAGTTTGTTCTCTATAGTTAAGAGTCTGTTTCTTGGTTTGTCTCTCTCTCTCTCTTTTTTTTCTTTGTTCATTTTTTTTTTCTTAAATTCCACATATGAGTGAAATCATATGGTATTTGTCTTTATTTCGCTTAGCATAATACTCTTTAGCTTCATCCGTGTCATTGCAAATGGCAAGATTTCATTTTTTTAAAGATTTTATTTATTTATTTGTCAGTGAGAGAGAGCACAAGTGGGGGGAGTGGCAGGCAGAGGGAGAAGCAGGCTCCCCACTGAGCAAGGAGCCCAATGGGGGACTCGATCCCAGGACCCAGGGATCATGACCTGAGCCAAAGGCAGATGCTTAATCGACTGAGCCACCCAGGCATCCCAAGATTTCAATCTTTTTATGGCTGAATAATTTTCCATTGTATATGTATACCACATCTGCTTTATCCATTCGTCTCTTGATAGGCAATTGGGCTATTGTAGATAATGCTGCAATAAACACAGGGGTGCATATATCCTTTCGAATTAGTGTTTTTGTATTTTGGGGGTAAATACCCAGTAGCGTCATCACTGGATCATAGGATAGTTATAGTTTTAAATTTTTGAGTAAATTTCATACTGCTTTTTACAGTGGCTACACCAGTTTTCATTCCCACCAAGAGAGCACGAGAGTTCCTTTTTCTCTACATCCTTGTCAACATTTGTTGGTTCTTGTGCTTTTGATTTCTCAATGCTCAAAATTTTAGGATTTTTTTTTTAAGTAGTCTCCACGCCCAGCCTGGAGCTCAATGTGGGGCTCCAACTCATGAGATCAAGACCTGAGTTGAGATCAAATCAGATGCTTAAACAACTGAGCAACCCAGGTGCCCCAAAGTTCTAAATATCAAGTTTTTTTTTTTTTTTTAAGATTTTATTTTTTTATTTGAGAGAGAGAGAATGAGAGAGAGCACATGAGAGGGGGGAGGGTCAGAGGGAGAAGCAGACTCCCCGCCGAGCAGGGAGCCCGATGCGGGACTCGATCCAGGGACTCCAGGATCATGACCTGAGCCGAAGGCAGTCACCCAACCAACTGAGCCACCCAGGCACCCTAAATATCAAGTTTTTAATGTATAAATTTCTATGGATGATTGTCTCCCAAAGCTATTCCTGCTATGATGTTGACTGCTTGCTTTGTATATAAAAATGGACTCTAGAGGGCACCTGGGTGGCTCAGTTGGTTAAGCGACTGCCTGCGGCTCAGGTCATGATCCTGGAGTCCTGGGATCGAGTCCCACATCGGGCTCCCAGCTCAGCGGCGAGCCTGCTTCTCCCTCTGACCTTCTCCCCTCTCATGCTGTTTCTCTCTCGCTCTCTAATACATAAATAAATAAAATCTTTAAAAAAAAATGGACTCTAGAATTGGACTCTGGTTCAAAATATAGCTTAGCCACTCACTGGTGAGTGGTCTTGAGTAGGTTCACCTCCTTGGGACCTCAATTTTCTCATCTGCTTAGTACAAATACTATTATGGTATGTTCAAAGAATTAATGTAGCCAGAGTACTAAGCACCAAAGTATACACTATAAGCATTCAATACATTTAACCTACTGTTTATTAATATCACCATTATTAACAACTCCTTAAATCATTACTTGGTCTATTATTCTGAAGTTATAAACTTTTACTTCCTTCTTGGTGCCTGTATTAGTCAAGGTTCTCCACAGAAAGAGAACCAATAGGAGATAGATAGATAGATAGATAGATAGATAGATAGATAGATAGATAATGATTTATTATAAGGAATTGGCTCATGGGATAGTTCAAAGGCCTGAGTGTTGGTGGTATAGATTCTGGGTCAGGTGTGAAGGACTGAGAACCAGGAGCACTGAGGGCAGGAAGATATCTCAGCTTCAACTGTCAGACAGAGAGAGATTCGGACATTTAAGATTTTCGGTTGAATGATGCCTACCCACACTGCACAGGGCCATTTTCTTTAGTCAGTTCACCTTTTCAAATGTTAATCTCTTCTGGAAACATCTTCACAGGCACACCCAGAAATAATGTTTAATCAAACATCAAACACACCCAGAAATAATGTTTAATCCTGTGGCCCGTCAAGGTCACTCATAAACTTAACCATCACAGCGTCCAAACTAGAACACATCCCCTTCTGGACAAACAACTGAACGCAGTGGTAATACCTTCTCGCACAGATCTTCCCGAGTAGCACTTGCTCAGAGACATTTGTGTTGAACGTGTCGGGACCCACTCTGCGGGCTGCACGTACACATGGGCCCCTTGAGGCATCCCATTTCCTTCATCTCTACAGCTAAGTGAGAAGCAGAACTGTCCCTTCTCCTGACCTCAACTGAGCACGTCCATGTCACACAGTTAGGGAGCAGTGATCTAGATCCCAAGGCCTGTCCTTTTCCTCCAAGTCCAGCGCTTTTTTTATTGTCTCCTGTGTCTTTTGAGATAATCCCTAGCGCCACCGTTAAACAAAAAGCAGTAGGCAGTCTTAAACATTGAAGTGTTACTCAAAACCTCGTTAGTAGGGACAAAATAATCTATTCCTGAAGGAAGAAAGTTGAAATTCAATGTATTCAGGTTGAAGTTGCTGCATCCTAGAACATTAAGCCTGAAAGGTTCAGGTGATTAAGCATCCGACTCTTGATTTTCAGGTCATGATCTCAGGGTGGTGAGATTGAGCCCCTGCATGGGGGGTCTTCGCTCAGCGTGGAGTCGGCTTGTCCCTCTACCTGTGCCCCTCCCCCCACTTGTGTGCTGGCTCTCTCTCTCTCTCTCAAAAAAATAAATAAATAAAATCTTAAAAAAAAAAAAAAGAATATTAAGTCTCTGGCATTGTTCTCTCAGACCTTCTGAAACCTCACAGAGATTAGAGGACATTTTGAGATTAAGCATACGGGTCAGAGAATGAGGAAAGGAAGGCCTCTTGCAACTCCACTACAGATATTGACTTTAAGCATAATAGTCCTTTAAGGAGAATGTTTAACTGACAACATAGTCTTTTTTTTTTTTTTCTTTCTTCAGATACCTCTTGTGAAACCTATTTTGACCCAGAATGTTTATTTTGGATGATCAGTGAACTTTTACGTTGAAGGGGACTTCAGGGGTGACGCTGAACAACTCCATTTTGTGGCCAGCAACAACTGAGGCTCAGGAAAGCTGAGTGACATGCCCAACGTCACACCCCAAGGAAGGAGAAGCACCACTGATAGGACCTAGATCTCTTGATTCTTAGTTAAGGGTCTCTTCAGCTGTGAGCCTTTCCCTGTAGATCCCTTGTTACATTTTTCTACCAGGTACAAATGTCCTCCCAAGTGTAGCTTTCTGGGAGAGCCATGAGCCTGGAGCGTTAAGGATATGCCATGTGGAAGTCAGCCAAATCTTAAACCTTTCTCTCTGGCCTGCCTGGTCTTAGCCTTGTTTGTGACCTGGGTTCTAGCTTCCATTCGGACTCCCTATTTTTCCTCCTCTCTTCTGTGCATTTTTTTTTTTTTTTTTTTTTGGATTTTAGTAGGATTGATAAAGTTTGCTTTTGTCTGCACTCAGGATATTACTTAATAAAATACAAGGTCACTTGTGTGAATGGGAGTCAACATATGGTAGTGATTACATGGTAAAAGAACAAAAGCCCAGCGAGGGAACACAAAAGCACATTTTCTGCTGCCAACTAGCAGCACTCACTGAGGGAAGCAAATAGTCTGCCTGTAATTCTGTCAACAAGCCTGAGGCACAGACTCTTGAAAATCCCAGAAGTGAATCTGTGAGTGAGGGGAAAAGCCCTAATGAAAGAAAATAGAGAAATGAGCTCTGTGCTGAGCAGAGTCACTCCCTGTGGCATTGTGATTGGGGCGCAGGCATCCATCCACATACACTTGGGCTGAAGTCCCTGTCTCCCACCCTTGTGAACTTCACGTTGTTGGTCACATGGCACAACGTCTTTGAGACATAGTTTATTTTCAACAACAACAACAGGGGAATACTAATAATACCTACTTTGCTGAGTTATTGTAAAGGTTGCAAATAGTGTCTGATACTAGGCATGAGAACTCAAGACTGTTAGCTATGATTATTATTATTATTATTATTACTAGCACCTTCCATCATTATCATCTTAGTCTAAGGCATCATGATTGATCCTACCTGGCAAAGATCAGTAGTTCATAAGAACTTCCCGGCGAGTTATACATACAAACTATTTATATTTTACCATATGTGTGTTTGTGGATACAGTTACACAATCTTTTATCCAAAATCACAGGTCATACACACTTTAGAGAAAAAAAAAAGAAATCAGAACTTTGGAAATATTAGATAAGTTATACAGGGCACATAGCGTATGCTATGTAACAATCCCAGTGAATTCCTGAGTAGTGCCCTACAATCAGTCACATTCACTTCATTGTCAGGGGTTCCCAAGACCATCCCCAGACCTGGTGATTTGCTAGAAGGACTCGCAGAAGTCAGTATATAGTCATGCTCATAGCTATGATTTATTATAACAAAAGGACACAAAGCAGAATCAGCAAAGATAAAAAGCTCAAGGGACAAAGTCCAGAGGAAACCAGGCATAAGCTTCCAGAGTCTTCTCCCAGTGGGGTCACACAGGATGCACTTGATCTCTCCAGCTACATATTGTGACAACACATGTGACATGGCGTCTACCACGGACGCTCATTGGAGATTCAGCGCCCAGGGTTTTTACTGGAGACTCAACACATAAACACCCTCCACCTTGCACAGACCAAAATTCAAGACTCCCAGAAGGAGAAACAGGTTTTCAGCTTAAGCCACATTGTTTCTATGAACAGCTTAGCATAGTAAGCCGCTCTTATGAGTCAGGGATGGTGGCAACCCTCCCAAAATGCAAGTTTCCAGATGCCAGTCAGGAGCCAATCATGCAGAGGCCTTTTTAAGGGGGAGCAGTCTCAGGCCTGCTGCGCTCACTCTTCCCACGCAGCTTTCTCTAGCAAAATCTGTGAATAATTACACGAAGAGTCATGAAGACTCCAAGCAGCCTCGTGCCACTTTGGGTCAAGCTTTGCCACCAAATCAATTCAGATTAGGTCAGGTATTGCTGTAAAACATGTCATGAAAGCCTCTGGTTTTCAGAACTTCTTGGGTTTTGGAATTGCCATGAAGAGATTAAAGCTGTTTTGTTCTCTCTCTCTCTCTCTTTTTCTGCTTTTTCTTTCTTCCTTCCATTTTTCCTTTATTCCCTTCTCTTCTCCCTCTCTTTCTCTCTCTCTCTTTCTTTCTTCTTAACTTTACCTTTGCTCAATCTAATTATTAAGGAAAATGTATACAGTTGCACAAAAGTCAGGAGGTGAGAAATGCAAGCGTTTCATACCATTACAGGCTTTATACCATACATGGTGGTATGATATCCCTTGAAGGGAGATTGTGATAAATGTAGGGCAAACCCTAAAGCAATGACTAAAATAACCAAACAAGTGGTTCAGCTAATGAGCCAAAAAGGAGATAAAATGGAATCCCAAAATTATATTTAATTAATTCCAAACAAGTTAGAACAACAGAAAAAGGGAACAAAAAACAAATGAGACAAATAGGGAACAAACAACAAGAAAACAGAGTTAAATCTAATGATATCAATGATTACATTAAAAGTAAAGAGCCCAAACATTCCAAATAAGAAGCAAAATGTCAGATTGGATAAAAAAGCAAGACCCACATTTGTGTTGCCTAGCAGAAATGATCTCTATAACAATGCAAATAGATTAAAAATAAGGATGAAAAAATATGCTATGTTAACACTAAAACACAAAACAAAACAAAAAAACAGAAAAACCAAGCAGAGTGGGTATATCAGTATCCCACAAAGTAAATTTCCAAGAATATTAGAAGAGATAAATAAGGTAATTTTATGGTGGTAAAAATGTCCTTTAAGAAGACAAAACAACCAAAAATGTTTATGACCTAAGAGAGTTTTAAAATTCACAGAGCAGAAATCCACTGAAAGTGCAAAAACAAACAAATTCACAAAGAGAATCAGAGATTTGTATCCCCCTCCCTCAATAATTGATAGAGTGAGCAGACATAAAATTCAGGCAGGACATAGAAAAATTGAACAAAATTATCAACAAACCTGACTTATGTTACATATATAGAACAATCCACTCCAAAACATCAGACTACACGTTCTTCTCAACCACACATGGAACATTTTATAAAGTTATAAATTGGACCAGAAAACAAATCTCAATAAATTTTGAAAGATTCAATTCATGCAAAATATGTTCTAGGATAAAGTTAGAATTTAAGTACAATTCAAAACCAGAAAGATTTCTTGAAAACTTATGAAGTACAGAAACTAAGTAACATATATTTAGGCAATCCATTTATCAAAGAAGCAATCAAAAAGGAGAATTAGGAAATATGTTGAATGGAAAAAGAAAATAAAAACACAGCATGTTAAAATTGGTTGAATACTGTAAAATAACACCAGGGTGATACTTGTACCATGAAACAATTCCATTAAACAGAACACATGTCTTACGTTAATGGCCTATGTTTCTACCTTAAGAATCTAGAAAATAAAAGGAAAGGCACATTTGATCCAAAGAAGAAGAAAGCAAATAGAAATGGAAATCAATGAAACAGAAAACCAAAAAAAATTATTACTAGAGATAATAAATGAAACTAAAATTATTTGAGAAGACTGATAATATGTAATAATGACAAACTAGCCGGGCTTGATGTGAAGGAAAGAAAAGAAGACCCAAATTGCTAATGGGACAGATTACATTAAAGCTGATTCTATAGCTATTAGTCAACCTCAAGGGAATTTTGTGGACTTTTTTCTTTTTCTTTTTTTTAGATTTGATTTATTTGAAAGAGAGAGAAAGAGAGAGAGTGGGGGGAGGGGCAGAGGGCGAGAGAAAATCCCAAGCAAACTCCGAAGTGAGCACGGAGCCTGACGTGGGGCTCAATCTCGTGACCCTGATATCATGACCCGAGCCAAAATCAACATCAATCTCTTAACAGACTGACCAATTCAGGCGCCCCCAAGGTAATTTTCTAAATAACTTCATGTCAATAGATTTAACAATGTAAACTTTGAATTAGGCCAAAAAAAAAAAAAATTGTTTTAGATCCAACTTCAAAGCATAGTTATAATCAAATATTTTTTTAAAATATACTTCAACACTTTTTAAATGTCTGCTCTTCAAACAACACTGTTGGGTGGATAAAAATACAATCCACAGACTAGGAGAATATTTGCAAAGTTTAGCTCCGATAAAGGATTGGAATCTAGGATAGGTAAAGAATACTCAAAACTTAAGAAGAAACAGCACAATTTTAAAAATGAGCAGAAAGTCTGATCAAATATTTTACCATAGCAGATATATTGATGGCAAATTAGCACATACAAACATGCTAGATTTTGACAAGTCACTTAAAAATGCAAATTAAAACCACAAGGAGATATCACTACATACCTTTTAGAATGGATAAAATTAAAAACCATACAAAGTACTGGCAAGTCGGTGGAGAAATTGGAACCCTCATATACTGCTATTGGAAATGTAAAATGGTACATTCCACTTTGGAAAATCATTGGAAGTGACTTTAAAAATTAAACATCCATGTACCATATGATTCATTCTACTCCTAGCTACTTACTCAAGAGAAAAGAAAGCGTATGTTCTTTCAAATACTTGTATACAAATATTCACAGCAGCCTTATTTATAATTGCTATAAATTGGAAAGAATCCAATTGTTCATCACCAAGTGAATATAGAAACACATTATGGTATATCCACACAATGGAAACAACTCAGCAATATAACTGAATGAGCTGTTGGTATACACTACAACATAGTGTATGAATTGAGAACTAATTATCCTGAGTGAAAGAAGCCAGATAAACATAGAATATCTTCTGTAGACTTCATTTATATAAACTCTAGAAAATGTGAGTTAATCTACAGTCATAGAAAGCAAGGAAGGGATTGCCAAGGGGCACATGGAAACTTTGGAAGATGGATATGTTCACTGTCTTGATTGTGGTGATGGTTTCGTGGATGTATAAATAATTCAAAACTTTAATAACGGTATACGTTAACACGTACGTTTTATTATAGGTCAACAATTAAATAAGAACATTGTACAAATATGTCAAAACTTATTAAATTGCATACTTTAATATGTAAATGTTATTAAAGGTCACCTATACCTCGATATTCTCTAAAGGTTACAACGAATACTAGTGTAAGATTCCTTTCTAATAATAACATATTTAATACATTGATCCCAATGAAATTGATTTTAAAGTTTACAGTGTTTTGTGAAAGAGTGCTTTAACAATTTTTCTAAGTTCGTCCTTCTAACCAAAACACAATTCAACTAGTTAATAAGTTTGCTAAATATTTTTTACTTCTAAGACTTAATTAAATGGTTCTATTTGTGTAAGTCTTCCTACTCACCAATTAAAACCGCAAACACAGCAAAAGCCCATCTATAGATAGCGCTGGGAAATGGGTCCTTTAGTGAAGTTGTAATTCCTGGCAGCAAATCCTTGTCATTTGTATATGCGTAGGGCCACCCTTCCCTGGAGCTCCAGGGTGCAAGAGGCAGGTGCAGGGGCCAGCAGCCCAGTGCCAAACTTAATTATTTATTCAAGCATATTCCTTTAATATGGGGCATTCAGTTCCCTTTAATATTTCTCCCGAAAGGAAGTAGGCATGGCCCATTTTAAACCACCCATAAAATAAGCAAATAAAAAAAAAAAAACCACTATGTTCACTTTCCTTTGTTCTTTATCCCCTCCCAAACTCACCTAAATTGAAAGAACTCTGTTTTATATGAAAAGATCGATGCACACAGATTTATTTTCTTAAAATCTGGCATTTTGATGAAGAAAAACTGCCAATGTACTGACTATATATATGAAGAAAAAAAAACTTGAAAAGAGATTAATTTTCATTCGTTGTACGTGTATTTTATTTTTTTAAAGCTTTTATTTGTTTGAGAGAGAGAGAGAGTGCGTGAGGGGTGGGGAGGGGAAGAGGGACAGGGAGAAGCAGACTCTCCACTGAGCACAGAGCCCAACGTGGGGCTCGATCCCAAGACCTGAGGTCATGACCTGAGCAGAAGGCAGACGCTTGGGGCGCCTGGGTGGCTCAGTCGTTAAGCGTCTGCCTTCGGCTCAGGTCATGATCCCAGGGTCCTGGGATCGAGCCCCGCATCGGGCTCCCTGCTCCGCGGGAAGCCTGCTTCTCCCTCTCCCACTCCCCCTGCTTGTGTTCCCTCTCTTGCTGTATCTCTCTCTGTCAAATAAATAAATAAAATCTTTAAAAAAAAAAAAAAAAAAAAAGAAGGCAGACGCTTAACCTGAGCCACCCAGGAGCCCTGGTTGTACCTGTATTTTAGAATCATGGAACACTACATCAAAAACTAATGATGTAATGTATGGTGATTAACATAACATAATAAAATTTAAAAAAAGAAAAGAAAAGACCTTTGCCACATGACTTCATGGAGGAAGGTCTGTCTGACATGTGACCTTTCATCCTTAAAAAGAGGATTACAGAGACTTTTGTAAAAATCTATCCATAACTGCATGAGTTCGAAGGGACTGGGAGAGCCTAAGTCTCTGAGACACAGCTGGGTCTCCTTAATTTTGAGCCTTTTATGTCACTGCAGTGGGGCCATGCATCTGCCGGAGAAAGGCTCTCACCCTCTCCTGGGCTTGCTGTAGGAGGGGCGAGGCATGACTTAGCAGAACTTCTCTGCAGATTACTGGAAGCCTGTGTGTTCCTCCTGCTCTGGCTTGTGCTGGGATCAACCAAGCACCATTTAATAGGGCTGGTGGTTTTCTTGTCCTTTCCTGTTGGGAGAAGGATATTGACAGTAGAGCATGCCAGGTCACTGACTCAGGGTCAGTGGAAATTGCCAGAGTACACAGCAGAGGACCATACCCACTCTCTAAACTTCGTGCTCTCCATTGTGATGAAATACCCAGACAACATCCAAAATTATTCTTAAAATTTCTTAGAAATCACAGGAGGGTGAAGGGAAACATCGTCAGTGATAGTGGATATCCTGGATCCCGTCCGTACCTCTGCAACAGGATGTGACAATAAAGGTACTTTGTACCAAAAATTAGACACCAGTCTAGTCAAAAGAAAAACCAGCCCAGCCCAGATGGCAGGACATTCTACAGTACACCAGGCTAGTACTCCTCAAAACTGTCAAGGTTGTGAATAACAAGGGAACCATCACAGACCAAAGGAAATGGGAGACATGACATCGAGGTGCAATGTGGTCCCTGGAATGAATTTGGGAAC
The DNA here is from genome assembly GCF_964656455.1 of Halichoerus grypus. Classification (NCBI taxonomy): domain Eukaryota; kingdom Metazoa; phylum Chordata; class Mammalia; order Carnivora; family Phocidae; genus Halichoerus; species Halichoerus grypus. The sequence continues at coordinate 16,010,742 of NC_135719.1, read as the reverse complement.
AGAAAGAGCCTGTTAATTAAAACAAAACAAAACAAACAACAAACAAAAACCCTGATGAAATCTAAATAAAGTCTGGAGTTTAAATGATAGTAAATACCAATGACAGTTTCTTAATTGTGAAAAATGTACCATGGTATTTGAAGATGTTATCCATGGGGGAACCTGGGTGAAGGGTGTGCAGGAACTCTGTGGACTGTCTTTGTGACTTTTCTGTCAATCTAATATTACTCTAAAACAGAAAGATTATTTAAAAAGCTTAAAAATGATTCTGAGAAAGGATGTTTGTAGCTTGCTGAAATTGAAGTGTCTACAAAGAAAATTTATAGCTGACGAGGATGATGGGTGAATAAAAGGAATAAAGTTATCTAAGCAGATGATATTCTTAAACCGTTGCCTCTTTGCTCTGAATTTCATTGTTCCCTTCAAAAAAAAAAAAAAAAGTCAGAAAGAAATGTGAAATTAAAGTAATTCAAGTTAAAAACAAAAAGTCTTTAGAAAAATAAAAGCCCCTGCGTCTATGTGGCAAGAAGAGCTGGACAATGGAAAAGGTAACATTGGAGTTGTTTTTTTTTCGGTGCCCTTGTGCAAACACATATCCAGTGTAACGGACAGCATATAATTACTATTTGCACAACTGTCCCTACCTTTACGCTTTAATTTCCTTGTGCAGCAGTATTCTATAGGTTGAAAAGTAGTTTGGGGAATCATTAGATTTAAATAGAAATAAATCCCAGCTTCCCAACTTACTAGCAGAGACTCTGACCATTTCTCTAATTTGAATCATAAAATTAGGTAGTAATAACTAATCTTCCAAGGTGACTAGGAGAATTTCATAATGTTTAGCACTGAGCTGACCCATAGGTACTCAGTAAATGTTAATATCTTTCTTCATAAAGGTGTAGAGAAAAATATGTCCTTCCACGGAAGAGGATGCATTGTCTATGAAAATCCTTCCAGATTATCTGATATTAGCCTTTCATTGCCCTTGCACTATTTTATAAGTTGGTGAATTTTAGATAATTAATAGCAATGCAAAACAGTTGTTGTGTCTAGTTACATAAACAAAGTCTGTCCATTGAAAGGACAACTCTCCCTCCCACCATGCAAAAAGGTGGTTTTGCATCCATCTGCAAGTTCATTTCAACATTATCCTACTCCATGGTTTGAGAAGGTCAACAAGAAGACGTAACTTCTAGTTGACCCTCAAGCTAGACTAGGGCCATTGGAGGCTCCTCACCCCCTGTCTTTGGAATGTATGCTTTGCCTCCTATTCCCACAGTGGGAGCCTTTTCAAGGATGTAGCCTTGAGAGAGAAAGTTGTCGTTGATGTCATCTGGACAGTATACATGACTGAACCTCATTAAGGCCTCTATGGAAACTTTTCAAATTCTCAAGGCAGGTGTAGATATCTACTTATCTTGGGGCTGCACAAGGCAAGCTTGGTATGTAAGTTCCCTTGTTTATTAAACCTGCCCAACCTGCCAATTAGGAGTGGCCTGCCTGTTTCTTCAGTCTCTCCTTGCCCTCCCCATATGGGGGAAAGTTTCCTTGCAAACCAAGATCAACATAAATTGGTATGTTTTTTTGGCTTCCCCCTTTGAACCAGGTTGTGACATTTTAACAGGGTTCCCTCATTAGTAACAAGTGAAATAGAATCTCTGACATTTGTTCATTTTATATCTGTATAACAGCCACGATGTTGCCATTTTTTAAAAAAGTATCCTTTAATAAGGATATGTATGCTATTGCATTCATCTTTGCATTCCCCATGCCTATCCTGAAATAGATGTGTAGTAAATGTTGATCAAATAGGGGTGCCTGAGTGGCTCAGTTGGTTAAGCCTTGTACTCTTGATTTTGGCTCAGGTCATGATCTCAGGGTCGTGAGATCAAGCTCCACATCTGCATCAGGCTCTGTGTTCAGCATGGAGTCGGCCTGAGATTCTTTCCCTCTCCTTCTGCCCCTCCCACTGCTTGCACTTTCTCTAAATAAATAAATAAATAGAATTAAAAAAAAAATGTTCATAAAATAGAATTGACACTGGATTTCAAATATGTGGGGGAGTTAGAAGGAAAGGATTTTGCAATCTGAGATGAAATTAGACAGAACATCGGTCTACCTATTGAATATCATAACAGAGCTGTAGAGAAGGCTGAGTTCCAGTCTAAAGTCAGCAGTATTTTGTCTGAGGAAGGCAGCTGTGGCCTTATCCATTAAGACCCAGAACCCAGCTGGTTTTTGTTTAGGAGGAAATGCAGCTACTTCGTGGCTACGAAGCCAGGAGCAATCTTCACCATTTATAGGATGCTGAGAGGGCTTTCAGCGGAGGTGGTTTATCATTAGCATTAGTAATCCTTAATGCATGCTTGCTAACTCCCCCAGATAGTCGAAGAGCTCCTGCTATCTACAAAGGCCTATTTGAAATGCTTCAGACCACATTTTAGATTCAGATCAATCTAGGTTCAAATTTCAGTATGTACTGGCTACATGACCTTGGGACTGGGGAGCGTTATTTGCTTGGAAAGCTGGGTCTAGTGCACAGTGGGACCAATAAAAGTAATACTTCCATTGCAATCACTGGAGAATTGAGGCGAAGTTCTAATTTTTTAAAAACCATTTTATTTATTTGATAGAGAGAGAGAGAGAGAGAACACACAAGCAGGGGGAGCGGGAGAGGGAGAAGCAGGCTTCCCGCTGAGGAGGGAGCCCCACGTGGGACTCGATCTCAGGACCCAGGGATCATGACCTTAGCCGAAGACAGATGCTTAACCGACTGAACCACCCAGGTGCCCCCAAAGTTCTCAATTTTTGATGACTCAGAAATCCCAAGGAAATTTGAAAGAGAAGATAGAGTGTAATTATTTTATTTGAATGAATATTCTAAAATTGCTTTCATTCATCGCTGTGATATCTTAATGATCATTTGGCCCCCTGCCTTCGTTTCCCTACTGGAAAGCTGATGCCACGAGGGGTCATGGAGGGCGTTCCCAGCGTGGCGCAGTGAGTGCCCGTCAGCGAGGCATCAACACGTAGTCTCCCAGCCTCTGTTGTAGATCTCCTGAAATATGGCACCGACTCCCAAGTCCCAGATGGAGGGCAGCAGAGCAGCTCTCTGCTTTAAACAGCCCATCAGAACACAGAACACTCCTCTTTAAAAAAAAAATTAAAAACACAATGCAACGGGGGGACAGGAGGATGTAGGTGCTACTATCAGGGTACCTGAGACCAGCATTCTGGACCCGGAGTCCCTAAAATTCTGTACAAGGCCACTGACGGTAATGGCCTCAAGAAGCTGACCTCTTGGCTCTTTGTCAATTACACCACCTATTTTTATAAAATGTATTAATGGAGCAATGCTTCTACATCTTCATGTTCAGTAAAATGGGGGAATCGTGCTCACCCAGTTCATTCCAGGATTAAGACTGCACTTCCCCACCCCCCCCAATTATGGAAAAGAAACATCTGACATCTGTATACCTGTTGGCTCACAAAAGGCTATTGGGGATGTGTGTGTGTGTGTGTGTGTACGTGTGTGTGTGTGTATGCACACGCATGTGTATGTCAAGCTTTTCTTTTCAACATTACAATAGGTATTTGGGGGGCGCCTGGGTGGCTCAGTTGGTTGAACGACTGCCTTCGGCTGAGGTCATGATCCTGGAGTCCCGGATCGAGTCCCGCATCGGGCTCCCTGCTCGGCGGGGAGTCTGCTTCTCCCTCTGACCCTCCCCCCCTCATGCTCGTCTCTCTCAATCTCTCTCTCTCAAATGGATAAATAAAATCTTTAAAAAAATCATTTATACAATAAGTATTTGGGGAATAAAACAGAAGGGAAAGACCTCCAACCCCGACCAACTAAAAACCTAATAAGAAACACATATGTTCACAAAAAGGTTTGTTCAAACATGTTTATAGCAACTTTGTTGATAATAGCCTCAAACTGGAAATTGTCAGGTGTCTGTCAACAGATGGGATAAACAAACTGTAACATATCATATTCTATTAACAGAATATTACTCAGCAACAAAAGGACAAATTATGGATACACAGAGGAGAATGGATGAATCTTAAAAACCCTGAAGAGAAAAAAAAAAGCCTTCACACAACAGAGTACAAATATAATATCCCATTTATTTGAAGTTCTAGAATAAGCAGAACTAATCTGTGATAAACTGTCAGAACTGAGTGGAGTGTCTATGTGTGTCTATGATTGTGTGTGTGTGTGTGTGTGTGTGTGTGTGTATAAGACAGAGAAGCATTGACTGGAGAGAGGAAGTCTGGAGGGTGAAGATAATGTCTTGTTTCTTGGTTGCCCAGTTGTACTTATTAATCAAAACTCAGTGAATTTACACTTAAGATTTGTATACTTGAATGTATATAAGATTTATATTGAAAGAAGAAAAAATCTCGTTAAAGTAAAAAGAACTCTAGTTAAGAGAATACATGGGAGGGAGGGGGGTCGATGGGGGCTATAAGAATGTTTGTAGTTTACTTTGAAATGTGTTCCAACTTTAACAGATTGGTGGAGGGATAGAGAGATACATGGTTGTATAGATATGTAACAAACTGTCTAGTGGAATCTAGGTGGTAGATATACAGGTTTCCATGGTAAGGTTTACAGGTTTGTTGTTATGTTTGAAATTTTTCATAATAAAATGTTGAAAAATCCCTACAAATTTAAGGAATTTACATGGAATGAGCCTTACCTTCATCATCACTATTATCACTACTGTATCCAAATATTCAACTTGTTGGGAGTTCACTTTGGTTCAGATACAGTCAAAATATTTATTAACCAAAAATGAATCTTTGGCTGTAGATAGTATTTCCAACTCACATAGAAAGGAAATTAATTTGTTTCAAGTCACCAGCTAATAAATGGCTGACCTTGAGATTTTATTCTATACCAGGTTTGCTGTTTTTGTCTATTTGCTTCTTATTGCTTTTGCTCTCCTTAGGACCATTTTCCTTCCCCAGTGTGGGTCAAAAAAACAACTGAAATATAGTACAAGCTTCGACAGACTCATGTTTGAAGTTTTGTTGTTCAGATTATAAGATATATTGGTTAAACAGAAAAAGGACTAATTAACTTGAATAATAATTCCATGGAGATATATGGATAAATTAGGAAAGAGAGCTAATTTGAAGTGGAAATTCACATGACTGATGTTGTTTGTTCTGCAAATGGCTCTTGAAGTGTGAAGTCAGCCATAGGACAGGAGCTGCTAAGCTGGATTTGGGACGCACAGGAAGACTGTTAGTCAAAAATAACTTGGATATACTGGGATTACCCACCTGAGTACAGTAATAGAGAGCCTGCCCCTTTTACAGAAACCTTTTGATGATACATTTGCACCTTTGTTAGGCTGACAGATGGAAGACGTGTAAGGGTGCTTCAGATCATGAGCCGTATCTTGGATTGCTTGCCAGTTACCTTGGAAGGCCAATTTACTCAGTGACTTCATGCTTGGTGGCTTCATTTTCCAATTGCTTTAGGTTCTATGAATCTAGAATGCAATGAATTCTTGGCCAAGTGTCTTGAGGAAAAATCAGCATGTTTTTGGTATAGTTCAAAGAGAAGGAAAAGCAGTGTCCTGACCTAGAAATTTTGCTAAAGTGTCATTGGGACCTGGAAATTTGCGTGGTTGATATTAAAGAGATAGGCCAATATTCCGAGTGGTGAGCCCTGTGTGAAATCTTAAATATCATTCCTACTTGTGCAAAGATACTATTTAGAATTGAGGCAAAGACTGATTAAGATTCAAGCACTGGGTTCATAAAGGTTTATACTTAATGCAAGTAGACTATTCCTCAGAATAAGATGGCATAGGTGGTCTAAGTTGCTATTTCTTTGCATTCAGCTAGAATTGGTCAACTCAGCGAATCAACACCGATGATGTCATGGCCACGAGCCCTCTGACAGCATGCTAATGACATTGTAAGAGGGCTGGACCTGCTTCTCAGAGGTGCCAGCAAGATATTTATTGTAACCAAATTGAAAATAATAATAGTAATACAGTGAACTTTTTGGCTAAAATACTAGGAATGTTTGATCCGGTCCAATCTCTCTTCAGGAAATTGAGTGCCTGAAAAATGACACTATGATTTGATGAAGAATTAAGTTACGAACTCAGATATCCTGAGTCCTAGTATATTTCTCTATAATTAAAATGTTTTAAGGGCACCTGGGTGGCTCAGTCGTTAAGCGTCTGTCTTCGGCTCAGGTCATGATCCCATGGTCCTGGGATCGAGCCCCGCGGCGGGCTCCCTGCTCCGCGGGAAGCCCGCTTCTCCCTCTCCCACTCCCCCTGCTTGTGTTCCCTCTCTCGCTGTGTCTCTCTCTGTCAAATAAATAAATAAAATCTTTAAAAAAATGTTTTAATTATGTTTCTTCTCTCATAGAGAATACACGTTATGCAAGTCACTGAGAGGCTATATGTTTGAGATCGAGTCAAATATCTATAGGATGTGACCTCAGCTTCTGGCCACGATGAAATAAAAGAAACTAGATTTACCCTCCCACAGGTAAAAGAGAAAAAACACAACCAATACACATGCGACAATGGTTTTCAGGCATTAGACAAGAGATAACGTACTACTATGATCCCAGAGAAAAGGGACCTAAATGAGGTAAGATCTGTGATTGCCCCAGCTTACTCTCTGGAGAATTTCCAGTCCACAGCCTGGGGATGGGGAGACCAAGCAGAGCCCGATGACTTCTCTTATTTGAGGAAAGATTAGGGAGGCCAAGGTAGCCATAATTTGTGTGTGTTGAGGGGGGAGTATACAGAGGAAAGATCTACAGAGAGACAGGAAGAGAGGAGAGTACAGAGATCTGCAAAGGATTCCCTTCAAGTGTTGAGCTGATGCTAATCAGTTCATGCGTATAAGGAAACTGCCAAGATCAGGAAAGAATCACCGGCAGAAGCAGGTGGGACAATCCCTGAAGTTCATACAGGGCCAGACATAGTGCAAGTCTCCATAAGACAGTAAGGCAAGATTTCCTAATACAGGGTCAGAGTCCTGGGAGGGTTTAACCCCAGATGAGAGATTGTTCCATATCCACCCAACAAAGCTTAAAAACAACCCTCAAGAGAATCAAATTATTTCCAAGCAAACTTAATCCGCATTCCAGAAAAAAAAAAAAAAAAAAGCCCCCAGATACTTAAAGGAATAATCATTTAAAAAATTCAGCACTAAGCAACATAAAATTCACACTGCATGGCATTTAATCGAGATTGACAAGGCAGGCAGGGAAACAGGAAAAAAGACCCATGGCAAGTAGAAAAAATTAATAAATTGAAAAAAACCCGGAAGCAAAACAAATGATAAGAATTAGTAGACAAGGAAGATAAACAGTATTATCAATATACTCTCTGCCTTTAACAAAGTGGAAGAGAGAATGAGCAGATAGGAAAAATAAAAGATATACAAAGAACCAAAATCAAAATTTTCAAAATGAAAAATAAAATGTCTGTTGAAAAACGCATTGGATAGGATTAACAGCAGGTAAGATATTGCAGGGAAAAATTAATTAACCTAACCATATAGAATGAAACACACAGAAAATAGAAGCCTAAAGAAGGGAAAAAAAATGAGCAGAGCATTTGTGAGCTCTGGGACAACATTAAGTGGCCTCACATATATGTGTGTGTGTATTATTATATACGTGTATTATATATGAGTATATTAAGTGTATATACATGCAGTTTTCAAAATGAAAAAAAATGGGTCCATAAAATATTTGAAGAACGGATGTTTGAAATTTTTTTTTATCATAACCAAATTCAATGAAAACCATAAACTCACAGGTTCAAGAATCCTAAACAGATTATTCATCACACACTTATTGTGTGTGGTAATTAAGCATGGTAAGAGGTCTCTAAGTTTATAATCCTGGCCTTCTGGTGTTCATGTTCTTGTGTCATACCCTCTCCCTGCATATGTGATGAATTTATTGGTTTGCATCTAATAAAATAGAATATGGCAGAAGTGATCAGATGTCATTGCCAAGATGAAGTGACAAAAAGATGGTGGCTCCATCTTGGTCTCTTTCTTTCTCTCTTTGATCACCAGTGGCCATGACATGGGGACCCATAGGCCACCTATGGAATAGCCCATATGGTGAGGAATGATGGTCTGCCAAGAACTGTTTGAGTGAGTTTTGAAGCAGATTCTCCGGCCCCATTTGAGCCTTGAGAGGACTGCAACGTCATGAGAGATGTTAAGCCAGAAACATCCATCCTAGCCACACCAGGATTCCTGCCCCATAGAATCTCTGAGATCGTAAATGCTTGTTGCTTTGAGCCATTCAGTTTTTAAGTAATTTGTCACCTATCAATAGGTAATTAACATGTTGAGTATGCACGAATCTAAAATCAAAAATCTTACATTCTAGAGTTTATCCTTGAATCGAGAAGGTTTTCCAGAAATATTTGCAAAACAAATGAATGTATGAAAGATAAGACAGGTACCCCAAATAACTGTTCCCATAAAGATGAAAGCAATTGTTCTTCATTAAAGCTTTATAAGATTGCCAAGGATATTGCTCTGAGAGTTCTTGGGAGGAGGCATTGCTTCTGGTTGAGAAAAGAGGGGATTCTTTCAGGAGGAGACAGTATTTTGGACCTTGAAGGGATAGAATTTGACTACATTTTGCTGACAATGAATCTAGGCACTTGGAGTGAAAGAATTAGTCAGAAGACTGATGGGAAACCAAAGGGCACGTATACGAAACCGTGAGCAGAATGTAGCATGAGAAAACAAGAGAAAAGATATTGATGGAATAAATACTACTCTTCTAGGCAGATCACCATAACTTCTGTTTTGGACTCATGTTATAGAGATACTGCATATTAACACAAAACATTAGTTCTTACAAATAACTCTTTTTTCATTATACTTTCCTTAGTCACATTGAACATGTGGTATCTACCTGCGTTAAATTTAAAGGCATGAGCTAATTAGCTTTCTTATTCTCAGAGAATAATAGTCAGATAAAGCGCAATGGTAGACTACTAATCTCTTCATTAGGCAGAGTATTTCTGTATTTCAAAAAGCTGCAATGACAGGTACACCTCGAGAGAGGTGTGATCACAAAGAAGAAAAATCCATTTTCTTGTCTGACTTCCATTACACCTACACGTAGTATGAACTTTGATTATATTGGGCCCCTTTGACTTATTGTCTATATTATTTATCTTCACACTTTGATTTTCTTTCCCTGATGGTTTCTAGTAGTTTTTCCTTGCCAATTTAAATTCTAGCTTGCTTCTCCATACTGTTCATTGATCACTCGCTTTCTCATTTTTAATTTCCGCCCTTTAGAGTCCAATAACACTTTTCATGGTGCTGCTAATTCCGTCCTTTTTTCCCCCGCCATGTTTCATCATTAAGTGACTGTGGGAGTTTCCAGCTTGTTGGGGACACAAGCCTCCTTGAACACACCTTGCTAAAATGTGCACTTCAGAGCTGTACAAAACATGAGCAGGAAACAGCACAATGACCGTACATGCATTTTAAAGATTTTATTTATTTGTTTTACTTGAGAGAGAGAGCGTGCACACAAGTGGGGGGGAGGGGTACAGGGCGAGGGAGAGAGAGAATCTCAAGCAGACTGCGTTGAGCAGGGACCCCGACTTGGGCTCGATCTCCCAATCCTGAGATCATGACCTGAGCCAAAACCAAGAGTCAGATGCTTAACCCACCCAGCCACCCAGGCCCCGCATTTTAAATGCTGGTCCTCTGAGCCTACTCCTTCTGACTCAATTTGCAATTCTCTTTCATTTAACAAAATTGACATTTATGCCATATACTAAAATACAGTTTGTTCAGGTGAAATAACATGATGTTAGGCTTTGCTTGGTTCTTAAGAGAAGTGATTAGTTTTTATTGCTGGGGAAGAAAGAGCCTGTAAGAAATGAGACATTACGGACACAAAACTTAACCAAGGCCCAGAATGTTTTAATCTACTGTGTGGGCATATAGCTTGGATTCCTGCCTTAGTTTTATGGAATTCCTGAACATATTTTACCCCTGAATGTGTGTGGTAAAGCATACTCAGTTCGATATCTAAGGCTGGGATTTTCAAATGAGAGTTACTGAAGCGAAATTCCATTTTGCAAATTCATCAAGTAGGGTCCAGTTTCACCAAAATCCATCAAGAATAAGGAGATAGGTCACAAACTCATTTGGAGGGTGGGTGCAAAGGTCATTATAAAAGTTCAAAACTACAACCAAATTTGTCTGACATTGAGAGAATCAGCTGTGAAACTCTCTTTCCTTTATGATCTAAAATACGTTTTGCATTTCACTGAATTGGTTTTTATCCTTCCCATTCTTCATTTTAAAATAAGCCTAATAGGAAGTTCAAACTACCAAGCCAACTTATTTTTTTAAAGAATAAGCCCTTAACAGAATGTATAATTTTTTAAACATAGAAAAAAAAAAGAGCATTTATACTGGAAATTAAGATTTTCATTTAGTATTAAGGTCAAATTTATTATTATTTTTAAAAAAGATTTTATTTATTTATTTCCACAGAGATAAGAGCACAAGCAGGGGGAGTGGTAGGCAGAGGGAGAAGCAGACTCCCCACTGAGCAAGGAGCCCAATGTGGAACTTGATCTCAGGACCCCAGGGTCACGACCTGAGCCAAAGGCAGACGCTCATCTGACTGAGCCACTCAGGCATCCCAGATTTCTTACTATTTTTTTCTCTATTTTGGGCCCAGAGTCTCTCAGGAAGATACAACAATAGTCATTATAAATATGAAACTAAAAAATCAGTAAAGCAGGTCATTGTTTACCAAGTCAGCTTGAAAATATTATTATGCACTTAATAAAGCCCCATGTATTTCCTGACTACTTTTCAATCCATTCATTAGTGATTCTGTATTTTCTTTGTAGGTCCTCATTACAGCCAGTAATTGGAGGCTCGATGATTGAAAACTTATTCAAATTATATGTCCCAGCACTCACAAATATAGGCTGGAGACGTCAAGTCCAAAATTGGTTAATGTCCTCGAGTAAGTGTTATTTCTTTCCATGTATCTATATTTTAATTTTCTGATTACTCGAGTAAACAATCACGGAAATATTGCTAGACAGGTCTGGCTTCATTTTCTGAATTGATCTCCTGCTGGTTGAGTGTGTGTTCCTTGCAGTGGTGTGCGCTAAGACTCAATCCTGAGGATCTCCTCTCTCAGCAGTTGGGGTTGCACGGAGTCATTGTGTTTGCTAATTCCCTTGTATATTTTCTACCTGGAATCCTGCACCTGACTCTGTACTTTACTTGCTGGACCCTGCAGGTGCTCCTACTACTTCTGACATGCTATTGTGCTCATTTATTTCCATGTTTTCCCCCTTCAACAAACTGTGAGCCCTTGGGGGGCAAGAGCCTCATATCTTATTTATGTATAGCCATAGTGTTTACTTTAGGGCTTGACACATTGTTGGCCAGGGGGTAAGAATAGCCACCTGACTTCTAGCCACCTGCCTTATCTGGCCAGCACAGAGTTAATAAATGAATTCCTTTAGGTGGGCAGTTTGTGGGGGTCTCTATTTTTTTGTTTGTGGCCAGTCACACATTTATTTCACCAGCCTGGCCCCTATAGGCATCCTAGTCTGTGGCCCTCATTGTAGCTACTCAAAATATGTTGTAGTTATGTGGGTGAATGTGTCAATGAATGTCCATCTAATTGCACAGAAAATTATTATTCCAATATTCCAGTCCCGAAAATTCTTTCAGTGTCATCTCAGACTTACAACAGTAAAGGTAGAAAAATATAACTTTGTTATACAATGTCCAAAAAAGCACTGCAGAGGTAGACCTCTCTGAGCATTCTAGTAGTCAAATTAGAGAGGAAAACCAGTTCACTTGTGCTCTTTGCAGAATTCAGGGGATGCCAACAAACCAATCGTGTGGAAAAGCCTAGGTTTGCATCCCCGTCATGACCGACCATTTCTCCAACAATTTTAACTTTTTAAAAGCAACTCTTAGCAGATGTTCATTTTGTCCATAAGAATTCTCACCCTTGAAAACTATAATATTTATGAAAATGTAACTTTGAGCAACTTACTACCTGGGAACATATGCAGCTAATTAGCTTGTGTTAAATACATGTGTGGGTATTTGAAATAATTTGTTACATAGGCTTATTATTAATAAGACAGTTAAATGTTGGTTTTGGTTTCCAAAGAAAGATTTTATAATGAGTCTTCCTTCTGAGCTATTAGAAAGTAGACTCCTGGGGCGCCTGGGTGGCTCAGTCGTTAAGCGCCTGCCTTCGGTTCGGGTCATGATCCCAGGGTCCTGGGATCGAGCCCCGCATCGGGCTCCCTGCACAGCGGAGAGCCTGCTTCTCCCTCTCCCACTCCCCCTGCTTGTGTTCCCTCTCTCACTGTGTCTCTCTCTGTCAAATAAATAAATAAAATTAAAAAAAAAAAAAAAGAAAGTAGACTCCTTTTCTGTTGGGGCCACTCCCTTGTTCAAGGAACTGAAACCCCACCAACCACTGTCTTTTTTTTTCTTTGTTTTTTTTTTTCTTTTCTTACCAACTGCAGGAAAACATGTAGTTAGTTAAGTGGCAGGGCTAGGAGTGAGTCACTAAGCGTGGTCTCTCTACACAAGCCACTATAAAAAGGGGATATGTTTTCTGTAAACTATCATGACAATTATATGATAGGAAGAAACCGAACTGAGCAAATCTAATAACAAAGATGATTCGCATGAACAGTAAAAGGAATGCCATTTTCTCAAGGCCATGCAGCAAAGTGCCTATGCTTCCTTATGGCACACACTAAACATCGGCCACTTGGATGGTGGATTAAATTTTACCTTAACCATGATGTGGATTTCACCTCCTGGAAGGTCTAGATCTATATATTTATATCTCAATTGTTTTCCCACTTCAGTTTTTTTTTTTTTTTTGGCCCAGAAATTAAAAGAAGAACCAATGAAGGAAAATGTGAGGGATGCTCATTGTCAAGTTTTTATGTCACCGTTAGCAGATCTCACAAACTTTTCCTTGGGCATTCAAGGGGTCCGTACCCCCAAGATGAGCTTTGAGTCCTCCAAAAGAGCTGGACTGGACTGACCACGTGACCAGCTCTGGAGGGAGGGCACAAGGAGTCCTGTTGTGATTCCCTAGGAGCAGAGAAGAGTTGGAGCTTTTGATCCTCTGCATTTACAGACAGGGAAAACTCCTTTAACTCCATGGGCCGAGATCCCAGGTGACTGTAGCCACTGAACTTGTCCTATTTAAATTACTCTTGCTCGTTCAGGCAGACACAGCGACATTGCTAAAATACCTCCACCGCAGTGCTTCTGAAATACGCCATTCAACATGGAAAAGAACAGGTGAAATTATTACATCGCCCTGCAACCCAGCATATGCTGTCCAGCATCTAAGAGCGATTGTATCCGGTAGGACTCTAATCTAAATGTGGGCAGTGAGAAATCCCCACCTCGAAGATCATATTCACAACGGAGTTGTTTCTTCAGAGGCTACACATTTTGATGTTCATGTGGATTAAGAAGGCAAGACCGAGAAGAGCGGAGATTTTTAAGTATGTTTTCCTACTGGGAATTACAAAATCCATCCACTCATGACATGGGAAAAATATTTAAAACACCGATGAAAGTAGATGGCAATTCATACATTGTTTTCTTTACTAATAATTCAGTTGGTCTCTTTGAACGGGTTGCTGTATGAGTTTGCTAGGACTGCCATAACAAAGTACCACAGACTGGGGGCTAAACAACAGAAATGTATTTTCCTACAGTTCTGGAGCCTGGAAATCCAAGATCAAGGTAGAGGTAGCTTTGGTTTCTTCTGGGGCTTTGCTCCTTGGCTTACAAATGGCTGCCTTCTTTCTCTGTGTATATGTCCCTGGTGTCCCTTTGTGTGTCCAAATTTCCTTTTCCTATTGGGACATCAGTCAGATTGGATTAGGCTCACCCTAATTGTGTCATTTGAGCTTAATCACTCTTTAAAAGGCCCTATCTTCAAATACATTCACATTCTGAGTTACCTGGGGTTAGGACATCAACATCAATTTTGGAGGAACGCAGTTTATCCCATAACACTTGCATATGGCGTGAGAATTTCAAGTGTGAAATAGTTCTTTAAATGAAAGATGGTTTAATCAGAGGGAAATACTGCTTACTATTTACACAGATAGAGCTAGAGTTCGGTTGAAGGCGATGGAGTTTTCATTTGTTCTTAAACCATCTTGCGTCTTAGTCTTTATTTGGACAAGAGGAAAGTTGGGGCCACTTGTGGAGGACTTAAGTGGGGATTTGAACTACCTGGTGGGGATAGAGCCATCTTTATTATTATATCACATTAGTCCCCATGAAGAAATCAGAAATAGGCTGGCTGCGTATTGAAATCTTACAATGTGGTAAAGAGCAGCATTTTGGAATTGTACGGTAGGGGTGATTTACTATCAAGTAATCTTATTTTTGCTCTTGCCCGATATAAAACCAAAGGATGTTTTAAAAAGAAAGAAAAAGTTAGTGAAAGGCAGTTCTGAAAGGCTGTTGTAACCCTATACATGCAGGATGACCCAGAGCCGACATCTCCATGTGTGACATTGAGGGTCACAGGCTCACCCCGAGGATTAAGTGTCCCCAGCTGCAAAAGTGCTGGCTGAAGGCAAAGTAGACGTGGAGGGGGCTCTGGCGTAGGGAAGCCGTTGATGTTACCCACAGCGGAGACCTGCCCCAGAGAAGAGAACTAAAGCCATTACCCAGAGTTTCCTGCCTTACTGTATCATGTCAGTGTTTTAACATCCTTTTCAATCTCTTTCCACCAAGTTTACACATGCATTAGTGTTGTCGGACTTTGTCACTGCTTTGTGGTTTGCAAAATACCAGAACAAGCTTGCTAGAGAATGCAAACCAAAGGAAAGGCTGTCAGTCGGGGGTCTTGGGGCTGGAGCTTGGATAGAGTGGAGAGATTTTAATGGCTTGCTCTGGGAAGTAGAGTGTTTTCGGCGGTATGAAGGCAGACTGTTTTTATGTGAGGCAGAAGACTTTTGCATCATATACGTTGTTTTGCTTTTGGATTTGAAATGCAGGTCTGGGAAGTGGCGAGGTGGGAAGTGGTAGACAAGTGTCTCTTGTTTTGGCTGCTTTTGACTGTATGAGGCTTTTGGATCATTTGTTTTATTTTGTTTTTGTAAGAGCCTTATTTTTTGAAAGAATGTCTGCCCTGGGTATCTGGTGGGACATCAAGTATGTCTCAGAAAGCGGAATAGTCAGGTGCTCTTAGAAGTCATGGCGGGGGGAGAGTGGGCAGATAATGGAGGGTTAGCTAAGAAGACACTTGGCACCGGGCTTTTGAATCTAGGGAGGACAGTTGGGGATTTCAGAGCTTTGAGGTGACAGTAGAGGAGACCAGATGACACCTGTGTTCTTGGTACGTGTCTAGTACCAGTGATGGGGCCTAACCCAAGCTCATGCTGTGCTTTGAGCTCACCTGTCTTTTTTCAGCCCAGTCTCCCTTGGTTCAGCCCTCTTGCCGAGTCTGGTTATCTGGCCTTCGTATGCATTTTGGGAGTTGCCCCAAAGCCTTCCAAATAAATTCCTTTCTACTTGAGCTGGCAAAGTTCTTTTGCTGTGGCTTGTGGCCATACATTCCAGCAAATAACCTTTCTTTCTACACGCATCCTTCCACCGTTCCCGCCTCGATTTCCAAACTTGATTCTCTCGTCTGAGCCTGGAAATCTTTCCCTTCCTGCCTTTTCAGGAATTTTCTCACTTTGGATGTCCTCCTTCCCATACCTTTCTGGCAGCAAAGATACACTAACCAACACCTCCCCACCAGCCCCTTCCTCTGACTTCTGCTGCAGGGCGCTCTTTTGTCTCACCCTTGGCCCCTTTGGCTTCATTTCTCTGTCTCGGTTACTTCCTCCTCCCTGTTTACACCCCTGCCAGGGCCTCTTCTTCCTTGTTCATAAGCTTTCTTATTCATTACACTCTGTAGCACCTAAGACACCTGCTGCAAGTGTGAGGATTTTGGCTTAACTGCCGCTGTGCCCCAAGGATCGGTCCAGGCCTTGCTGCTCTTGTCTCTCTTCAAACACTATGTAAAAGTACCCATGCAGTCTCCCCAGGATGCCTCTTCATCCCAGGACCCAATCTCTCTCCTGTGTGTTTCCACATAGGCACCTTCCTTTCTACAAACATTGCTTGTTTCATTGTTACCCCCATCCCTCCAGACTGAAACCTTAGAAAATCCTCTGATCCTTTGCTGTCTAATACCCACCAAGTTCCATCCTCAACCTGTCGTAATTCTGCTCCTTCCTTTCCATCCCTCTAGTACTTCCTGCATTCAGATGATCTTCACCTGATATCAGGGTCATTTCAGAGATAGTTTTCTTTCTTCTAATGACCTTTGCTCTCATCTTTCTCATACACATCCAGTAAAGATTAGTGATCAAAAATAAAATGAGCCTAATATGAATATTTAAAATTTGGTCCTCCTTCGGCTTGAGGTAAACATTGTCCTTTTTCAAGTTATCATCATGTTGTTTTCAGCATGAATTACTTTAGTGAGATGCTGATCACTGAGCATCCAATGTGAATTGATTGTCTGTCTGATACGACTGACAAGGTGTAGTGGAGGGATTTTTTGGAAGATAAGGAGGTCAACATTTTGTACTATAGAGGACTTTGTCTTAGAGTCAATGGCTAAGATATTCTCTTTATAATTATAAAGCAATTAGATTTTAGAACTGGGTAGAACCTTTAAAAATTATTTAGATCAACTCCTTCAACCGAAACGTAGAGAGGTGAAGTCATTGGTCGGAGACAGAGCTCAAGTCTAATTCCCCACCACTCAAATCCCAAATCTCACATTTCCTTTTCTTTTTTTTTTTTCAAATTGTGGTAAAAAACACATGACATGAAATCTACCCTTTTAATTCTTTTTAAGTTTGGTAGTTTTGTATTATTAACTAAATTCACAAAGTTGAGCAGGAGATTGCTAGAAATTTTAATCTTGCAAATCTGAAACTCTATACCCAGGCAATAACCACCCATTCCTTTCACTCCTCAGCCCGTGGCAGCCACGGGTCCACTTTCTGTTTGTAGGAGTTGGACTGCTTTATTTTTTATTTTATTTTTCACCAACTTTAGAGATCTCATATAAGAGGTATCAGACAATATCTGGTGTGTGTGTGTGTGTGTGTGTGTGTGTATGACTGGCTTATTTTACATAGGATACTATCCTTAAGGTTCATCCATATTGTAGCGTGTGACCGAATTTCCTTCTCTTTTAAGAATAATGTTACGTTTTCTTTACTCATTCATACCATATTCTCTGAGCCCATCCATCCATCCGTTGGTGGACATTTGGATGGCTTTCTCTCGTGGGCTACTAAGAATAGTGCTCTATGAAACTAGAAGTGCAGGTACCCCTTCAGACCCTGATTTCAGTTTTGGGCGACACATATTCAGAAGTGGGATTACCGGATCATATGGTATCTCTCTTTTTAATTTTTGGAGGAGCCTCCACTCTGTTTTCCACAGCAGCTATGGTGTTTCACATTCCCACCCAACAGCGCTCCAATTTCTTCACATCCCTCCACAGCGCTGCCCGATACAGCGAAGTCTTTTGTGACAAGAAGGGTCAGCTGAGGCGGCAACCTTCGTAGTTGTCTTCTTTTAAGAAATTGCCACAGCTTTCTATCAACCACCACCCTGATCAGTCAGCAAATACTGAAGCAAGACCCTTCCATCAGCTAAAAGATTACAACGTGCTAAAAGCTCAGACAACGGTTAGCATTTATTAGCAAGAAAATATTTTTTAATACAACATGGTTTAATTTTTATTTTTTTAGAGATAATGCTATTGTACACTTACTAGATGACAGTGTAGTGTAATAAACATAACTTTTGTGTGCCCTGGGAAACCAGAAAAAAATGACTTCCAGAAGAATATTAATTATTGAATTATTTGCTTTATGGTGGCATTTGCATTATTGTGGTGGCCTGGAACTAAATCTGCACGATCTCTGAGATCTGCCTGTACTAAATAAACGGATATGAATTAATGCAGTAACACACACACACACAGACTTTAGATTGTATAGACCCAAGTGTGCTGGTCCTTCTCCAAGTTATTGCCCTGCACTCCCCTGGCCTGCGCTCCCTCGCCCTCTGGTGGCTGTCATGTGTACCTGCAGCAAATCTTTGTCTTCCTTGAGGACAGCCCCCCACTTGCACCCCCCTTCTCCCTCCAGGCAGTCCCAGGGCTGGGAAGAGCTTCCCCTGTTGTTAGCATCTGGGAGTCTCCCCCTGCTTTTTCCTCACTTTCTGGGCAACTCTCATTTTGTGTGTATATGAGTTAGGTATATTATACAAATTGTGTGAGCATGGTTTCTTTCTTTCTTTAAAATTTTTTTACAATTTTGCAGCTTTCTTTACTGTTATATTATCCTCTGTTCCTGACATACCGACTCAGGGTGCCTTGGAATCGGCATGGTGGGCTGTGTGTGTGTGTGTTTGCTTGCCATCAAGGGAAAACCTTCATTTTCACTGCATAAAATTTAGCAACGTCTAAAGAGCAAACAATATCTTAAACAAAAGAAAAACGTTTAAAAAAGTTAACAAGAGGAGAAAAAAATTGTAAACCTTAAACTACGATAAGTTAATTTATGAATTTAAAGCTAGTCTAATCAAAATATTATGAAGTTGGGATAGTGGATTTTTTTTCCAATTTTTTTAAATCAAAATTTATTCAGATATATATTAAATTACTTGTACAGACTTCTAATACATGCTCGTGAGTATCAAAATGGCATAGAAAAATGCTCATGCCATAGAAAAATGTTATTTTAAATGTTTGTATCCATGCCAAATTTCAATAGTTGTTAAAGTAATTGTGGATCTTTAATTTAAATCAAAATACAATACTTAATATTATCTAATTCTAGAGGGTCTGATGATGTGAAAACAATATATTGGTAAGAATTATAGGAAATGACACTTTACTGGAGAAATACTATCTGAAAACTATAATGCTAAATCTACTTAAATAAAAGCAATTGTAATATCAATTAAATAGCAGTATCTAAACCAAAAAGAGATAAGTGAAAACTACTTCAAAGACAGAAAACACATGCAGATGTTATGCCGTGGTTGTGGGAGTTCAGGACCGGGTTGCGGTGAGCTCAGTCAAACCTGCGGGTGTCCCTGGATGCGTGGGCCCTCGCGGCCTGGCTCTTCTCCTTCCTGGGGTGCTGAGGATCCAGGGGGTCCCCTGACACTTCTGGGCCTCCGTGGGCTGCCTGTGGGGGAGCAGGAGCAAAACGGCCACTTGGGAAAGGCGGGAAGTTGAACTCCGCTTTGGCCAACATTTGCCTGATGTGATCATTTTCTTTCCTTAGCTCCTTGACTTTTCGCTCTGTGAGCACAGCTGCCATCCAGCTCTCCTGGACTTTATTCGCATAGAAGAGGATCTCCTTTAGACAGTGCGAGGTGTTCTCCTCCAGTTCTCTGCGGGTGTCTTCGGCCATCTTCTTGTATAAGTTGCGAATCTGAGTTGCGGACTCGATGTTTCCACACGTGTAGGAAAGACTCTTCTCAATGTCTGAGCACTGCGCTTCCTTCTCCAATGATTTTCTCTCAAGTTCCCTGGTGTATTCTTGATATAATTGAGGCAGAAGTTGAAGCTTCCGTTTCAACTGCTGAATCTCACTTTGAAGCTGTGAATTTTCCGTCTGCAAAGAGGCTTCCTTGGCTCGAAGATCTGTTATTTGTCCCATAAGCTCTTCATTGATTCGCTTTTCTTCCCACAGTTGTCTGGCTAGTTCCTCATTTTTCTCTTCAGCACTTTGAAGGGACACATTGGAATCAGCATCGTCAGTGACACCCTTCAGATCACCCTCTGACCGATGGATGGGCTGATTGTCATTTTCTGCTTCCCTCTTTTGCTTGACTTCCCAGTTGACGTGACCCAAGAGATCTCCAAGGAGACAAGGCCAGGGGATGGCCTTCAGAAGGTTTTCACCCAGTGGTATTAACTGGCTGACTTTATCTTTCAGAGCCCGCTGCATTCCTGCGTTCGACTGCTCTAGCCTTTCTTTCTCCTGCTCCGTTTCCTGGAGTCTCTGCTTCCATCTCGCGATTTCTTGGGCGAGCTGTTCCGGACTCTCTAGAACGTGAGTGTTTCCATTCAAATCATCCATTATTTTCTTCCAAAGTTGTTTTCCATTCTTCTCTGACATTCTTAAGATGGGTCTATCACCAGTCACTTGGGAAAGTTTAGGAGGCTGGGTCTTCTGCTCCATTTTCAGAAAGTCAATGGTGTTCTGAAGTGCCAGCCTACAGCGGTTAGTACTTACTGCTGAGAAGCATAAGGTTTGTAATGTGGGAAGACTGGCCTCCACCCCGGGCAGCCCTAGGGCATCATCAGCTTGTGTCATCGGTCCCACATTCCCACTACCTTTTCCACAGACTTTAGCGTGGGCCAAACACCTTTTGCCTAGCACCTTCACACTTCTCCAAATGTGTCGTTTCTTCGCTGTCAAAACCAGTATTACAATATATGCCAGCATGTCCCAGGGAAACTCATGGAGAACTGAAACATGTCTCCAGCTTTCAGAAATCACCAGCAGGGCACCCCACAGGGGCTCTAGGACCAACTGGAAAGTGGATCTGATGGCAGGCAGCAGGCCCTCCATGGCTGTGTAGGGCTCCACAGCTCTGCCTCCAAGGGCCAGTGTTCTATGGGTCTCAACTGAGGCTCAGAACCCTGGGGGGGGGCGGTGCTCTGTGTCTAAGGTAAACATGTGCCTGGCAACAGAGCAGATCAGTTGGGGTGGGGAAGGGGGAGGCCAGCCAGCTTCTAGAAGACAGTTTCCCCCTAACTTTGCCCTGAAATAGAAAGTGATCTCACTTCACTGAGTTCCCCCCCCAACCTTTATTGAGATACCATTCACATACCATACAATTCATCCATTTTAAGTGTACAAGTCCACGAATTTTTAGCATATATAAAGAATTATATAACCATCACAATAAGCTTATTTTAGAACAGTCCCATTACTGTAAAAAAAAGACCTTGCCAAACCTGTCATTTCTATCCTCTTTGCCCCCTTAGGCTGTCAGAAGGAAATCTAAAAATTTCTGGGCTTGACAAGTACCCTTAGGGCAAACCTTTCTTCCCAGTTGATGTACCTATCCACGTAAGCAGTTTCTCTGTCATATTGGCTTAGCAATTCCTCCCTGTCTTGATAAGCTCTCTCATGTTTTAAAGACTTAAAAAAAGATTACTTTTTCAGGTTCTTTCACGTGTTTGCAAGTGGAGCGTGTCTCTGAGTGCTCAGGTGCACAGAAAGTCTCCCCTGGGTGCCTTATTTGCCCCACAGCTTGGATTTGAGATTTAGGATTAGTCTCCCAGATGAATAAGCATCACTGAGCAGGGCTGGGTCCTGGAACAGGCCTGGCGGTTTGCCATGAGCTTGTGGTACTCAGTTCTGCTGCTTTTGTATATGAAGCCACCTTCACTGGAAATGCCTTCCAGTTTGCTGACGGTTTCAGATTTTTATGGCCCACGGAAGTCACGGAAATTTCTCCTCTGACTGGTATAATTGCTGAAGACGCTGGCTGGCCATTCCCCAGAGAAAGAGGTCTGATGATTGAGGTGTCCTGTTTTAGAAATGGAATGTTGGGTTTGCATCTTCTGATAGGCTGACTCTTCCAAACTTGGGAATATTTACTCTATTTCCCAAAATAAACACCATCCATACCGGTTCCCCAAAAAACTAAAATAGAGAAGCATAGGTTCAAAGATCTTTCTGTTCAAAAGACCTCTTAAGACGTACACACAAGACACTATAGAATTGAACTCAAAGAGGTCCTCTTATCTTATTGCCCTGGATAATACAGTCATAACATCTAGACTTAGTGTCTTCATTGGTTAGTTTTATATATACGGTTCTTCTTGAAGGTGAGCAAGTGGGGTTTGTCTGTCTTTCTCACTGCTGGTCCCCCACAGAGCCTAGCACAGAGCCTGTACAACTGTACTAAGGTTCACGATTCAAAAAGGAACCATGTGAATAATGAATCCAAGAATTCAGACCACAGATTTGGAACAAAGCGTATGAGTTTCAGAGAAGTAGACATTTTAGAAGAAAACTGTGCTTTTAACCCTAGATGCATTGTGAAACCATGTTTCTTTCCAAGGTCTTAGAGAAAAAGAAAGCCCTGAGTGTATTCCACTGCAAATGAGCAGGAAACAGCGTGAGTACTTCATGTGCTCAAAGTGACCACCTCTGTTCGAGAGCTAGCCAGGGATTCTTGAGAGCAGCCGATTTTCCTCATGAAAACTATGGGATTGGGGCACCTGGGTGGCTCAGATGGTTAAGCGTCTGTCTTCGGCTCGGGTCGTGATCCCAGAGTCCTGGGATCGAACCCCGCATCGGGCTCCCTGCTCGGCGGAGAGCCTGCTTCTCCCTCTCCCTCTGCCTGCTTCTTCCCCTGCTTGTACACTCTCTCTCTCTGTCAAAAATAAATAAAATCTTTAAAAAAAAAAAAGAAAGAAAACTATGGGATTATGGGCAAAATAACAAAATGGGGGTCATGAGAATCCTGAGAATGACCGGATGGTAGGACAGATCTGCGTTCACATCTCTGCTGTGTCCCTGTGGACTCATCCTATTTTTTCCAGCCTTTCTTTCCGCCTCTGTGGGATGGATGTCTTAGATTTATTGTAAGATGATGGGGCACTTCAGCACCATGCCTGGCATATGGGACAAGTTCCATGTATGTTGGGTTTTGTTCATTTCTGTTCCAGGATTTGAAAAAATAGCCATGAGAATACTTCTCTGGTTTTTTTAAGGATTGAAAAAAAAAAAAAAACCACATAAAATAGGTAAGCTATTTTACCATAAGTTGATGTTGATTGTAAGACAAAACTAGATTGGAAAAAAAAAATCTTCAACTAAAAGGGGCTTGTTGTTTGTCTGCAAGCACAGCCATTTGCAAGAAATAGGGGCCAGAATCAAATTAGAAGAAAAAGGTGGGAGGGATTCCTTCACACACAGTCTCTATAACTTATTTAAAGTAAACCACTAAGACAGTCCTTCTCAAACTTGACTTTGTATCATGGGAGGCCTTGTTAAAACACAGATTCTTGTCAACTCCCTCCATCCCCCCTGCCCTGCCATTTCTGATTCTACAGTATAGGGTGGGTCCTAGGAATTTTCATTTCAAATAAGAGGATAGTAATATTCTAATGTTGGTCCTGGGACCACACTTTGAGAACCATTGCCATGGAGGTGATTCTCAACCTTGGTTGTACCTTGAGATCACCTGGGGAGCTTTACAAAATACCCATGCCTGGGCTCAACCCAAACATCAGTTGAGAAGTTCTGATTTCACTGGTTCTGGGTGGAGTCTGGACGTCAGGAGTTTTAAAAGCTTTTAATGTGCAAAAGTTAAAAATAATTTCCCTGTCCGTTCTGGTATATTTTAGAAAAGAATCATTCAATTATTCATTCATTCAATAAATATCAGTCGAGTATCTACTATAACCTGGGCTCTGTTCGAGGTGCTAGGGATATGGATAGAAATCGGACGGACAGAGGAAGACTGCCACATTGATAACTCATGAGGTGACTGGCATACCAATGAACATATTTACAGAGAGCTGTTAAGAGCTGTAAGTGGGGGCACCTGGGTGGCTCAGTTGGTTAAGCAACTGCCTGCGGCTCCCATCATGATCTCGGGGCCTTGGGATCAAGCCCCATGTTGGGGCTTCTCCCTCCGCCTGTGTTCTTTCTCTCTCTGTCAAATAAATAAATAAAATCTTAAAAAAAAAAAAAAGCTATAGGTGGAGGGCAATGAGGTTTAAGTGAGCAAAGACTTCATTAAGGAACTCTGAACTTAGTTTTGAAGAATGAGCCTTTTTTATGGGCAGAGACTGAGGGGAAGAAGATTTTGGCGAGTGGTCTGGGACTGGGAGTGGACACAGGATGTGTTCACAGGTGTTCTCAGGGAGCTGGAGCCTGGTTAGGTGGTATGCAAGGAGGTGGGAGAAGTTGTCTAGAATCAGGGGAAGTGTTTCAAGATTCTGGGAGGAGAGTGATACAACTGGGTTTGATCACTAGCTACATCGAGAGATAGAAGACCTACCTGAGAAATGTTCTTTAGATGGAATAATCTCTATCATTTTTTAAAGATTTTATTTATTTATTTGACAGAGAGAGACACAGCGAGGGAGGGAACACAAGGAGGGGGAGAGGGAGAGGGAGAAGCAGGCTTCCCGCCGAGCAGGGAGCCCGATGCGGGGCTCGATCCCAGGACCCTGGGATCATGACCTGAGCAGAAGGCAGACGCTTAACGACTGAGTCACCCAGGCACCCCAAAACAAGCAGTTTAAAGTTTGGTGTTGAGACCTAGAAAACCCAGACTAAAGGTAAGCCAAGGTTTGTCATCACAAGAAGGGGAGGACTACACAGGCAGGAAACAGAACTCAAATGAATTTCAAAGGAGAGAAAGTCACCACTTAACCCAGGCAGATTTTTGACCCAGAGCCTTGCTGTGTAAATGGAATTCTATTTCCCAGGGACCTCTGAAGCCAGGACTGCTCAGAACATTCACTTGCTTTTGCAATTGGAACATTAGAAGTTGACATCAAGATGGCAGGGACTCTTGTAACTTTCTGTAAATTCCTAAGACCCAGGGGATTCATAGGACAGCTAGAGCATATATGAAAACCCACTGAGCCTTTCCTTTTTCCTTCAGCTTAATACTTGTGAGCCCAAACAATCCAGATTTCAAAAAATATTCAAAATTGCTATTTCCTTTAGAACATATTCAGGACATAGGCTGAGGTCTTAGGAAATACAGAAATGAGTAAGCTGACACTCGACATGTAAAAGATGTATCTTTAGTGTAAAGCTTTTATGTTGTTTGGGAGGAATGGGAAGATGTGATAGAAATAAAATGGAATTGGACTCTGAGTAGTCAAAGTCACTAACAATTTGGGGGCCAAGGGAGGGGGGTAAGAGCACGGTGCAGTCCTTACAAATAATTTAATATTTGCCCTGGCCATTGGGGCATAACCCATTGCTTTTTAAAAGGACCACAGGGTTCCTTATCTCTCTGTCTTTGTACTTTGGTGGATCCCCATAAACAAATGTGTATTTATCTTGCAAGCCTCAGCACAAACTCAACCCCAAGCCCCTCCTGACTTCTGACTGCTCACTACTGGGTTGAGCACACGTTTTCCCCGGTGCTTACACTCCTTCCCTGTTTGTCTCCCACCACATGTGCAAGGACAATGGCTATGTCCACTCTCCCTTGGCTGACAGGGTTTAGTACCTGAAACATATGTTCAGTAGTGGTCTGTCCCATTAACGCATGACTCGGTGGCCTTCAATCAGAGAGGACTGGCTTCAGTCTAGGCCTCAGCACTTACAAGTGTGTGACAGCGAATTCTCTCCAACTTATTAAACCTCTGTTTCTTCTCACACAGGAAGAGAACACAGGATCCTTTGTGAGGACAAAATGGAATGACTTGTGCAAAGCACTCAGCCCAATTCATCAAAGTAGAGAGAAAATACAACAAACTTTCATGGATCTATCAACTAGCTTGGTTGAATTTAGATTATTTTCAAGATCTGTTTTAAAAATCTGTGGTTCCCAAACTGTGTGCCACAGGGAACTCGTAGGAATGCCATCGTATGTTTTTAGTTTTCAAGGGACACATGGGGACATTGGACACCTCACAACCATTACTATCAAAATTTTTGGACTCTAAATACTTAATAAAGGGAACCTTTAGATGTTTCTTTCAGCTTGGGTAGCATCACAAAAGAATGGAGATAATAAAGGTGCTATGAACCAAGAAAATTGGGAATCTCTGCTTTAGAAATTTTTTTTTTTAAATAAAACATTACAATTGTACCTATAGCCTCTGTGGGTTTGTACCTCTCTCTTCCCATTTAAAGGAACTACAAATCTGAAATTTGAAAATTGACACTTTCTTTTTTTAAAAAGATTTTATTTATCCATTTGAGAGAGAGAGAGAGTGCGAGCACACACAAGCGGGGGGAGAGGCAGAGGGAGAGAGAGAAGCAGACTCGCCGCTGAGCAGGGAGCCCAACACAGGGCTCCATTGATCCCAGGATCCTGAGATCATTATTTGAACTGAAGTCAGAAGCTTAACTGACTGAGCCACCCAGGTGCCTCTGATAACTTACACTATTATTAATATTTTTATGTTTTCATTGCACATTTTCTTCCATGTGCATAAATCATATTATTTTTGTATGTTTGACGCTTGACATAAATAGTGTCAGGTACATTATCTTTCCTGAACTTGCTTTTTTTCTACCATGCACTGATACACACTCTCTTAATTGGTATTACTTTATAATAAATATGAATATCTGGTAGGGTGAGTCTCTTTACCTTGTTCTAATTCAGAATTATGTGGGGTTTTTTTTTTTGTTTGTTTCCAGGGGTTTTTTTTTGCCTTATGTTTCCCATATAGATTGTAGAATGAGCATTTTAGTTCTACCAAAAACCCATTGGATTTTGATTAGAATTGCATGAAATTTATATACTAATTTGAAAATAATTGGCATCTTTATGAAAGCATGTCTTCCAATCCAAGAGCTTGCTTAATTTCTTTACTCTGCATCATTCAATAAAATCTGTTTTCCCTCCATAGAAGCTAGCTCATCCTTTTTTAGAGCTGTTTCTACCTTTTCCTACTGCACTGGACTCATCTTTGATTGTTCCTGACTTGCAAAATAATGGCTCTACATTTCACTATTAAACATAAAGTAGTTTGTAGTGTTGAATGAGATAATATTTATAAGTTAAGGTTTAGCTTTCTATGCTTTGTGTGTGCATATGTGTATATGCAAATCTTAGATGGATACTGGATTTTAATAAATTCTTGTTTTATGTCCATTTGGGTACTTTAGAAAGTTCTTATCCTTTAAATTAGTTTGTGTGATGAATTGCATTTATGGTTTTTTCTCGTCTTAAATCATCCAGGAAGTCTCATGATAAATCAACCTTGATCATAATGGTTTTAAAAATAATCAAGTGGTAACTTCTGTTTGCTACTATTTATTCAGGATTTTTGAGTTTACTTTCATGAGAGAGATTGCATAATACATTTTGTGCTGTTCTTTTTCAGTCTGGTGTCAAAGTCATTATTAACTTCAGAAAGGGAGTTAAGGAGGCTCACTTCATTTCTTCTACTTTCTGAAATATTATGTATAAATGCAGATAATGTATTTCTTCATTTTTGCAAAAATTAGCTCCTAAAACATCTGACCCAGAGTCAATTCAGGAAATAGACTGTCATTTACTGATTTTAAAAAATATTGTAATGGTTAAACATCAATTCTGGTTTCTGGTTCTTCTTGAAATACAATTTTTGTTAAGTTACTTGTGCAATTAGAAAATTAGGTAAATATAATCAGAACTAAATAATTTCTAGAAAATGATCCATATATCTCAGTTTTTAATTAGTTGGTCTAAATTCATTCATGATTTTCTTTTACCATTATCTACACTGTATCTCCAATCGTGATCCTTTTAGTTCCTAATATTTATTAAAGCCTTTTCTTTCTTTTCTTGCTCAACCACATCAGAATTTTCCATTTTATTAATTAAAGCAAAGGAAGCATTTTCCTTTTTTTTTTTGAGTGATTTTCTTTGTGTTCTATTTTATTAACTTGTGCTTCTGTATTTTTTCTTCCTTCTGACCTCTTCGGGTACCGTATCCTTATTAAGAATTTTCTTGGAGGTGGACACTTAGCTCATTTAACCTTCTTTCCCAACATAAAGATTTAAGGCTCTAGCTTTAGGGACATTCCCACAACTTTTCCCAGGATCCTGAGATCATGACCCGAGCCAAAACCAAGAGTCAGAGGGTTAACCAACTGAACCACCCAGGAGCCCCCCCCGCCCCGCCCACAAATTTTGATATGAGGTATTCTTACTATTGTCCAATTCTCAAGAATTGCTTAATTTCCATGATGGATTCTTTGGCCCATGAGTTATTTAGATGTGTTTCATGTTCCCATGTGAATGGGTTCTTCTGGTTATTATGCTCCCATTCTCTGACTTAATTGTTATCAGACTTCTGGGTCTGTGTAATATTAAAGCTAAATTAACTGCTACAATGTGCTTTCTGGCCTAATACATGTGCTTAAAATAAATGCTGCCTCTTCACATCTTATGTTATTTTTTCTCAAATGGTTTGTGCATTCTCTTCTTATTGGTTTTAAGATCTCCTTATACAGTTTCGATATTAACACTCTGTGCTATCCCGGTTGCAAACATATTTTTCAAAATTTATAATTTTCTATTGACTTTACTGAAGTCATCTTTTACCATGCTATTTATACAGTGAAATTTGCTTATCTTTTTTTTAATGCTTTATAGGATTCCACATTGCCTAAGGACCCCACCACTTTAAATGCATATAGACTCCTATCTGTTCTTGTAGGATTTTTATACATTTCTTTCAGAGAAAGATCCAGGGCTGAGGAATAAATTCATGTAATTTTATTTATTAAAAGACCTTTTATGAAAAATGCAAACATAAACACAAAATTTGGTACAAAAGTGAGTATTTGTCCAAAGTGTGAAAAGAAATCACAACAGAAAAAAAATTTAATATGTTGACAAATATCTCAACTATCCCCCTAATCCAGAAAGATGGCATAATATTTTTTATGAAATGACCGCTTAATACATGTCTGTAGTAGTGTTTTTATTTTCCTACATTTTTTGGCTTCATATTCTTTGATCACCTCACTACATAATTGCAATTGTATATTTTCCATAGAGAAAATAACAAGAAAAGTTATCCTTTCCTTTAGTAGAGTTGATCAAATATTGTTTTGTTCTTGATAATTGGGATGTATCACACATACGAATTCAGACACCAACACATTCATTTTAAAACCTTTCAAATAGGAAATCTGAAAAACAACACTTCACTCAATTCCCAAAAAGAAAAAATCCATGATGCCTTTGTATTGGTATAACACTGCATTCTCGAGTTGATTCTTGAGAGGGGAGAACTTCCATTTTGACTAAATACCAATGAGAATTCCATCTTCTATCATCAATTGTATATATTCGATCATTGGAAGGCTTTCCACACATTGATTTCTGGCCCTGTACTCTCCAAACCTTGTTCTCCCCCACTACACCTGTTCTCCAGGTGCCGGGCGCAGTAGGACATGGTCATAATGTGGCGTGAGCTGAGGTTCTGTGTCTTGGTGAGAGAATGCTGAGTGGGGCGCTGTGATGGGTCAGAGAATGCTGAGTGGGTCAGTGCTAGCACCCTGGACGCTGATCTTACACTGCAACACTTATCCATAACTTAACGCAGAATGATCGCCAACCACAGGCATCTACCCCACCAGGCCAAAACTAAATGCATCCCTTATTCAATCTCCCCTCTGCCAGATCTCATAGACTCTGTATTTTTTCCAGTGCCATCTGATGACAGAGATGTAGGAAGGGAAGAATGGAAAGTGGGATAACCGACTCATCCCAGTTTGCCCGGGACTTGGCCGATTTTAGCACTGAAAGTCCCATGTCCCGGGATCTCTCAGTCCTGGGCCCACAAGGAAAGCCTATTGCTCTAGGGGAGAAGAGACAGCGGTCTTAGCTGTTGGTGCTTAAAATAATTTTGTTTTGGGGCACCTGGGTGGCTCAGTCCTTTGGTCATCTGCCTTCGCTCAAGTCATGATCCCAGGGTCCTGGGATCGAGCCCCACCTCCGGCTCTCTGCTCAGTGGGGAGTCTGCTTCTCCCTCTCCTTCTGCCTGCTACTCTTTCTCTGTCTCTGTCAGATAAGTAAGTGAAATCTTAAAAATAAATAAATTAAATAAATTAACTTTGTTTTGCAAATTTTTGAGAACTTTGAGCCCACGGACACGGGGCTCGGCACTTCCTGGGGCATCAGAAGCGACCCATGCCAGTGAGAGGCTTTAGTTCAAGTCAGGGGCTAGAGATGAAGTTCTGGTAGCTTTCCAGTAAATTTGCTGAGTAGATCATTTAAGTCCTGAATCTATCTTTAATTTAAGTCTTTATCTGAAATTCATTGTCTACTTGCGTTCTTGACGTTTTCCCTAGTCTTCCTCCCTCTGGCCATAGTGCTCCTCGAGTGCTTTGTTATGTTTCTATGCCAACGTTCTGTGACTCAGGTACCACTTTTGGAGTCCCCATTTGTCAAAGAGGGGATGACGCAGTCTCCCCCTGGGGCTAGGAGAGTAGAAGCGGAGCGGTGTCCACCTCCCGCTGGGGCTCCCGGAGTGAGCTATGCCTCTGCTCCTGGAAGTTCCAGCCTTGGAAGCACAGAGCCACTGCCCCACTCAGCACGGCCGGGCATCTCCATATCGGGGAGCCTCGTGCATCTCCATATCAGGGAGCACCGGGCATCTCCGTATCTGGAAGCATTGAGCATCTCCATATCTGGGAGCACCGGGCATCTCCATATCGGGGAGTACCGGGCATCTCCATATCGGGGAGCACCGGGCATCTCCGTATCTGGGAGCACTAAGCATCTCCGTATCTGGGAGCATCGAGCATCTCCATATGTGGGAGTGCCAGGCATCTCCATATCAGGGACCACCGGGCATCTCTGTATCTGGGAGCATTGAGCATCTACATATCTGGGAGCACCAGGCATCTCCATATCTGGTAGCACCAGGCATCTCCATATCAGGAAGCACCGGGCATCTCCACATCTGGGAGCACCGGGCATCTCCGTATCTGGGAGCATCAGGCATCTCCGTATCCGGGATCATCGGGCATCTCCATATCAGGGAGCACCGGGCATCTCCGTATCTGGGAGCATCGGGCATCTCCGTATCAGGGAGCACCGGGCATCTCCATATCTGGGAGCACCGGGCATCTCCGTATCTGGGAGCATCGGGCACCTCCATATCAGGGAGCACCGGGCATCTCCGTATCTGGGAGCACCGGGCATCTCCGTATCTGGGAGCATCAGGCATCCCCAATATCCAGGAGCACAGCCCCTCCGGTCCCCCACCCATGCTGCGCAAGCGGCCCCAGATCTCAGCACGTCTTATTCCAAAGATCTGCCACTCTGCTCATCTTTACTACAGAAATCTCTGAGGCTCCTTTCCAGGATCTTACAGAGTCCGTGAAAAAAGAAGGCTCAGAGCAATTTGGTTTGGGTCTGATTTTCTGCTGTAAGTCCGGTAAAAAGCCTCAGCTGTGCCTAACTGTGGCCTTTTGCCCTGGGGCGCGTGTGTGTATGTGTGTCCACAGACTTCTGTACGTACGTGTGTACATATACAGTTGGCCCTTGAGTAACACAGGATTTAGGGGTGCTGACACCTGCACAAAATCCCCGTACAGGGGCGCCTTGGGGGGAAGGGTAGAGTTGGTCGAGCAATGGGCTCTTGGTTTGGCTCAGATCATGAGCTCATGGTCCTGGGATTGAGCCCCACGATGGGATCCACGGTCAGCGCAGAGTCTGCTTGGGATTTTTCCATCTCCCTCTGCCCCTCCCCCACCCCACACTATGTCTCTCTCTCTCTTTCAAATAAATAAATACATTTTAAAGAAAATCCGTGAATAACGTTTGACTCCCCAGAAACTTAACTGCAAATACCCTACTGTTGATCAGAAGACTTACCAATAGTATAAACAGTCGATTCAAGCATATTGTATATATGCAGTATATAATATTGCAGATATTATATACTGTATTCTTACAATGAAATTAGCTAAAGAGAATGTTATTTCAAACTTATAAGGAAGGGAAAATATATTTGTAGTATATTTACAGTCCTATAGTTATCGAAAAAGATCCACATGGAAGTGGACCCTCACAATTCAAACCTGTGTTGTTCAATGGTTAACTGTATATAAAACATTATGATACTATACAAACATATATAAAATACATGTGTACCCATCATTGGATCAATAAATGACATGATGCTGGACAACAGAAATCATTACCTAAATATATTTACATTATTTATGTATATTACCCTGCCTTCTTCAACAAAGAATTTGCATAGCTTGCCTTAATTTTAGCTCAGACTTAAGAAGATTCATCTATTCTTTTTTTAAAGGATTTTATTTATTTATTTGACAGAGAGAGAAAGAGGGAGATAGAGCACAAGCAGGGGGAGTGGCAGGCAGAGGGAGAGGGAGAAGGAGGCTCCCCGCTGAGCAAGGAGGCCGATGCGGGGCTCGATCCCAGGACCCTGGGATCATGTCCTGAGCTGAAGGCAGACGCTTAACCGACTGAGCCACCCACATGTCCTGAAGATTCATCTATTGTAATGCAAACAAAAGGATATTTCTCAAACAAAAAGAAACAGCCATCTCCTGCCGTCGTCTCTAACTCATTTCTGTTTGTTAAATGCCGGTGGGATAACTGTGGATGCAC
The DNA here is from genome assembly GCF_964656455.1 of Halichoerus grypus. Lineage (NCBI taxonomy): Eukaryota > Metazoa > Chordata > Mammalia > Carnivora > Phocidae > Halichoerus > Halichoerus grypus. The sequence continues at coordinate 15,978,318 of NC_135719.1, read as the reverse complement.
GAAGTGCTGTTGTCATTTCTGACACCTGAAACGTACGGGGTGTGGGTCCCCTCAGAAGAGCCTTCCGTGTTTTGGTTCAAGCATAGGAGACTATAAGCCTTACTGGAGACGCAGAGGCTGGAGATGTCTTTCACACTTGGCCGTTCTCAAGAGAGGCTGAAAATGTAAACTCAAAAGCCAACATACTCACTTGCAATGGACATTATACCTGGGGATGTGACCATTAAAGGCCACTTGCCACATCCCAAGGGAGAAGTCTGCTCAGAAAACCTCGTTGTGAGTCAGAATGTTCCAGGAAAGAGGGACCTGGGTGGCTCAGTCGGTTAAGCATCCGACTCTTGATTTCAGCTCATATCAGGATCTCAGGGTCGTGAGATCGAGCCCAGCCTCGGGCTTCATGCTCAGTGTGGAGTTTGCTTGGGATTCTCTCTCTCCCTCTGCCTCTCCCCCTCCTGCTCGCTGGCATGCATGCTCTTTAAACGACTGAATGAATGAATGAATGCAACCTTAGAAAAAAAAAAGAATGTTCCAGGAGAGGAAAGAACATCAAATGATTGCTGGGGTATGTCAAACAGGAATGGAACGGGGAAAGCATATGAACATTAGGTCATCCACATCCAGGTTCAAATTTTGGCTCCAATCGTCAGAGGTTGTGTGGCCTCCTGCAGGGACCTCTCCTTCTCTCTGGGCCTCTATTTCTTCTTCTCCGTAGTAGGGATGACACTTGGGATTGTGCTGAAGAATATCTGCTCTAGCTTGCTCCAGTATTAACTCACTTCACCCTCAGGACCGACCTGCAAGGTTGGAACCATGAGCCTGGTTTCACCCACGAGCGGAAAGAGGCACAGAAGGCGGCATATCCAACGTCCTGATCCCGGTGAGAGGCAGCCCTGGAGTTCCATGTCAGGTCTCTGACCGCTAAGTCTCCTTCCAGCCCCTCCATGGCACTGTGGGCCTCTCCCCTGAAGCACGTGGTAGTAGGAGGTCATCTATGCAATCTCACTCTGCACATGTCCGCATTTTCGGCAGTGTGAGCATGTGACTTGCCCCCGTCATAAACACCTCCAGCCACACTGCCCTGACCTGCCTCCCTTCCCTCTTCTGATGACATGGCAGCCTGGCCAGGGTAGTATATTGCATACATTTCCTGCTGTTCCTACGATTTCATTATCATAGCAGGTGGGACAATAGAGTTACACAAGACCACAGAGAGCTATCAGATGTCCCCTCGAAAGCTCACCGAGTGCTTAATTAAAGTTTTTATAACTTTTTATACAGGTGAAGGAAACTTTTGGAGAGATGTAATTAAATCGCTAACATACATGAAAGTAGGTGAAAAGAGACTCTAACGTTCAATACATACTTGTCACCATCTGTCCCCACTCACCACACCATCCTTGTTTATTATGGAACTTAAGGAAGCCTCGAAACATGGGCCATTTTGGTCACCAAAATAGGCTATTCCTAGAAAATATACGTTTTCATCTTTTTTAAGTATAAAAATTAGGATTTTGTGCCTTATTGGCAACACATGCGGCTTGTCATTGTCAAATCTGGGCTCGGATGTGAGCTTCCCTGTGTAGAGTCTGTCTCTAACCTGGGACCAGTGACTTCCCTTCTTTGGGGTCTAGTTTCTCATTTTTAAATGGGCCCAATGGTTTTCTCTCTATAAGCTGTTCTGGGGCATAAACAAATGAGCAGATGTTAACAGACTTAATATATGAGTAATATAAACACTCTCTCTGCAAAAATGCCTACTGGGAAGGTGGGTATGGATGCAGGTGTGGTTTCTACTTGGGGTAGGGAATGTGGTGAGGCAGGGCGCTCTCCAGGAAAAAACAAAACAAAACCCACAGGTGGATGTCACATCAACCTGCATTCAAACTTTATCACATACCTGCAAGATTCTTAATCCATCAGGGACCCCAAGGTATCAACTGAGCTTACAACCTATGTAGGAGAGCTGTGAAGATAAAATTGAACAATGGCTAGGAATAGGGACAGAGGGACAGCGGGAGGGGGACCCAGGCAGGAGGAGTATTTCAAGATTCCCATCTAGGGGTTCCTGGGTGGTTCAGTCAGTTAAGTGTTTGGCTCTTGGTTTCAGCTCATGACCCTGGAATCAAGCCCCATGTCAGGCTCTGAGCTCAGCAGGGAGTCTACTTGAGGTTCTCTCCCTCTGCCTCTCTCCCTGCTTGTTCTCTCTTGCACTCTGTCTCTCTGTCTCTCTAAAACAAACAAATCAACCTTTAAAAAAAATCTCCATTTCTCCCCCTTCAGCTCCTCCTCCCAACGCAACCCCCAGAAATGCAATGGTTTTACCAAGAAGAGAGAGCACAGGGCAGGCACCATGAAAAGCTTTGATTTCTTCCCCTTTTCTTGCTGCTTCCCTCTCCTTGGGACTTGTGCTAAGAACTTGGACTGTACAATTTCATATCATTTAAGAAAGAAGGGATATTAGGGGGCTGAAGGGTTAGCCACTTGGCAAACATGAAAGCCTGCTCCAAGACATCTTTATAAGCTCTATGCCCATCGGGGTGCTCCTCAGAGCTGCCTCCCTGCAGAGCTAACTGAGGCTTCAAGACCCAGCTGCTTATGCCCTGCCCTTCAACACGGGGCTTTCTTTTATCCTGTGATTGCTAGGGAGAGCTACAAATGGAATCCAGCGGGCAGCGATAGATAGCATTATCTGTTTTCCTTGTCATTTTTCGGTTTCATTTAGGTTCGACTGCCTTAAGCACTGGAAAAGCTTTACTTAGAAGGCTGGGCTCTGCACTTCCAGGTTGATCAAAATAAAGCAGAAGCCGAGCTGCCTAGTTTTAAGGGCACAAAGGAAAACACAGTTTCGTGACGGGAGGTTTTGAATTACAGTGGGCAAAGATAGTGGCTTCTGCTTAAGACTTAATTACTGAGTGCTTTAATAGGCTAGGTGGGAGCCATTCAAGGACTTTATATAGAGTATCACTTAACTCTGACAAAACCATAGAAGATACATAGGATGAAGATACACAGGATGAAGAAATCGAGACTCAGATAATTCACTTGCCAAAAATCAAGTAACTAGTAAATAATGGAGATCCAGAATATAAGAAAGAAGCGGTATTAGAGATTCAAGGTGACAGTAGATCTTTCACGTTCCAAAAGTCATGCCTTGTCCATCAGGCCGTACGTCTGATGTACGCAAAATAAATATTGCCATATTTCTCCAAGTATAAGATGATATCAATTGTAAGATGCTCCTTTGTGTATCACAGTGGGGAAAACAGTCTGTGGATTAAACTGACGATTAATTCCAAGACATGCTTGGACTTCAGAGATGTAAAAACAGAGAAGAAAAAAGTACCTTTTAATATTCATGAAGAATGATCCTTTAAAAGTCAGCCAGTCTGAAATGGAAGGAACAGAATAGTTACCTGCTGGCCCAGCTTTTGGGCAGCCTGATGGTAGCCCAGGGGTATTCTGGTGACATCTTGCTTTCTCCAAAGCTCAGCATGAAATACCGGCGGTGATTCAGGACTTTACCTGCAGGTGGCAGTGCAGGCCACCGGATATGGCCTTTGGCCTCCTAGGCGGGGTTTCAGGGGAGGAGCAGAAGGGGGCAGGTGAGAAACATGTTTCCACAGCTTCCATTTTTATTCACCCTTCTGTGCTGTTCCAAACCTCGGAGTCTTTTCCGTTCCCTTTTTCTCCTGTCTGGTCTCTTCTTTCTCCGCATTAACTCTTTTTCTACCCATATTTCCAAAGTCCAAAAGAGGTAGGCTTGCAATGAAAACGAATGCATCCTTCTTTTCCCCCCGCAAAATCATCAGAAATGTGGGAGTTAGCTAACGAGAAGGAAGCTGGTGTCTTAGTTTCCTGTTATTCTGTGATGTTTGGGTGTCTTGATTGTATATGTCTGGAGCATATCCTAGATATAACCTCAAGATAGAGATTATTCCAGGGGCGCCTGGGTGGCTCAGTGGGTTCAGCATCCGACTCTTGGTTTCGGCTCAGATCATGATCTCAGCCTGGGATCCAGCCCTGCATCTGAGCTTGTCCCTGTCCCTCCTCCTCCCCCACGTGCTCTCTCTCTCAATCTAAAATAAATAAATAAATAAATAAATAAATAAATAAATAAATAAAATCTTTAAAAAATGATAGAGATTATTCTATCTAAAGAACATTTCTCAGGTAGGTCTTCTATCTCTCGATGTAGCTAGTGATCAAACCCAGTTGTATCACTCTCCTCCCAGAATCTTGAAACACTTCCCCTGATTCTAGACAACTTCTCCCACCTCCTTGCATACCACCTAACCAGGCTCCAGCTCCCTGAGAACCTGGGAACACATCCTGTGTCCACTCCCAGTCCCAGACCTCTCGCCAAAATCTTCTTCCCCTCAGTCTCTGCCCATAAAAAAGGCTCATTCTTCAAAACTAAGTTCAGAGTTCCTTAATGAAGTCTTTGCTCACTTAAACCTCATTGCCCTCCACCTATAGCTTTTTTTTTTTTTTTAAGATTTTATTTATTTATTTGCCAGAGAGAGAAAGAACACAGGCAGAGGGAGAAGCCCCAACATGGGGCTTGATCCCAAGACCCCGGGATCATGATGGGAGCCGCAGGCAGTTGCTTAACCAACTGAGCCACCCAGGTGCCCCCACTTACAGCTCTTAACAGCTCTCTGTAAATATGTTCATTGGTATGCCAGTCACCTCATGAGTTATCAATGTGGCAGTCTTCCTCTGTCCGTCCGATTTCTATCCATATCCCTAGCACCTCGAACAGAGCCCAGGTTATAGTAGATACTCGACTGATATTTATTGAATGAATGAATAATTGAATGATTCTTTTCTAAAATATACCAGAACGGACAGGGAAATTATTTTTAACTTTTGCACATTAAAAGCTTTTAAAACTCCTGACGTCCAGACTCCACCCAGAACCAGTGAAATCAGAACTTCTCAACTGATGTTTGGGTTGAGCCCAGGCATGGGTATTTTGTAAAGCTCCCCAGGTGATCTCAAGGTACAACCAAGGTTGAGAATCACCTCCATGGCAATGGTTCTCAAAGTGTGGTCCCAGGACCAGCATTAGAATATTACTATCCTCTTATTTGAAATGAAAATTCCTAGGACCCACCCTATACTGTAGAATGAGAAATGGCAGGGCTGGGGGGATGGAGGGAGTTGACAAGAATCTGTGTTTTAACAAGGCCTCCCATGATACAAAGTCAAGTTTGAGAAGCACTGTCTTAGAGGTTTACTTTAAATAAGTTATAGAGACTGTGTGTGAATGAATCCCTCCCACCTTTTTCTTCTAATTTGATTCTGGCCCCTATTTCTTGCATATGGCTGTGCTTGCAGACAAACAACAAGCCCCTTTTAGTTGAAGATTTTTTTTTTCCAATCTAGTTTTGTCTTACGATCAACATCAACTTATGGTAAAATAGCTTACCTATTTTATGTGTGTGTTTTTTTTTTTTTTTTCAATCCTTGAAAAGCCAGAGAAGTATTCTCATGGCTATTTTTTCAAATCCTGGAACAGAAATGAACAAAACCCAACATACATGGAACTTGTCCCATATGCCAGGCATGGTGCTGAAGTGCCCCATCATCTTACAATAAATCTAAGACATCCATCCCACAGAGGCGGAAAGAAAGGCTGGAAAAAATAGGATGAGTCCACAGGGACACAGCAGAGATGTGAACGCAGATCTGTCCTACCATCCGGTCGTTCTCAGGATTCTGATGACCCCCATTTTGTTATTTTGCCCATAATCCCATAGTTTTCTTTCTTTTTTTTTTTTTTAAAGATTTTATTTATTTTTGACAGAGAGAGAGAGTGTACAAGCAGGGGAAGAAGCAGGCAGAGGGAGAGGGAGAAGCAGGCTCTCCGCCGAGCAGGGAGCCCGATGCGGGGCTCGATCCCAGGACGCTGGGATCACGACCCGAGCCGAAGACAGACGCTTAACCATCTGAGCCACCCAGGTGCCCCAATCCCATAGTTTTCATGAGGAAAATCGGCTGCTCTCAAGAATCCCTGGCTAGCTCTCAAACAGAGGTGGTCACTTTGAGCACATGAAGTACTCACGCTGTTTCCTGCTCATTTGCAGTGGAATACACTCAGGGCTTTCTTTTTCTCTAAGACCTTGGAAAGAAACATGGTTTCACAATGCATCTAGGGTTAAAAGCACAGTTTTCTTCTAAAATGTCTACTTCTCTGAAACTCATACGCTTTGTTCCAAATCTGTGGTCTGAATTCTTGGATTCATTATTCACATGCTTCCTTTTTGAATCGTGAACCTTAGTACAGTTGTAGAGGCTCTGTGCTAGGCTCTGTGGGGGACCAGCAGTGAGAAAGACAGACAAACCCCACTTGCTCACCTTCAAGAAGAACCGTATATATAAAACTAACCAATGAAGACACTAAGTCTAGATGTTATGACTGTCTTATCCAGGGCAATAAGATAAGAAGAGGACCTCTATGAGTTCAATTCTATAGTGTCTTGTGTGTACGTCTGAAGAGGTCTTTTGAACAGAAAGATCTTTGAAACTATGCTTCTCTATTTTAGTTTTTTGGGGAACCGGTATGGATGGTGTTTATTTTGGGAAATAGAGTAAATATTCCCAAGTTTGGAAGAGTCCGCCTATCAGAAGATGCAAACCCAACATTCCATTTCTAAAACAGGACACCTCAATCATCAGACCTCTTTCTCTGGGGAATGGCCAGCCAGCGTCTTCAGCAATTATACCAGTCAGAGGAGAAATTTCCGTGACTTCCGTGGGCCATAAAAATCTGAAACCGTCAGCAAACTGGAAGGCATTTCCAGTGAAGGTGGCTTCATATACAAAAGTAGCAGAACTGAGTACCACAAGCTCATGGCAAACCGCCAGGCCTGTTCCAGGACCCAGCCCTGCTCAGTGATGCTTATTCATCTGGGAGACTAATCCTAAATCTCAAATCCAAGCTGTGGGGCAAATAAGGCACCCAGGGGAGACTTTCTGTGCACCTGAGCACTCAGAGACACGCTCCACTTGCAAACACGTGAAAGAACCTGAAAAAGTAATCTTTTTTTAAGTCTTTAAAACATGAGAGAGCTTATCAAGACAGGGAGGAATTGCTAAGCCAATATGACAGAGAAACTGCTTACGTGGATAGGTACATCAACTGGGAAGAAAGGTTTGCCCTAAGGGTACTTGTCAAGCCCAGAAATTTTTAGATTTCCTACTGACAGCCTAAGGGGGCAAAGAGGATAGAAATGACAGGTTTGGCAAGGTCTTTTTTTTACAGTAATGGAACTGTTCTAAAATAAGCTTATTGTGATGGTTATATAATTCTTTATATATGCTAAAAATTCGTGGACTTGTACACTTAAAATGGATGATTTGTATGATATGTGAATTGTATCTCAATAAAGGTTGGGGGGGGAACTCAGTGAAGTGAGATCACTTTCTATTTGAGGGCAAAGTTAGGGGCAAACTGTCTTCTAGAAGCTGGCTGGCCTCCCCCTTCCCCACCCCAACTGATCTGCTCTGTTGCCAGGCACATGTTTACCTTAGAGACAGAGCACCCCCCCCCCCCGGGTTCTGAGCCTCAGTTGAGACCCATAGAACACTGGCCCTTGGAGGCAGAGCTGTGGAGCCCTACACAGCCATGGAGGGCCTGCTGCCTGCCATCAGATCCACTTTCCAGTTGGTCCTAGAGCCCCTGTGGGGTGCCCTGCTAGTGATTTCTGAAAGCTGGAGACATGTTTCAGTTCTCCATGAGTTTCCCTGGGACATGCTGGCATATATTGTAATACTGGTTTTGACAGCGAAGAAACGACACATTTGGAGAAGTGTGAAGGTGCTAGGCAAAAGGTGTTTGGCCCACGCTAAAGTCTGTGGAAAAGGTAGTGGGAATATGGGACCAATGACACAAGCTGATGATGCCCTAGGGCTGCCCGGGGTGGAGGCCAGTCTTCCCACATTACAAACCTTATGCTTCTCAGCAGTAAGTACTAACCGCTGTAGGCTGGCACTTCAGAACACCATCGACTTTCTGAAAATGGCGCAGAAGACCCAGCCTCCTAAACTTTCCCAAGTGACTGGTGATAGACCCATCTTAAGAATGTCAGAGAAGAATGGAAAACAACTTTGGAAGAAAATAATGGACGATTTGAATGGAAACACTGATGTTCTAGAGAGTCCAGAACTGCTCGCCCAAGAAATCGCGAGATGGAAGCAGAGACTCCAGGAAACGGAGCAGGAGAAAGAAAGGCTAGAGCAGTCGAACGCAGGAATGCAGCGGGCTCTGAAAGATAAAGTCAGCCAGTTAATACCACTGGGTGAAAACCTTCTGAAGGCCATCCCCTGGCCTTGTCTCCTTGGAGATCTCTTGGGTCACGTCAACTGGGAAGTCAAGCAAAAGAGGGAAGCAGAAAAGGACAATCACCCCATCCATCGGTCAGAGGGTGATCTGAAGGGTGTCACTGACGATGCTGATTCCAATGTGTCCCTTCAAAGTGCTGAAGAGAAAAATGAGGAACTAGCCAGACAACTGTGGGAAGAAAAGCGAATCAATGAAGAGCTTATGGGACAAATAACAGATCTTCGAGCCAAGGAAGCCTCTTTGCAGACGGAAAATTCACAGCTTCAAAGTGAGATTCAGCAGTTGAAACGGAAGCTTCAACTTCTGCCTCAATTATATCAAGAATACACCAGGGAACTTGAGAGAAAATCATTGGAGAAGGAAGCGCAGTGCTCAGACATTGAGAAGAGTCTTTCCTACACGTGTGGAAACATCGAGTCCGCAACTCAGATTCGCAACTTCTACAAGAAGATGGCCGAAGACACCCGCAGAGAACTGGAGGAGAGCACCTCGCACTGTCTAAAGGACATCCTCTTCTATGCGAATAAAGTCCAGGAGAGCTGGATGGCAGCTGTGCTCACAGAGCGAAAAGTCAAGGAGCTAAGGAAAGAAAATGATCACATCAGGCAAATGTTGGCCAAAGCGGAGTTCAACTTCCCGCCTTTCCCAAGTGGCCGTTTTGCTCCTGCTCCCCCACAGGCAGCCCACGGAGGCCCAGAAGTGTCAGGGGACCCCCTGGATCCTCAGCACCCCCAGGAAGGAGAAGAGCCAGGCCGCGAGGGCTCACGCATCCAGGGACACCCGCAGGTTTGACTGAGCTCACCGCAACCCGGTCTTGAACTCCCACAACCACGGCATAACATCTGCATGTGTTTTCTGTCTTTAAAGTAGTTTTGACTTATCTCTTTTTGGTTTAGATACTGCTATTTAATTGATATTACAATTGCTTTTATTCAAGTAGATTTAGCATTATACTTTTCAGATAGTATTTCTCCAGTAAAGTGTCATTTCCTATAATTCTTACAAATATATTGTTTTCACATCATCAGACCCTCTAGAATTAGATAATATTAAGTATTGTATTTTGATTTAAATTAAAGATCCACAATTACTTTAACAACTATTGAAATTTGGCAGGGATACAAACATTTAAAATAACATTTTTCTATGGCATGAGCATTTTTCTATGCCATTTTGATACTCACGAGCATGTATTAGAAGTCTGTACAAGTAATTTAATAAATATCTGAATAAATTTTGCTTTAAAAAAAATTGGGAAAAAAAATCCCCTATTCCAACTTCATAATATTTTGATTAGACTAGCTTTAAATTCATAAATTAACTTATCGTAGTTTAAAGTTTACAATTTTTTCTCCCCTTGTTAACTTTTGTAAACGTTTTTCTTTTGTTTAAGATATTGTTTGCTCTTTAGACGTTTCTAAATTTTATGCAGTGAAAATGAAGGTTTTCCCTTGATGGCAAGAAAACACACACACACACAGCCCACCATGCCGATTACAAGGCACCCTGAGTCTGTATGTCAGGAACAGAGGAAATATAACAGTAAAGAAAGCTGCAAAATTTAAAAAAAAATTTAAAGAAAGAAAGAAAGAAACCATGCTCACACAATTTGTATAATATACCTAACTCATATACACACAAAAGGAGAGTTGTCCAGAAAGTGAGGAAAAAGCAGGGGGAGACTCCCAGATGCTAACAACAGGGGAAGCTCTTCCCAGCCCTGGGACTGCCTGGAGGGAGAAGGGGGGTGCAAGTGGGTGGCTCTCCTCAAGGAAGACAAAGATTTGCTGCAGGTACACATGACAGCCACCAGAGGGCGTGGGAGCGCAGGCCAGGGAAGTGCACGGCAATAACTTGGAGAAGGACCAGCACACTTGGGTCTATACAATCTAAAGTGTGTGTGTGTGTGTGTGTTACTGCATTAATTCATATCCGTTTATTTAGTACAGGCAGATCTCGGAGATCGTGCAGATTTAGTTCCAGGCCACCACAATAATGCAAATGCCACCATAAAGCAAATAATTCAATAATTAATATTTTTCTGGAAGTCATTTTTTTTCTGGTTTCCCAGTGCACACAAAAGTTATGTTTATTACACTACACTGTCATCTAGTAAGTGTACAATAGCATTATCTCTAAAAAAATAAAAATTAAACCATGTTGAATTAAAAAATATTTTCTTGCTAATAAATGCTAACCGTCGTCTGAGCTTTGAGCACGTTGTAATCTTTTAGCTGATGGAAGGGTCTTGCTTCAGTATTTGCTGACTGATCAGGGTGGTGGTTGATAGAAAGCTGTGGCAATTTCTTAAAAGAAGACAACTACGAATGTTGCCGCCTCAGCTGACCCTTCTTGTCACAAAAGACTTCGCTGTATCGGGCAGCGCTGTGGAGGGATGTGAAGAAATTGGAGCGCTGTTGGGTGGGAATGTGAAACAGCATAGCTGCTGTGGAAAACAGTGTGGAGGCTCCTCCAAAAATTAAAAAGAGAGATACCATATGATCCGGTAATCCCACTTCTGAATATGTATCGCCCAAAACTGAAATCAGGATCTGAAAGGGGTACCTGCACTTCTAGTTTCATAGAGCACTATTAGTAGCCCACGAGAGAAAGCCATCCAAATGTCCACCAACGGATGGATGGATGGGCTCAGAGAATATGGTATGAATGAGTAAAGAAAACGTAACATTATTCTTAAAAGAGAAGGAAATTCGGTCACACGCTACAATATGGATGAACCTTAAGGATAGTATCCTATGTAAAATAGGCCAGTCTTACACACACACACACACACACACACACACACACACCAGATATTGTCTGATGCCTCTTATATGAGATCTCTAAAGTTGGTGAAAAAATAAAATCAAAAATAAAGCAGTCCAACTCCTACAAACAGAAAGTGGACCCGTGGCTGCCACGGGCTGAGGAGTGAAAGGAATGGGTGGTTATTGCCTGGGTATAGAGTTTCAGATTTGCAAGATTAAAATTTCTAGCAATCTCTTGCTCAACTATGTGAATTTAGTTAATAATACAAAACTACCAAACTTAAAAGGAATTAAAAGGGTAGATATCATGTCATGTGTTTTTTACCACAATTTGAAAAAAAAAAAGAAAAGGAAATGTGAGTTTTGGGATTTGAGTGGTGGGGAATTAGACTTGAGCTCTGTCTCCGACCAATGACTTCACCTCTCTACATTTCGGTTGAAGGAGTTGATCTAAATAATTTTTAAAGGTTCTACCCAGTTCTAAAATCTAATTGCTTTATAATTATAAAGAGAATATCTTAGCCATTGACTCTAAGACAAAGACCTTTGTAGTACAAAATGTTGACCTCCTTATCTTCCAAAAAATCCCTCCACTACACCTTGTCAGTCGTATCAGACAGACAATCAATTCACATTGGATGCTCAGTGATCAGCATCTCAACTAAAGTAATTCATGCTGAGCTGTGAATTGTGCAAGACTGTTGAATCTCAGATCTGCACCTCTGAAACAAATAATGCAATATATGTTAAGAAAGAAAAAAAGAAGAAGAAGAATGTAGCAGGAGGGGAAGAATGAAGGGGGGGAAATCAGAGGGGGAGAAGAACCATGAGAGACAATGGACTCTGAACAACAAACTGAGGGTTCTAGAGGGGAGGGGGTTGGGAGGATGGGTTAGCCTGGTGATGGGTATAGAGGAGGGCACGTTCTGCATGGAGCACTGGGTGTTATGCACAAACAATGAATCATGGAACACTATATCTAAAACTAATGATGTAATGTATGGGGATTAACATAAAAATAAAAAAAAATTAAAAAAAAAAAACCAAAAAAAAAAAAAAAAGTAATTCATGCTGAAAACAACACGATAATAACTTGAAAAAGGACAATGTTTACCTCAAGCCGAAGGAGGACCAAATTTTAAATATTCATATTATGCTCATTATATTTTTGATCACTAATCTTTACTGGATGTGTATGAGAAAGATGAGAGCAAAGGTCATAGGAAGAAAGAAAATTATCTCTGAAATGACCCTGATATCAGGTGAAGATCATCTGAATGCAGGAAGTACTAGAGGGATGGAAAGGAAGGAGCAGAATTACGACAGGTTGAGGATGGAACTTGGTGGGTATTAGACAGCAAAGGATCAGAGGATTTTCTAAGGTTTCAGTCTGGAGGGTTGGGGGTAACAATGAAACAAGCAAAGTTTGTAGAAAGGAAGGTGCCTATGTCGAAACGCACAGGAGACAGGTTGGGTCCTGGGATGAAGAGGCATCCTGGGGAGACTGCATGGGTACTTCTACATAGTGTTTGAAGAGAGACAAGAGCAGCAAGGCCTGGACCGATCCTCGGGGCACAGCGGCAGTTAAGCCAAAATCCTCACACTTGCAGCAGGTGTCTTCGGTGTTACAGAGTGTAATGAATAAGAAAGCTTATGAACGAGGAAGAAGAGGCCCTGGCAGGGGTGTAAACAGGGAGGAGGAAGTAACCAAGACAGAGAAATGAAGCCAAAGGGGCCAAGGGTGAGACAAAAGAGCGCCCTGCAGCAGAAGTCAGAGGAAGGGGCTGGTGGGGAGGTGTTGGTTAGTGTATCTTTGCTGCCAGAAACGTATGGGAAGGAGGACATCCAAAGTGAGAAAATTCCTGAAAAGGCAGGAAGGGAAAGATTTCCAGGCTCAGACGAGAGAATCAAGTTTGGAAATCGAGGCGGGAACGGTGGAAGGATGAGTGTAGAAAGAAAGGTTATTTGCTGGAATGTATGGCCACAAGCCACAGCAAAAGAACTTTGCTAGCTCAAGTAGAAAGGAATTCATTTGGAAGGCTTTGGGGCAACTCCCAAAATGCATGCGAAGGCCAGATAACCAGACTCGGCAAGAGGGCTGAACCAAGGGAGACTGGGCCTAAAAAAGACAGGTGAGCTCCAAGCACAGCATGAGCTTGGGTTAGGCCCCATCACTGGTACTAGACACGTACCAAGGACACAGGTGTCATCTGGTCTCCTCTACTGTCACCTCAAAGCTCTGAAATCCCCAACTGTCCTCCCAAGATTCAAAAGCCCGGTGCCAAGTGTCTTCTTAGCTAACCCTCCATTATCTGCCCACTCTCCCCCCGCCATGACTTCTAAGAGCACCTGACTATTCCGCTTTCTGAGACATACTTGATGTCCCACCAGATACCCAGGGCAGACATTCTTTCAAAAAATAAGGCTCTTACAAAAACAAAATAAAACAAATGAACCAAAAGCCTCATACAGTCAAAAGTAGCCAAAACAAGAGACACTTGTCTACCACTTCCCACCTCGCCAATTCCCAAACCTGCATTTCAAAACCAAAAGCAAAACAACGTATATGATGCAAAAGTCTTCTGCCTCACATAAAAACAGTCTGCCTTCGTACCGCCGAAATCACCCTACTACCCAGAGCAAGCCATTAAAATCTCTCCACTCTATCCAAGCTCCAGCCCCAAGACCCCCGACTGACACCCTTTCCTTTGGTTTGCATTCTCTAGCAAGCTTGTTCTGGTATTTTGCAAACCACCAAGCAGTGACAAAGTCCGACAACATTAATGCATGTGTAAACTTGGTGGAAAGAGATTGAAAAGGAAGTTAAAACACTGACATGATACAATAAGGAAGGAAACTCTGGGTAATAGCTTTAGTTCTCTTCTCTGTGGCAGGTCTCCGCTGTGGGTCACATCAATCGCTTCCCTACGCCAGAGCCCCCTCCACGTCTACTTTGCCTTCAGCCAGCACTTTTGCAGCTGGGGACACTTAATCCTCGGGGTGACCCTGTGACCCTCAATGTCACACATGAAGATGTCGGCTCTGGGTCATCCCGCGTGTATAGGGTTACAACAGCCTTTCAGAACTGCCTTTCACTAACTTTTTCTTTCTTTTTAAAACATCCTTTGGTTTTATATTGGGCAAGAGCAAAAATAAGATTACTTGATAGTAAATCGCCCCTACCGTACAATTACAAAATGCTGCTCTTTACCACATTGTAAGATTTCAATACGCAGCCAGCCTATTTCTGATTTCTTCATGGGGACTAATGTGATATAATAATAAAGATGGCTGTATCCCCACCAGGTAATTCAAATCCCCACTTAAATCCTCCACAAGTGGCCCCAACTTTCCTCTTGTCAAAATAAAGACTAAGACGCAAGATGGTTTAGGAACAAATGAAAACTCCATCGCCTTCAACCGAACTCTAGCTCTATCTGTGTAAATAGTAAGCAGTATTTCCCTCTGATTCAACCATCTTTCATTTAAAGAACTATTTCACACTTGAAATTCTCAGGCCATATGCAAGTGTTATGGGATAAACTGCGTTCCTCCAAAATTTATGTTGATGTCCTAACCCCAGGTAACTCAGAATGTGAATGTATTTGAAGATAGGGCCTTTTAAAGAGTGATTAAGCTCAAATGAGACAATTAGGGTGAGCCTAATCCAATCTGACTGATGTCCCAATACGAAAAGGAAATTTGGACACACAAAGGGACACCAGGGACATATACACAGAGAAAGAAGGCAGCCATTTGTAAGCCAAGGAGCAAAGCCCCAGAAGAAACCAAAGCTACCTCTACCTTGATCTTGGATTTCCAGGCTCCAGAACTGTAGGAAAATACATTTCTGTTGTTTAGCCCCAGTCTGTGGTACTTTGTTATGGCAGTCCTAGCAAACTCATACAGCAACCCGTTCAAAGAGACCAACTGAATTATTAGTAAAGAAAACAGTGTATGAATTGCCATCTACTTTCATCGGTGTTTTAAATATTTTTCCCATGTCATGAGTGGATGGATTTTGTAATTCCCAGTAGGAAAACATACTTGAAAAGCCTAATGGCAAATCAGTTGTAAAACGTTTTTGCTGTGTCTGGGCAGGCAGTAAGGATTGTCTTCGAAGTCCCCCGACTTACTTTATTAGAAGGCCAGATAGATGCTGGCTGCTTGCATGACTGTGTCCCTCGTTAAGTGATCTGTGTTGTTTTTCTTTCAGCATAGGCTTTATTTGTTTAAAAGACATGAGTCTCGACTTCCAAATTGAAGTGACCGTTTGCAGATAAGATTCGTAAGTGTCCTAGGTCCACTGCCCCCACCTCAGACTCTAAGACAGGGATGTTGTACAGGTGACTTATGAATGAAGTAATCCCAAAGGCAAATTAAGTCAGAAGATCAGGAAAATAAAAAGGAGGAAGCCAAATAAGGACATGTCTTCAAGCAACGTTTTACAGATAATCACTTCAGGTATATCCCACGATGAGGATCACTGGATCATGAGAGTGTAATTTGCACCTCAGCCCTGTCCTGACCCAAGGCAACAGCCATGGAACTTTCAAACTCCCAAATCCATCAGTCACTGGCTTAGGGGATAGGAAATTGCCAGACTCTACCAGGCCAATCCTTTGGGGGGAAAGAAAGAGCTTCAGATGCTGTCTATTGGGAGCAAAAGCGCCTCAAAGTCCTGGGGCCCCAAAAATAAATAAAAGGGACTTGAGGAGGTCTGGTGGGAATACCAGCATTATACATCACAGTAAACACTGAAATCATTCTGTTTCTTCAACTCATCTGTAAGATTATGGGTCGTATTCTGGAAGGTCACCTAGACTTTTGGAGTCTGCATTGCTTTAAGAACTTCAGCATCACTCAGATTTTTATTAGGCCCAGATATTCCTATCATTTCTACCATGCCCCGCCTCCTATTCCAGGCATTCCTTCCTCAGGGAACCCAGCTGAAATGAGCTACCTGAGCTATAGAGTCTCTGTGTTCCCACTTCCTCTGCCCCGCCCCCCACCTTCTTCTCAAACCTTCTTCACCCGGCCCATCCTCTTTCTGAGGGTCTCTCTCTCTCTCTCTCATCACATCCTTCACTCCTACTCTCTGATGTTCTACATTTTTCTAGACTCTTGGTTGGATTTCTTTCAGTACTGTGCTGGCATCCTTATTGCAATCTGGTTGACAAACAAGAACAGTATCATGGGCTGATTTTCCCCAGGGTCTCAGAAGAATGCGTGCTTTCTCCTGCCACCTCGGGCTGGGTTGAATTAGGACTTACATTCCTGTCTCTGTCACGGCCTCCAGTGGGAGCATTCACGGTTTTGTAGTCTGAAAAGTCCCTTGATTTCTTGGCCTTTATATTGACTAATTGAGAATTTGGCTTAATAGGATACAGCAAAAGTAGGCATAAGAGAAATGTGAGTCATATGCTGATACAATTTATCTGTCCCTGTGGGGCCTGCTCAGGCCTAATCTTACATACTGCTTGGATATGGTGACTCTTTGCTGAATGGAATAGATACACAGGTCATAATGAGTAACTCAGGGCCTAGGGTCACCTGGTTTTCCATAACCAAGAGTTCAGTTTTTATCAAGGCCCAATATCAACCCCAAAGCTCTTTCTGTAGAAGAGAAGAAATTCCTGCTAAAAAGTAACTGGACTAAATCCTCAGTGGTCTGAGATTCTCCTCTTGGGGTTTGTCATTGTCTCCTCCAGTATCTTGATATACTTCCAAAACTTTAAGTGCCATTTATTGGATCTGCTTAGACTGCAATCTGGACCATCTAGGGAAAATTGTTCTGGATCCCATTCCAATTGGGATACTATTAATTTTCTAGGGCTGTTCTGTTGTAACAATTTACCACAAACTCAGTGGCTTCAAACAGCAGGAATTGATTCTCGCACTGTCCTGGAGGCCAAAAGTTAAACATCAAAGAGTTGGCAAGGCTGGTTTTTGCTAGAGGCTCTGACGAGAATCTGCTCCATGCTCCTCTCCTAGATGTTGGTGCCTGTGGCAATCTTTGGCGTTCTTGGCTTGTAGATGAATCACTCCCATCTCTGCCTCTGTCTTCCCATTGGCCTCCCCTCTGGGTCTGTTTGTATCTTTCCCTTTTCTTATAAAGATATTTATCATTGGATTTAGGGTACATGTGTTTATGTAAGGATGATCTAAATCTAGGATGGTTTCCTCTAAGATCCTTGACTTAATTATGTCTGCAAAGACTCCTTTTCCAAATAAGATAACATTTACGGGTCTTGGGATTTAGGACATATATTTCAACCCACCACAGAATTATTTCTGATTACTCAGTTATTAGCTTTAAATATCCATCCAAACATAACATATATTCTTACTAGTACACAATACAAGGTGGAGGAAACAAAGGAAACCTGTCTTTTACTTTGGAAAAAAATACCCCAACATCTCTAAGACTATGAGGTAGTAGGGTTTTCACAGAATTTATGTCCCTTTCCATGACATACATAAGTTTTACTAAGGCCAAAGAATTTTCTTGTATTCATATTCTAGCAGCTCATGTCACCAGTACATTTGGCCCATGTAATATGTTATGAATGAGTGAGACAGTCATGCCTCTGTAGACTAAATTGTGGCATGGAGCCGAACAGTTGAAATAATTCTGAGGTAAGATGGTTATGACATGCTGTTAGATATCTACCTACGTAAAATAAACTATCCCAGTGGATCAACAGGAGCACTTTTATTGCTTTGCTCCTCGAAAGAGATCACCTCCAAATAATAAATGCAATTGGAGTTGCCACCTGCTAAGCTTTAACAATTCATTTTCTTTCTCCAAGACCAATCCAAGATCAGTTGACCTGGCCAAACCTGAGAGTTAAGTAAAAACAAAATAGAAATCGCCATCCTCACATCTTGAGCCCTACTTAATGCCCATCACCCAATGTGATGAGCACTGGGTTTTACACACAACCGATAAATTATTGAACACTATGTCTGAAACTAATGATGTACTATATATGTTGGCTAATTGAATTTAAATAAAAATTAAAAAAAAACATCATCCTCATATTTTCCCAGGAAAATAATTTTTGGGGGGTAGCATTAAATTTAGACATTTCTCCATAGACTTTGTAGTATCTTTGCATTATTAGTTTGATAGCTAAAGGGAGCTCCATAGGCTTCAACTTGGCTCTTCTTACCTTAATAGCTCTTGTATCAAAATCTGGAAGGCCAGTTCTTCCAGGATAGAGGGTATACATAGCAACTACATGCTCACCAACCAGATAATTGATCACAAAAGGGTTTGTGATCTACTAAAACTATGAGAAGCATTTGTGAATCAAAACTCCATTTGTTTCTTGACCCTTGTAAGACTCTATTATGACCAGTACAAAGCAATGGTACACTGAGATCCCAAGAATTGATATTACATATAGCCAGTGTCCAGTGACCCTCGGAAGATTTGAGTAGCTCATTCTCTTTAGGGGGAAAAACAAAAAAACCTGCTACATAGCTGAAGGGAAGTTAAATAAAAGATTTAATATGTGTATTTCTGACTCTTTTTTTTCAAAACCTCAAAGGTACTCAGTCTGACAATCAGGCAGTGAGGTATGACATTTTGATCCAAATTCTATTCTCTCCAGACCAGGAGCACTTTTCAATTATAAGAACCACGGGAAAGGGGATTTCCACTTTGGAGAAGATGGACTCTTCCCAATATTTTTCAATATGGACTCTTCTCAATACTTTTCTCTGTTCCTCTTACTAAGTACAACTAAAAATCCTGGATGTCTTCTCTATTTAAAGGAGAAACAGAAAAATCCACAAATACAGTTGGAGACTTCAACACCCCTGTCAACACTTGATGAAACAACTCAACAGAAAATCAGCCAGTATAGAGAATAAAAGATACCCTCAACCGATAGGATCTAATTGACATTTATAGAATACTCCACCCAGCAACTGCAGAACACACATTTTTTTAATTGCCTGTGAGACACATACCAAGATAGACCATGTTCTGGGCCATAAAACAAACCTCAACAAGTTTAGAAGAACTGCAGTGATACAGAGTGTGTTGTCTGACCACAGCAGCATGAAACTAGACATCACTCATGGAAAGAAAACAGGAAAATCTTCAAACACTTAGAAACTAAAAACACACTTCTAAATAATACATGGATCAAAGAGGATGTCTCAAGGGGAAAAAAAACAAAACATTAACCTGCATGAAATTATGTAAACCCCTCATTCCTTCTTTTCAGCTCTCTGGGGTATGAGGGCAGCTGTCTCATTCTATCTTTCTGGAAGATTCCATGCCCAATGAGCCTTCTAGTGATAGAGACACCATGGCCCCAATACTGACTGTCAGTGGGCACTTTTTTCCATATTACCACATGCAATAATTACATCAGTTATTTAAATATTTAATGTGGCTTTCAGAATCCTGTTTCTTAAGAGAAAAGAAATTTTATTATCTTCAGCCACACCTCAGCCAGATAGACAACCCCAGAGAGCCACTGCTGTTCTATCCCCTTAGATTATACTGCCTTCAAGACACTCCTGGATCCCACACTGTAGATCACTGGGTGTGAGGACACTTGGTTTCATACAGTGGAGTCCAACTCTGCCTATGGAGACTTGGTAACTTCCAGAACTGATGGGAAGCTGGGTAACCAGGCTTTGAAACTCAGCTGGGACGAGGAGGGACCAGACAACAGGAAGTATAAGCATCTTCTTCCACAGAACTATCTTTTTAGGACATCTCCACCCGCAACACTATCACTAGACCTCAATATCATCATTGCAGGACTCTGGATGCTGCCATAGTGCCCCCCCACCCCCGAATAATGTTCCAACTCTCTCTACAGGACACGACCACTCATTTAGGAATAAACGTCCCAGACAAGAACATCCATCTGGCCCCCATGCCACCAAGTCAGGATTCACAACTGCATTTACTTGCTTTCACCCTAATAATTATGCTGTCTTGTTTCCCAAGAATGACCTTTAAGATCTCGGTAAATTAGAAGTGTGGAGGTAAATGATGGGTGGATAGAGGAGATGAAATTGATGGGCTAAAGAAGGTGGATTAAAAATAATCTATTATTAAACTCTTATTTGCCTCTACCCATTCATTGGCAGAAGGGATGGAATGCCCAGGCCAAATTTTATGGTGAAATTTACTGTATTACCTTACTGAAAAGACCTGGAGTAGATCTGACTTTAATTGATAATTAATCAAGGGTTCAACGGTCCAGACCTTGGTTTTTGTCTGCTTCTCAGAATCCATCCCCTCACCTACGCCTCAGACTCAGTCTTCTACTCCACATGGTGACAAGAAACCTGCTGCTTCCCTGGGGTCCTGGTCCTCTCAGCTTTAAGCCAAGTAATAAGAGGAAGAAGGGTCTCAAGGGTGTCTTTCATTTGAGTTCAGCAAACCCTCAGTGTTTCTCACTATGTTAGCCCCGGACACATTCCCTAAACCCTAACCTGTCACCACAGTCAATATGATGTTCTGCATTGATTGGCCAGGCTTTTGGAGGGATGTAGAGCAAGATTATAAGTAGAGGCCCATATAGTATATGTCAAATGATTTTAAAATTTTAAATCAAATTACATGTTAAGTAAAATATATTCTACCCTCTTAACAATATACTTTAACAATAACCTGGGAGGAAGGTCTGCATTTAGAATTCTCAGACTCCTTTGAGGCCTGCTCTGGAATATGGGCATCATGGAAAAGGGTAGCCCAAAGCCTGATGAATTCTCTTTCCTTTCTTACCTCTGGCCTACGGCCTGATGAATTCTCTTTCTTTTCTTGGCTCTAGCCTGTAGCCATATGTACACATGTGGTCACTCTGGCGTGCACATCCATACTTGGTCCACAATGCCACAAACAGCTAGCTATTAACCACCCAGGTGAGCACATACCAGCTGCCTTGTCTGCTCTCAGGAGAGGGAAGAGGCCACCATGTGACTTGGAAGCAGGTAGAGATGTTTAGGAAGGTCATGTTGGGATCCTGGATACTTAGATCTAGAACATGGACAAAAATGGGAAGTGGGGGTTCCTGTTGGGCATATCAACTGGGCTCAGTGTATTCTCCACAGTGCAGATGAATATGATGCAGGAAGGCTGAAGCAGGACCCAAGATAGGGCCCTACTTGCACAGATCTGGGGGCAGTGCTGAGCAGAGGGTCAGCTTCTTGTCCTTCCTTCTAGCCAGGAGTGAAATCAACACCACAGGAAGCATAGGGCCATTGAATGAAGATCTAAGAGTGGTCCTCCAGAAAGAAATTAGAGACCGCCCTCAGACTTTGGATAAATGGGTATCGGGTGGCCAGGAAATAGCAAACGCCAACTGCACGCATGACTTTAAATATGCTTTAAAATTGGACAGGTGTTTTTGGCTCCCACTTTGTTGCTCTTCTGGGTCCACTGTGGGTCAGTTTGGTTTCCTTCCAATTTAAATTTCACTGCTTGCCTCCATTAGCCCCGTGCCTTTCTCTGCTGTGCTAGTGATCCCGGGCTCTGACCCAGGCAGAGATTCCACTGAACTCTCTCATGGAACATCACCCCAGCCACAGCCCATTGCCTCTCATCCGGACGATCGTAACTGCCTCCTTATGGGTCCGGTTCTCTGAATCCTGTTTTTTCCCTCACCCTTACACCCGACACTCATCCCCTCACTGCTGCTGCCTTCTATCAACAGACATTTTCCGTTCTGTAGTCAGAGCAAGAATCTTTTAAAAATAATTTTTAAAAACCTAAATATTGCACCTGCTATGAAGACCCCTAGCCCTCAGGACAACGCTGCCCCTCAGTGTGGTTGGCAAAGCATGCGTGGTCTGGTCCAGGTTAACCCCTCCTCAAACACCTCTCTCCGCTCTGCCCCACGGGCCCTCCCTCCCCAGTTGTGGGGGATTTCTTTCACTTCTTTGGATCTCTCTCTCTCTCTGTCTCTCTCCCTCCTTGTCTTGACTCTCTTATCTCCATAGTTTCACAAAGTATTTTCCCTCTCCCAAATGCATTCACATCTCCTTCCTTTTACTTTAATTAAATAAATACTCATCATCCTTTAGCTTTTAACATAAAAGTAATAACCTCTGGGATACCATGCCTGACTCACCAATACAGGGTGTGTTCCCCAAATGCAGAACCCCACAGAGGATGCAGCCTCATGGCAAGTCAGATTATGTGTATAATGACACATTCCTATATTAGGAAAATTCATGAGGAATGTCACCTTCAGTTCTCAACAGAACTCTATGGGGTGCTTGGTTTTATTATTGCTTGGAAGATGGGGACTCTGAAGCCTAAGGACTTAGGGACTTCTCCAAGGCCAAGGCTACATAGGTAGCAACGGGAGGTGCCAATTTTCTCTCCAAATACCATGAACATCAGCCTATTATTTGCATCCCTGGTGTCCCAGCCTTCCCGACAGTAGAGAGATCATGGTTTCTGTAATTCCTAACACATCCTCCTTAAAAGCCCAGGCTGGAGCTGACTGAAGCTGCCAAGAAAACAGCCAATTAGTGCTGTGTTTGGGGTTCCTTTTCCTCTGTATTACTGCACTCCTTGAAAACTCCTTCCTTTGTTTATCCACTGAAGTTCAGCAGACCCCCTGGGGCTTGCTCTAACATGGAATCATAATAATTAGTCCAAAATGACAATTCTATTATAATTTCACTTTTATCTCCGGAGATGCCCAGACACCTTGCCAACACTCAGTCTGTACTTTTGTCTGAAGATGGGACCAACTGTGGGAGGAAGTGGGAAGTCCCCTTATGGAAGCAAATGTTGTAAAAGAAAATTGGTGTCTGGTTCCTGTCCCTTGTGCATGCATAATATGTGGGGGTTAACAGAATGCACTTGTAATTTATAACTCTATGCTGACAGATATAAGCTTGGCAAAGGCAATTTTAGGGCGGGGAGAGGGATGATTGTTATATCTGGAGTGCTCTATGTCTCAGAATTTGATTGTAAGTCAACTTATTCATGGCAATCAACTTGGAATGAAGGGTTTCATGGGATGTAGGACTTCCGGTGATAAAGCTGGGACAGTCCAGAGCAAAATAAGATGCGCTGGTTGCTTTCCCTAACACAGATACCAGCTATACCTACTATCATAGGATAGTTATAGTTTTAAATTTTTGAGTAAATTTCAGAAAAATTCCACTTTTTACAGTGGCTACACCAGTTTTCATTCCCACCAACAGAGCACGAGAGTTCCTTTTTCTCTACATCCTTGTCAACATTTGTTGTTTCTTGTGTTTTTGATTTCTCAATGCTCAAAATTCTAGGATTTTTTTTAAGTAGTCTCCACGCCCAGCCTTGAGCTCAATGTGGGGCTCCAACTCATGAGATCAAGACCTGAGCTGAGATCAAATCAGATGCTTAAACAAATGAGCAACTCAGGTGCCCCAAAGTTCTAAATACCAAGTTTTTAATGTATAAATTTCTATAGATGATTGTCTCCCAAAGCTATTCCTGCTATGATGTTGATTGCTTGCTTTGTATATAAAAATGGACTCTAGAATTGGACTCTGGTTCAAAATATAGCTTAGCCACTCACTGGTGAGTGGTCTTGAGTAGGTTCAACTACTTGGGACCTCAATTTTCTCATCTGCTTAGTACAAATACTATTATGGTATGTTCAAAGAATTAATGTAGCCAGAGTACTAAGCACCAAAGTATACACTCTAAGCATTCAATACATTTAACCTACTGTTTATTAATACCACCATTATTAACATCTCCTTAAATCATTACTTGGTCTATTATTCTGAAGTTATAAACTTTTACTTCCTTCTTGGTGCCTGTATTAGTCAAGTTTCTCCAGAGAAAAAGAACCAATAGGAGATAGATAGATAGATAGATAGATAGATAGATAGATAGATAATGATTTATTATAAGGAATTGGCTCATGGAATAGTTCAAAGGCCTGAGTGTCGGTGGTATAGATGCTGGGTCAGGTGTGAAGGTCTGAGAACCAGGAGCACTGAGGGCAGGAAGATATCTCAGCTTCAACTGTCAGACAGAGAGAGATTCGGACATTTAAGAGTTTGGGTTGAATGATGCCTACCCACACTGCACAGAGCCATTTGCTTTAGTCAGTTCACCTTTTCAAATGTTAATCTCTTCTGGAAACATCTTCACAGGCACACCCAGAAATAATGTTTAACAAACATCAAACACACCCAGAAATAATGTTAAATCCTGTGGCCCGTCAAGGTCACTCATAAACTTAACCATCACAGCGTCCAAACTGGAACACATCCCCTTCTGGACAAACAACTGAACGCAGTGGTAATACCTTCTCGCACAGATCTTCCCGAGTAGCACTTGCTCAGAGACATTTGTGTTGAACGTCTTGGGACCTACCCTGCGGGCTGCACATACACATGGGCCCCTTGAGGCATCCCATTTCCTTCATCTCTACAGCTCAGTGAGAAGCAGAACTGTCCCTTCTCCTGACCTCAACTGAGCACGTCCATGTCACACAGTTAGGGAGCAGTGATCTAGATCCCAAGGCCTGTCCTTTTCCTCCAAGTCCAGCGCTTTTTTTTATTGTCTCCTGTGTCTTTTGAGATAATCCCTAGCGCCACCGTTAAACAAAAAGCAGTAGGCAGTCTTAAACATTGAAATGTTGCTCAAAACCTCCTTAGTAGGGACAAAATAATCTATTCTTGAAGGAAGAAAGTTGAAATTCAATGTATTCAGGTTGAACTTGCTGCATCCTAGAACATTAAGCCTGGATGGTTCAGGCGATTAAGCATCCGACTCTTGATTTTCAGGTCATGATCACAGGGTCGTGAGATTGAGCCCCTGCATGGGGGGTCTTCGCTCAGCGTGGAGTCGGCTTGTCCCTCTACCTGTGCCCCTCCCCCCACTTGTGTGCTGGCTCTCTCTCTCTCTCTCTCAAAAAAATAAATAAATAAAATCTTAAAAAAAAAAAAAAAGGTCATTAAGTCTCTGGCATTGTTCTCTCAGACCTTCTGAAACCTCACAGAGATTAGAGGACATTTTGAGATTAAGCAAACGGGTCAGAGAATGAGGATAGGAAGGCCTCTTGAAACTCCACTACAGATATTGACTTTAAGCATAATAGTCCTTTAAGGAGAATGTTTAACTGACAACATAGTCTTTTTTTTTTTTTTTCTTTCTTCAGATACCTCTTGTGAAACCTATTTTGACCCAGAATGTTTATTTTGGATGATCCGTGAATTTTTACGTTGAAGGGGACTTCAGGGGTGAGGCTGAACAACGCCATTTTGTGGCCAGCAACAACTGAGGCTCAGGAAAGCTGAGTGACATGCCCAACGTCACACCCCAAGGAAGGAGAAGCACCACTGATAGGACCTAGATCTCTTGATTCTTAGTTAAGGGTCTCTTCAGCTGTGAGCCTTTCCCTGTAGGTCCCTTGTTACATTTTTCTACCAGCTACAAATGTCCTCCCAAGTGTAGCTTTCTCGGAGAGCCATGAGCCTGGAGCGTTAAGGATATGCCATGTGGAATCAGCCAAATCTTAAACCTTTCTCTCTGGCCTGCCTGGTCTTAGCCTTGTTTGTGACCTGGGTTCTAGCTTCCATTCGGACTCCCTATTTTTCCTCCTCTCCTCTGTGCATTTTTTTTTTTTTTTTTGATTTTATTAGGATTGATAAAGTTTGCTTTTGTCTGCACTCAGGATATTACTTAATAAAATACAAGGTCACTTGTGTGAATGGGAGTCAACATATGGTAGTGATTACATGGTAAAGGAACAAAAGCCCAGCGAGGGAACACAAAAGCACATTTTCTGCTGCCAACTAGCACCACTCACTGAGGGAAGCAAATAGTCTGCCTGTAATTCTGTCAACAAGCCTGAGGCACAGACTCTTGAAAATCCCAGAAGTGAATCTGTGAGTGAGGGGAAAAGCCCTAATGAAAGAAAATAGAGAAATGAGCTCTGTGCTGAGCAGAGTCATTCCCTGTGGCATTGTGATTGGGGCGCAGGCATCCACCCACATACACTTGGGCTGAAGTCCCTGTCTCCCACCCTTGTGAACTTTACGTTGTTGGTCACATGGCGCAACCTCTTTGAGACATAGTTTATTTTCAACAACAACGAAAAGGGGAATACTAATAATACCTACTTTGCTGAGTTATTGTAAAGGCTGTAAATACTGTCTGATGCTGGGCATGAGAACTCAAGACATGTTAGCTATTATTATTATTATGATGATGATGATGATGATTATTACTAGCACCTTCCATCATTATCATCTTAGTCTAAGGCATCATGATTGATCCTACCTGGCAAAGATCAGTAGTTCATAAGAACTTCCCGACGAGTTATACATACAAACTATTTATATTTTACCATATGTGTGTTTGTGGATACAGTTACACAATCTTTTATCCAAAATCACAGGTCATACACACTTTAGAGAAAAAAAAAAGAAATCAGAACTTTGGAAATATTAG
Organism: Halichoerus grypus; assembly: GCF_964656455.1. Taxonomy (NCBI): domain Eukaryota; kingdom Metazoa; phylum Chordata; class Mammalia; order Carnivora; family Phocidae; genus Halichoerus; species Halichoerus grypus. The sequence continues at coordinate 15,951,761 of NC_135719.1, read as the reverse complement.
ATAAGTTATACAGGGCACATAGCGTATGCTATGTAACAATCCCAGTGAATTCCTGAGTAGTGCCCTACAATCAGTCACATTCACTTCATTGTCAGGGGTTCCCAAGACCATCCCCAGACCTGGTGATTTGCTAGAAGGACTCGCAGAAGTCAGTATATAGTCATGCTCATAGCTATGATTTATTATAACAAGAGGACACAAAGCAGAATCAGCAAAGTAAAAAGCTCAAGGGACAAAGTCCAGAGGAAACCAGGCATAAGCTTCCAGAGTCTTCTCCCAGTGGGGTCACACAGGATGCACTTGATCTCTCCAGCTACATATTGTGACAACATATGTGACATGGCGTCTACCACGGAAGCTCATTGGAGATTCAGTGCCCAGGGTTTTTAGTGGGGACTCGACACATGAACACCCTCCACCTTGCACAGACCAAAATTCAAGACTCCCAGAAGGAGAAAGAGGTTTTCAGCATAAGCCACATTGTTTCTATGAACAGCTGAGCATAGTAAGCCGCTCTTATGAGTCAGGGATGGTGGCAACCCTCCCAAAATGCAAGTTTCCAGATGCCAGTCAGGAGCCAATCATGCGGAGGCCTTTTTAAGGGGGAGCAGTCTCAGGCCTGCTGCGCTCACTCTTTCCACGCAGCTTTCTGTAGCAAAATCTGTGAATAATTACACGAAGAGTCATGAAGACTCCAAGCAGCCTCATGCCACTTTGGGTCAGGCTTTGCCACCAAATCAATTCAGATTAGGTCAAGTATTGCTGTAAAACATGTCATGAAAGCCTGTGGTTTTCAGAACTTCTTGGGTTTTGGAATTGCCATGAAGAGATTAAAGCTGTTTTGTTCTCTCTCTCTCTCTCTCTTTCTGCTTTTTCTTTCTTCCTTCCGTTTTTCCTTTATTCCCTTCTCTTCTCCCTTTCTTTCTCTCTCTCTCTTTCTTTCTTTCTTCTTAACTTTACCTTTGCTCAATCTAATTATTAAGGAAAATGTATACAGTTGCACAAAAGTCAGGAGGTGAGAAATGCAAGCGTTTCATACCATTACAGGCTTTATACCATACATGGTGGTATGATGTCCCTTGAAGGGAGATTGTGATAAATGTAGGGCAAACCCTAAAGCAATGACTAAAATAACCAAACAAGTGGTTCAGCTAATGAGCCAAAAAGGAGATAAAATGGAATCCCAAAATTATATTTAATTAATTCCAAACAAGATAAAACAACAGAAAAAGGGAACAAAAAACAAATGGGACAAATAGGGAACAAACAACAAGAAAACAGAGTTAAACCTAATGATATCAATGATTACATTAAAAGTAAAGAGTCCAAACATTCCAATTAAGAAGCAAAATGTCAGATTGGAGAAAAAAGCAAGACCCACATTCGTGTTGCCTAGCAGAAATGATCTCTATAACAATGCAAATAGATTAAAAATGAGGATGAAAAAATATGCTATGTTAACACTAAAACACAAAACAAAACAAAAAAACAGAAAAACCAAGCAGAGTGGGTATATCAGTATCCCACAAAGTAAATTTCCAAGAATATTAGAAGAGATAAATAAGGTAATTTTATGGTGGTAAAAATGTCCTTTAAGAAGACAAAACAACCAAAAATGTTTATGACCTAAGAGAGTTTTAAAATTCACAAAGCAAAAATCCACTGAAACTGCAAAAACAAACAAATTCACAAAGAGAATCAGAGATTTCTATCCCCCTCCCTCAATAATTGATAGAGTGAGCAGACCTAAAATTCAGGCAGGATATAGAAAAATTGAACAAAATTATCAACAAACCTGACTTATGTTACATATATAGAATAATCCACTCCAAAACATCAGACTACACGTTCTTCTCAACCACACATGGAACATTTTTATAAAGTTATAATTTGGACCAGAAAACAAATCTCAATAAATTTTGAAAGATTCAATTCATGCAAAATATGTTCTAGGATAAAGTTAGAATTTAATTACAACTCAAAACCAGAAAGATTCCTTGAAAACTTATGAAGTACAGAAACTAAGTAACATATATTTAGGCAATCCATTTATCAAAGAAGCAATCAAAAAGGAGAATTAGGAAATATGTTGAATGGAAAAAGAAAATAAAAACACAGCATGTTAAAATTGGTTGAATACTGTAAGATAACACTAGGGTGATACTTGTACCACGAAACAATTCTATTAAACAGAACACATGTCTTACGTTAATGGCCTATGTTTCTACCTTAAGAATCTAGAAAATAAAAGGAAAGGCACATTTGATCCAAAGAAGAAGAAAGCAAATAGAAATGGAAATCAATGAAAAGGAAACAAAAAAAAAATTATTACTAGAGATAATAAATGAAACTAAAATTATTTGAGAAGACTGATAATATGTAATATTGACAAACTAGCCAGGCTTGATGTGAAGGAAAGAAAAGAAGACCCAAATTGCTAATGGGACAGATTACATTAAAGCTGATTCTATAGCTATTAGTGAACCTCAAGGGAATTTTGTGGACTTTTTTCTTTTTCTTTTTTTTAGATTTGATTTATTTGAAAGAGAGAGAAAGAGAGAGAGTGGGGGAGGGGCAGAGGGCGAGAGAAAATCGCAAGCAAACTCCGCACTGAGCACGGAGCCTGACATGGGGCTCAATCTTGTGACCCTGATATCATGACCCGAGCCAAAATCAACATCCATCTCTTAACAGACTGACCAATTCAGGCGCCCCCAAGGTAATTTTCTAAATAACTTCATGTCAATAGATTTAACAATGTAAACTTTGAATTAGGCAAAAAAAAAAAATTGTTTTAGATCCAACTTCAAAGCATAGTTATAATCAAATATTTTTTTAAAATATACTTCAACACTTTTTAAATGTCTGCTCTTCAAACAACACTGTTGGGTGGATAAAAATATAATCCACAGACTAGGAGAATATTTGCAAAGTTTAGCTCCGATAAAGGATTGGAATCTAGGATAGGTAAAGAATACTCAAAACGCAACAAGAAACAGCACAATTTTAAAAATGAGCAGAAAGTCTGATCAAATATTTTACCATAGCAGATATATTGATGGCAAATTAGTACATACAAACATGCTAGATTTTGACAAGTCATTTAAAAATGCAAGTTAAAACCACAAGGAGATATCACTACATACCTTTTAGAATGGCTAAAATTAAAAACCATACAAAGTACTGGCAAGTGGGTGGAGAAATTGGAACCCTCATATACTGCTATTGGAAATGTAAAATGGTACATCCACTTTGGAAAATCATTGGAAGTGACTTTAAAAATTAAACATCCATGTACCATATGATCCATTCTACTCCTAGCTATTTACTCAAGAGAAAAGAAAGCCTATGTTCTTTCAAATACTTGTATACAAATATTCACAGCAGCCTTATTTATAATTGCTATAAATTGGAAAGAATCCAATTGTTCATCACCAAGTGAATATATAAACACATTATGGTATATCCACACAATGGAAACAACTCAGCAATATAACTGAATGAGCTGTTGGTATACACTACAACAAGTGTATGAATTGAGAACTAATTATCCTGAGTGAAATAAGCCAGATAAACATAGAATATCTTCTGTAGACTTCATTTATATAAACTCTAGAAAATGAGAGTTAATCTACAGTCATAGAAAGCAAGGAAGGGATTGCCAAGGGGCACATGGAAACTTTGGAAGATGGATATGTTCACTGTCTTGATTGTGGTGATGGTTTCGTGGATGTATAAATAATTCAAAACTTTAATAACGGTATACGTTAACACGTACATTTTATTATAGGTCAACAATTAAATAAGAACATTGTACAAATATGTCAAAACTTATTAAATTGCATACTTTAATATGTAAATGTTATTAAAGGTCACCTATACCTCGATATTTAACCGCAGATGAGAGATTGTTCCATATCCACCCAACAAAGCTTAAAAACAACCCTCAAGAGAATCAGACTATTTCCAAGCAAACTTAATCCGCATTCCAGAAAAAAAAAAAAAAAAGCCTCCAGATACTTAAAGGAATAATCATTTAAAAAATTCAGCACTAAGCAACATAAAATTCACACTGCATGGCATTTAATCGAGATTGACAAGGCAGGCAGGGAAACAGGAAAAAAGACCCATGGCAAGTAGAAAAAATTCATAAATAGAAAAAAACCCGGAAGCAAAACAAATGATAAGAATTAGTAGACAAAGAAGATAAACAGTATTATCAATATACTCTCTACATTTAAAAAAGTGGAAGAGAGAATGAGCAGATAGGAAAAATAAAAGATATACAAAGAACCAAAATCAAAATTTTCAAAATGAAAAATAAAATGTCTGTTGAAAAACACATTGGATAGGATTAAGAGCAGGTAAGATATTGCAGGGAAAAATTAATTAACCTAACCATATAGAATGAAACACACAGAAAATGGAAGCCTAAAGATGGAGAAAAAATGAGCAGAGCATTTGTGAGCTCTGGGACAACATTAAGTGGCCTCACATATATATGTGTGTGTATTATTATATACGTGTATTATATATGACTATATTAAGTGTATATACATACAGTTTTCAAAATGAAAAAAAATGGGGTCATAAAATATTTGAAGAAAGGATGTTTGAAATTTTTTTTTATCATAACCAAATTCAATGAAAACCATAAACTCACAGGTTCAAGAATCCTAAACAGATTATTTATCACACACTTATTGTGTGTGGTAATTAGGCATGGTAAGAGGTCTCTAAGTTTATAATCCTGGCCTCCTGGTGTTCATGTTCTTGTGTCATACCCTCTCCCTGCATATGTGAATTTATTGGTTTGCATCTAATAAAATAGAATATGGCAGAAGTGATCAGATGTCATTGCCAAGATGAAGTTACAAAAAGATGGTGGCTCCATCTTGGTCTCTTCTTTCTCTCTTTGATCACCAGTGGCCATGACATGGGGACCCATAGACCACCTATGGAATAGCCCATATGGTGAGGAATGATGGTCTGCCAACAACTGTTTGAGTGAGTTTTGAAGCAGATTCTCCAGCCCCATTTGAGCCTTGAGATGACTGCAACGTCATGAGAGATGTTAAGCCAGAAACATCCATCCTAGCCACACCAGGATTCCTGCCCCATAGAATCTCTGAGATCCTAAATGCTTGTTGCTTTGAGCCATTCAGTTTTTAAGTAATTTGTCACCTATCAATAGGTAATTAACATGTTGAGTATGCATGAATCTAAAATCAAAAATCTTACATTCTAGAGTTTATCCTTGAATCGAGAAGGTTTTCCAGAAACATTTGCAAAACAAATGAATGTATGAAAGATAAGACAGGTACCCCAAATAACTGTTACCATAAAGATGAAAGCAATTGTTCTTCATTAAAGCTTTATAAGATTGGCAAGGATATTGCTCTGAGAGTTCTTGGGAGGAGGCATTGCTTCTGGTTGAGAAAAGAGGGGATTCTTTCAGGAGGAGACAGTATTTTGGACCTTGAAGGGATAGAATTTGACTACATTTTGCTGACAATGAATCTAGGCACTTGGAGTGAAAGAATTAGTCAGAAGACTGATGGGAAACCAAAGGGCACGTATAGGAAACCGTGAGCAGAATGTAGCATGAGAAAACAAGAGAAAATATTGATGGAATAAATACTACTCTTCTAGGCAGATCACCATGACTTCTGTTTTGGACTCATGTTATAGAGATACTGCATATTAACACAAAACATTAGTTCTTACAAATAACTCTTTTTTCATTATACTTTCCTTAGTCACATTGAGCATGTGGTATCTACCTGCGTTAAATTTAAAGGCATGAGCTAATTAGCTTTCTTATTCTCAGAGAATAATAGTCAGATAAAGCGCAATGGTAGACTACTAATCTCTTCATTAGGCAGAGTATTTCTGTATTTCAAAAAGCTGCAATGACAGGTACACCTCGAGAGAGGTGTGATCACAAAGAAGAAAAATCCATTTTCTTTTCTGACTTACGTTACACCTACACGTAGTATGAACTTTGATTTTATTGGGCCCCTTTGACTTATTGTCTATATTATTTATCTTCACACTTTGATTTTCTTTCCCTGATGGTTTCTAGTAGTTTTTCCTTGCCAATTTAAATTCTAGCTTGCTTCTCCATACTGTTCATTGATCACTCGCTTTCTCATTATTAATTTCCGCCCTTTAGAGTCCAATAACACTTTTCATGGTGCTGCTAATTCCGTCCTTTTTTCCACTGCCATGTTTCATCATTAAGTGACCGTGGGAGTTTCCAGCTCGTTGGGGACACAAGCCTCCTTGAACACACCTTGCTCAAATGTGCACTTCAGAGCTGTACAAAACATGAGCAGGAAACAGCACAATGACCCTACATGCATTTTAAAGATTTTATTTATTTATTTTACTTGAGAGAGAGAGCGTGCACACAAGTGGGGGGGAGGGGCAGAGGGAGAGGAAGAGAGAGAATCTCAAGCAGACCGCGTTGAGCAGGGACCCCGACTTGGGCTCGATCTCCAAATCCTGAGATCATGACCTGAGCCAAAACCAAGAGTCAGATGCTTAACCCACCCAGCCACCCAGGCCCCACATTTTAAATGCTGGTCCTCTGAGCCTACTCCTTCTGACTCAATTTACAATTCTCTTTCATTTAACAAAATTGACATTTATGCCATATACTAAAATACAGTTTGTTCAGGTGAAATAACATGATGTTAGGCTTTGCTTGGTTCTTAAGAGAAGTGATTAGTTTTTATTGCTGGGGAAGAAAGAGCCTGTAAGAAATGAGACATTATGGACACAAAACTTAACCAAGGCCCAGAATGTTTTAATCTACTGTGTGGGCATATAGCTTGGATGCCTGCCTTAGTTTTATGGAATTCCTGAACATATTTTACCCCTGAATGTGTGTGGTAAAGCATACTCAGTTCGATATCTAAGGCTGGGATTTTCAAATGAGAGTTACTAAAGCGAAATTCCATTTTGCAAATTCATCAAGTAGGGTCCAGTTTCACCAAAATCCATCAAGAATAAGGAGATAGGTCACAAACTCATTTGGAGGGTGGGTGCAAAGGTCATTATAAAAGTTCAAAACTACAACCAAATTTGTCTGACATTGAGAGAATCAGCTGTGAAACTCTCTTTCCTTTATGATCTAAAATATATTTTGCATTTCACTGAATTGGTTTTTATCCTTCCCATTCTTCATTTTAAAATAAGCCTAATAGGAAGTTCAAACTACCAAGCCAACTTATTTTTTTAAATAGGCCCTTAACAGAATGTATAAAATTTTAAACATAGAAAAAAAAAGAGCACATTTATACTGGAAATTAAGAAATTCATTTAGTATTAAGGTCAAATTTATTATTATTTTTAAAAAAGATTTTATTTATTTATTTCCACAGAGATAAGAGCACAAGCAGGGGGAGTGGCAGGCAGAGGGAGAAGCAGACTCCCCACTGAGCAAGGAGCCCAATGTGGAACTTGATCTCAGGACCCCAGGGTCATGACCTGAGCCAAAGGCAGATGCTCAACCGACTGAGCCACCCAGGCATCCCAGATTTCTTACTATTTTATTCTCTATTTTGGGCCCAGAGTCTCTCAGGAAGATACAACAATAGTCAGTATAAATATGAACCTAAAAAAATAGGAAAGCAGGTCATTGTTTACCAAGTCAGCTTGAAAATATTATTATGCGCTTAATAAAACCCCATGTATTTCCTGACTACTTTTCAATCCATTAATTAGTGATTCTGTATTTTCTTTGTAGGTCCTCATTACAGCCAGTAATTGGAGGCTCGATGAGTGAAAACTTATTCAAATTATATGTCCCAGCACTCACAAATATAGGCTGGAGACGTCAAGTCCAAAATTTGTTAATGTCCTCGACTAAGTGTTATTTGTTTCCATGTATCTATATTTTAATTTTCTGATTACTCGAGTAAACAATCACGGAAATATTGCTAGACGGGTCTGGCTTCATTTTCTGAATTGATCTCCTGCTGGTTGAGTGTGTGTTCCTTGCAGTGGTGTGCGCTAAGACTCAATCCTGAGGATCTCCTCTCTCAGCAATTGGGGTTGCCCGGAGTCATTGTGTTTGCTAATTCCCTTGTATATTTTCTACCTGGAATCCTGCACCTGACTCTGTCCTTTACTTGCTGGACCCTGCGGGTGCTCCTACTACTTCTGACATGCTATTGTGCTCATTTGTTTCCATGTTTTCCCCCTTCAACAAACTGTGAGCCCCTGCGGGGCAGGAGCCTCATCTCTTATTTATGTATAGCCATAGTGTTTACTTTAGGGCTTGACACATTGTTGGCCAGGGGGTAGGAATAGCCACCTGACTTCTAGCCACCTGCCTTATCCGGCCAGCACAGAGTTAATAAATGAATTCCTTTAGGTGAGCAGTTTGTGGGAGTCTCTATTTTTTTGTATGTGGCCAGTCACACATTTATTTCACCAGCCTGGCCCCTATAGGCATCCTAGTCTGTGGCCCTCATTGTAGCTACTCAAAATATGTTGTAGTTATGTGGGTGAATGTGTCAATGAATGCCCGTCTAATTGCACAGAAAACTATTATTCCAATATTCCAGTCCTGAAAATTCTTTCAGTGTCATCTCAGACTTACAACAGTAAAGGTAGAAAAATATAACTTTGTTATACAATGTCCAAAAAAGCACTGCAGAGGTAGACCTCTCTGAGCATTCTAGTAGTCAAATTAGGAAAACCAGTTCACTTGTGCTCTCTACAGAATTCAGGGGATGCCAACAAACCAATCGTGTGGAAAAGCCTAGGTTTGCATACCCGTCATGACCGACAACTTCTACCTTGGATCATCTTAAAACAAGCGCGAGGATTTTAAGAACAATAACCCTGGCCAACATTCCAAGTGCAATTTCAACAACACATTTCTCAAGACTGATTCCAAGATGCTCCAAACTAGGGCCAATGGCAGCACGCAAGAGAACAATCCAACAAAGGGATTCCGTGTGGGCCACGGCAGTGCTGTACCGTATGGAATGCTCTCTTGGTCTGGTTTAATCTGGGGGGAAAGCTTAAGCAACAAGCTCATTGGATGGAATTCACATCACCATACATCAAAATACCGATGCGGACGAAGTATTCTTGAGAAAGGTTAAGCTTCACCTAAAAAAGTAAATTTGGGTCTGCTTTAATTAACTGATAAATGGGGGACTGAGGCTCTAAGATTTCCCCTACCATTTCTCCAACAATTTTAACTTTTTAAAAGCAACTATTACCAGATGTTCATTTTGTGCATAAAAATTCTCACCCTTGAAAACTATAATATTTATGAAAATGTAACTTTGAGCAACTTACTACCTGGGAACATATGCAGCCAATTAGCTTGTGTTAATACATGTGTGGGTATTTGAAATAATTTGTTACATAGGCTTATTATTAATAAGACAGTTAAATGTTGGTTTTGGTTTCCAAAGAAAGATTTTATAATAAGTCTTCCTTCTGAGCTATTAGAAAGTAGACTCCTTTTCTGTTGGGGCCACTCCCTTGTTCAAGAAACTGAAATCCCACCAACCACTGTCTTTTTTTTTTGTTTTTTTTTCTTTTCTTACCAACTGCAGGAAAACATGGATTTAGTTAAGTGGCAGGGATAGGAGTGAGTCACTAAGTGTGGTCTCTCCACACAAGCCACTATAAAAAGGGGATATGTTTTCTGTAAACTATCATGACAATTATATGATAGGAAGAAACCGAACCGAGCAAATATAATAACAAAGATGATTTGCACGAACAGTAAAAGGAATGCCATTTTCTCAAGGCCATGCAGCAAAGTGCATATGCTTCCTTATGGCAAACACTAAACATCGGCCACTTGGATGGTGGATTAAATTTTACCTTAACCATGATGTGGATTTCACCTCCTGGAAGATCTAGATCTATATATTTATATCTCAATTGTTTTCCCACTTCAGTTTTTTTTTTTTTTTTTTTTGGCCCAGAAATTAAAAGCAGCACCAATGAAGGAAAATGTGAGGGATGCTCATGGTCAAGTTTTTATGTCACCGTTAGCAGATCTCACAAACTTTTCCTTGGGCATTCAAGGGGTTCGTACCCCCAAGATGAGCTTTGAGTCCTCCAAAAGAGCTGGACTGGACTGACCACGTGACCAGCTCTGGAGGGAGGGCACAAGGAATCCTGTTGTGATTCCCTAGGAGCAGAGAAGAGTTGGAGCTTTTGATCCTTTGCATTTACAGACTGGGAAAACTCCTTTAACTCCATGGGCCGAGACCCCAGGTGACTGTAGCCACTGAACTTGTCCTATTTAAATTACTCTTGCTCGTTCAGACAGACACAGCGACATTGCTAACATACCTCCACCGCAGTGCTTCTGAAATACGCCATTCAACATGGAAAAGAACAGGTGAAATTATTACATCGCCCTGCAACCCAGCATATGCTGTCCAGCATCTAAGAGCAATTGTATCTGGTAGGACTCTAATCTAAACGTGGGCAGTGAGAAATCCCCACCTCAAAGATCATATTCACAACGGAGTTGTTTCTTCAGAGGCTACACATTTTGATGTTCATGTGGATTAAGAAGGCAAGACCGAGAAGAGCGGAGATTTTATTTTTTTTAGAAAAGTAACAATTATGACATCAAGGACAGTGCCTATAAAACTTGGTTCAAAACTTGTTTACGTCAAGAAATTCAGTGTTACAACAGTGTATTGAAAATTTATCAGCCACATATGTGAGTCCCGCAGCTGGCACATAGTGAAGTCGAGTTGGTTAAAGTGATGAGATTATTTCCTGGATGGAACATACTAGAAAGCAGCAGGCAATATATTTGGACAAGTAGAAAAAAAAAGAGAGAAGAAAAAACAACAAAAAAACCTTCAAGGAAGCTTGACAGAAGAGTATATTGTAGTGAGAGATGAGGAGGTATGACCTTCGATTTCTGTCTCTTTAGATGTTTCACTTTCTGCAGGATTTAATGATTGAAAAATGTTAGTCATTTTCAACCTGTGGTTGAGCTGCAGGAACCACAGAACAGGAACCCCACTGTGGCAGGAGTTGGAAGCAAAAAGCTTTTTTGTGTGGGTTCACTTACTATTTTAATTCTGTTGTATTATTAGTGGGCTTCCAAGGTATGGTTGCTACTTCTCCTATTTACTGCTCTTTCCCTCCTTCCTGTATCCTTTATGTCCCCCCTGCCCCCATTACCTTCCCTCCCTAAGGCAGGGGATCTTGCCAGCAGGGAGGCCACTGTGGGAAAAGCCAGATTTGCCATAGGCTCAGGTGACTCTGCTACTAACTTGGTTCATACCCTCAGGCCAATGATTTCATGGTTCTGGGGCTAATTTTCTTCATCTTAAACCAGGGATATTATGAACTGTTTCACAGGTTTGTGAAAATTAAATGGGATCCCATGTTGTCGGCCGAGTCCAGAGATCAGTGAGCGGTGAGCCGTTCTGTTCATTCACAGGGAGCTGCTACTCTAAGTATTCTTTGCATGAAGACGGCAGCTCTGCTTTGGCCATGTGTTCTAAATGTTTTTCCTCCTGGCCCCCAATATTTCTTACCATACTATTCTTCTCATTAGCCAACGTTTAATAAGTGCGGATCATGGGCCAGGACACTGCGCTTAAGTACTTCATGAAAAGCACTTAATTATTTCTCAGAATCTATACAATAGCTATTATTTGCATCCCAATTTATTAAAGACAAAGTGGAAATTCAGAGGCATTAAGTGAACTCTCAGGTTCATACCATCAGTTGCCAAGGCAGGACTCGGTGAGGTCTTTCTGACTCCGGAGCCTAGGCTCTTAACCACCAGTTACACCAGTTAAATTCTCCAGCTCACAGGCCACCCACTCCCACAACCTATAGAATGCCAGCCTGTCCCACACCCAGTTTAGCTCCTATAACTCTCTTGTATCTAATTTCTGCTGTTCCGTGGGGGTGGCCGGGTGTGTATTTCTGACCTCCCGGGAGGCAGGGATCATATCCCGCATATCCCTCCTAAACCACCCAGCGCCTTGCAGGGCAGACTCGGTACACGGGAGACATGGGCTCTTCAATCCAAGGGAAAAGAAACTGACCAGGCAGAGATCAAGAGTAAATAAAGTGCAAGAAGAGTACAGCAGGAAGAGGAGAGGAAGGAGGGAGAAAAAGAATTCAAGGGAAAGGAAGCAAGGTCAAATATTTGCTGAGTGCCTTAGTGCCCATCATCGGACCTAAGCATCTCTAAGGGTCTCTGAGTAGGAGTACTCAACGCGCTGGGCACGGAAATCGGCCTAATCTTTCCAGACCAGGAACCAAGGCTCAGCAAACAAAGAGCTCAGCGCGTCTGGGTGGCGGACTTGCACCCACAATCGCGCATGCATGGCAGGGATTTAATGGGGTGCCTGGTTCTGGTACTTCCTTGCCAGGGTCAGGGTGGTAAAAACGCAGGCTGCTCTCTCCCCACTGATCCCTTAGGGAGCCAGGGCACAAAGCGGGCACCCCTCTGAGTATCCGCGAAGACCTGTTACTCAGCAATTTTAAGTTGGCAAGGCACACCTCTCCTCCTTCCTCACTTTGAACTCAGCTCCCCTAGTCCCTGCCAGACTGCGGGGGCACATCTTCCTTTTCTTTCGAGCCAAGCCAGAGGATTGCGTTATGAGGGATCTCTTCCTCTTCGCTCCGCGGGGCCAAGGACCAGCCGCCCGCGGAACCAGCGGCCGCCGCGGCGGCGCTTCGGTGGGAGGTGGCTCCAAGGTGACGCGCGGCCGCCTCCGCCCCCTGTAGGCGGGGCTGGCGAGCGGGGGCCGAGGAAGTCGGACGGCCCCGGAGGTGCCCCGCCCCCGCCGCGTCCCGGCTGCTCCTGCGCGTGCGAGCTGCCGCGGCGGCGGGTCCCGGCAGGTGAGGGGCGCGCGCCGGCCGGTCGGCAGCCCCCGCGACGCAGCGTCGGACAGGTGAGGGGGTCGCCGGGCTCAGCTGGCAGCGCGCGCGGAAGGGGCGCGGGGGTCGCCGCCTGCTCTCTTCCGGGGCCGGGCGTGTGCCTGCCACCGAGGTGAGGCGTTGGGGAGCCTGAGGGTTCGGGATAGGAATTCAGTGGAGCTCCTTCCCGGGAGCTGCGGGTTCCGGAATCCAAAAGGGGTGCCAAGGTCGGGAGGCCGAAATCCGAGGCGGGTAGTCCTGGAGAGCGCACGAAGGGCGGGCGGCTTGCCCCAGGAATTCTTGGCTTTTTAAAGGGCACACCTTTGGTCCCCTCGGGGCGCAGTGGAGTTAGTCACCGCCACCGGCCGGACTCTTTCTGCAGAGGTGAGCCCCTCATTTGTGTGGGATTTGATGCGCTCCGTTCGTGGAGACCTGGAGGTTCAAAAACAGAAACAAAGGACATTATTGACAAAAGGGTTATTCCATCAAGAATATATAATGATTATAAACATGTATGTATCTTTCTACAGAGCCTCAAAATATATAAAGGAATATTGAGTCTTCCAATTCATGAATATAAAATATCTCTCCATTTGATTAGATACTGATTTCTTTCATCAGAGCTTTGTAGTTTTCCACATGTATATCCTGTTTAGATTCATATAAGTATTCCATTTTTTGATGCTACTTTCAATAATATTTTTTTTAATTTTAAATTCCAATTGTTCATTACTGGCATACAGGAAAGCAGTTGACTTTAGTATATTACCCTTGTTACATGTGCCATACTTGCTTACTATTGCCAAGAGTTATTTTGTAGATTCCTTGGGATTTTCTACATGAACTATTAGGTCATCTATGAATAAAGATTGTATTTCTTCCTTTTCAATCTACACACCTTTTTTTTTTTTTTTTTTTTTTTTTTGTCTTATTGCACTACTTGAGACCACTACTACAATGTATAATAGGAATGGTGAGAAAAGACCATCCTTGCATTGATTCCAAACTCAGGGGGAAAGCATCCATTTTTTCACCATTTAATATAATGTTAGCTGCAGGGTTTTCATAGACAATCTTCATCAGGTTGATAAAGTTTCCCTCTACTTCTAGTTTGCTTAGAGTTATTATCAAAAATGGTTGTTGGATTTTGTCAAATACTCTTTCTACATCCGTTGACATGATCATATGATTTCTCTCCGTTAGGCTGTTGATATGATGGATTACATTGATTGGTTTTTTATTGTGAAATCAGCCTTTCATAACTGCAATAAACCCTACTTGTTTGTGGTGTATAAATATTTTTACCCATTGTTGGATTTGATTTGCTAATGATTAGTTTAGAATTTTGCATCCGTGCTCATGAGAGTTATCAGTCTGTATTTTGCCTTTCTTGTAATATCTATCTGGTTTTATTATTAAAGTTCTTCCTTTTTTTCTTCCTCCCTCTCTCCCTTCTTTGCATCCTTCCCTAGGGGCTCCTTCCCAGAGACATCTGCATCTGGCTGCTAGCTCAAAAGTACTGCATTGTTATACTGAAGCTCTGTCAGTGTGATAGCAAGGTATGGGTGAGGGAAAGCATTTTATAATCTTATGGGTTATTTTCAGCCTGTTAGTGGACCTGTTTATCTGGGCTATGGATGTTCACAAGTGTTTCTTCAGAGGTATAATTCCCCCTTCCCCTTCCACATGGCTTTGGCGAAACAGAAAGGCAAGTGGGAGTTGAAATGGGAAAAATTATTTTCTCCATCTGAGATAAGGCAAGATGGATATAGTTTTTCTGCCCCTTGGAAGGCAGTGCTATGTTATAGAGCCCTCTTGGAGAATATGTCACAATAAAGAATCTTCCCCTTCCCCTTCCAAAGTCACAAAAGGGACTTTGTGACTGTGAGAATCTGATGGAGTTCCTAGAGGTAAACTTGAGGGTTTCTCCAAGACTGAAGCAGCCAGGAGTTTTCCCTCTCACACCAGTCCACACTCAGCTTCCAGCAATTCATCAAAATTACCATGATGTGTTCCTACCAGTTTATGACTCCAGGAGGTCGGCTCCAGGTATGTATACCTCAGCTGTGACCCCCTGCATTGGCTTTTCTCCCCAGTTTTGGAATGGCAGCTTGTCCTTTGATCTCTGTTCTCTGAGGAGCCCAAGAAAAGTCATTGATTTTGGGTTTGTTCAGTTTTTTCTGTTGTAAAGATGAGAGTGATATCTTCTAATCTCTTTACATGTCAGAACTGAAACCAGAATTTATGTTTTTATTTTCATTCAGTTCAAAAGACTTTCTAAAATCCTTTAATTTTTCTTTGTTCTGTGGTTATAAAGAAGTGTGCCATTTCATTTCCACATATTTGGGGTTCTTTCAGTTTTTTTTCCTGTAAGCTAATTAAATTCTATTGTGATCAAAAAACATACTTTGCACATCTTGAACCATTTCAAATATATTGAGACTTATTTTATGGCACAGAGTATGGTATATCTTGGTAGATGCTGCATATGCAGTTGCAAACAATGTAAATTCGGCTGTTTTTTGGTTGCAATATTTTATAAATTAGGTCAATTAGATCAGAATGGTTGATAATATTATTCAAGTCTTCTGTAGCCTTACTGATTTTCTGCCTACTTGTCCAGTCAATTAGAGAGAGACTAATTATGGAATTGTCTTTTTCTCCTTGCAGTTCTATCAGTTTTTGCTTTATGTATTTTAAAGCTTCATTAGTAAGTGCATAAGTATTTTGGGTTGTTATACCTTCTTGATGAATTGGCTTCCTTATTATTACAAAAAAACTTTTATTTCTGGTAATATTTTTGCTTTGAAGTTTAGTTTGTCTTATATTAATATAACCACTTCAGCATTATCTTTAAAAAAAAAAGATTTTATTTATTTGAGAGACAGCGAGAGAGGGAGCACAAGCAGGGGGGAGGGGCAGAGGGAGAGGGAGAAGCAGACTCCCTGCTGAGCAGGGAACCTGACACAGGGCTCAATCCCAGGACATTGGGATCATGACCTGAACTGAAGGCAGACACCTAACTGACTGAGCCACCCAGGTGCCCCAACAGCATTATCTTGATTAAGCTTAGCATGAAATGTCTTTTTCCAACATTTTAACCTATTTGTGTCTTTATACTACTATACATACTTTAAAGTAAGTTTCTGATAAGAAGCATATTTGGGTCTTGCTTTATTTATCCAATCTGACAATTTCTGATCTGTAATTGAGGTATTTACACATTTCACCTGCAATATAATTATTAATATGGTGGGCAGAAATCTACCACCTTGCTATTTGTTTTTTAATTGTCTTGGCTATGATTCATTTCCTTTTTCCTCTTTTCCTGCTTTCTTTTGGATTAAATGAATATTTTTTATGATCCATTTTCTCTCCTTTTTTGGCTTTATTAGCTATAACCCTTTGTTTTGTTATTTTAGTGGTTGCTTTATGATTTAGAGTATATCTATAGTATTTTTAATAAGTTTATTTTTAAAAATAATCTCTACCCCCAACATGGGGCTCACACTTATGACCCAGAGATCAAGAGTTGCATGCTCTACAGATGAGCCACCCAAGGACCCCTATCATACACATTTTTATTTAATCACAGTCTCATGTCAAGTGACGTTATATGCATTCATGTGTAGTATAAGAAACTAACAACAATATACTTCCATTTCCCCACTCTTAGCCTTTTTGGTTTGTTTATATGCATTGTAAATCTACAGATGTTATCAACTTCCCTACTACATTGTTTAAGCAGTCTACTACCTTATAGAAAATGAAATATTTTTTAAAATCCTATGTATTTACACTTATATCTTAGTCGATTTAGGCTGATAGAACCAACTACCATAGACTGGGTGACTTACAAACAATAGAAATGTATTTCTCAGTCTGGAGGCTGGAAGTCTGAGATGAGGGTGCCAGCATGGTTGGGTTTTGGTAAGAACATTCTTCTGGGTTGCAGATAGCTGAATTCTCCTTTATCTTCACATGGCAGAAAAAGAGCAAGCTATTTCCTGGCCTATTCTTATAGGGCACTAATCCCATTGATAAGGGTTTCATCCTCATGACTTAATCACCACCCAAAGGTCCCACCTCCAAATATCATCACATTGGGATTTGATATCAATAAATGAATTTTAGGGGGTACATATTCAATCCATATCATTCAGACAACATTTCTGATTTTTTATTTTTATAGATTGATATTTCTTTGATATTATTTCCCCTCTGCCTGAAGAATGTCCTTTAACATTCCCTATAGGGCAGGAATTCTTGTGAGGAAATTTTTCAGATTTTGTATTTCTGGAAAAATCCTTTTTTACATTTGATGCCTCCATTATATTTCTATTGGATAGTGCTGTGTTCGATATATGTCCCATATCTTTTTTTTCCCCTTGTTTTTCACCTTTTTTTTTTCTTTTGGTCTCTCAATCTTGATATTTTTTACTGATCTGTTTTTCTGTCTATTAATCGTCTGTTCTGCTTTGTCTAATCTTCTATTAAACCAATAAGTTAAATTTTACTGTCAGATATAACATTTTTGTCAGTTTTAGAAATTTACTTTAGATTCCTATTCTCTGATGAAATTTTCCATCTTTTCTTCATTTTAAAGAGCACTTTAATCATAAGTTATTTAAAATCAATTATCTGGGCATGCCTGGGTGGCTCAGTCAGTTAAGTGTCTGACCCTTGATCGGCTCAGGTCATGATCTCAAGGTTCTGAGATCCAGCCCTACGTTGGGCTCTGTGTTCAGCACGGAGTCTGCTTAAGATTTCCATCCTCTCCCTCTGCACCTCCCCCTCTGCTCACATACTCTCGACATCTCTAAAAAAAAAAAAAAATCAATGATCTGGAACTCCTTGGTTGTGTTTCTATGTTCTTTATAAAAAATATGATTTTGTATGTCTTTTGGTCATTTAGTCCTGTTTTAATTGTCCTCGTAATTTTTAATGGATACGTGACACTGTAGATGACACAATACAGAGGCTCTTGATGATGTCATTTTCCTCCACAGCAAGAGAGAGATTTTCTTCCAGGGACCATATAGGGACAGTGGATCACCATAATCTAGTTGCTGTTTAATTTTAGAGTTTTGGGGTTGGTGTATTTCAGTTTTGAGATTATTCCTAAGCCATGGTTAATCTTCTAGAGTGTGGTTTTTCTTCCAAGTCTTTGCTTTTATTCCTAGTTCATGGTCCTTTGGGAATCTCAACTGAAAGTCTAGGCTATATTCTAAAGCTCCTCCAACTTGTTAGGAATTGAAATCCAACCATAGTCTCCCTAGCAACAAGCAGCTGCTAAAATTTCTGCTGTACTATTTGGCTTCCCAGATGTTGTAGTTAGCTGGACTTTTGGACTCTTGCCCTGACACATTTAGCATAGGAATTAACCAAGGATTTCGATGGGAATTAGAGATTTGGGGGACTTCTCTGTATTTCCCTATTCTCTGGGATTTTGTCCCTCAAATCCCAACCAATGTGGCAGTGTGGCATTCTGCCAACTGTATCTTTGCTCCAATAAGTGAACCACTTTCTGCTTGGCCTCTATTTCCTGTACAGAAAATAGGAAAATGTCTTCATGGGAAAAGCCAGGATAAATGTGGAGTCTTCTGTGTGCTTCTCTCTTCTAAAGGATCACAGTCATCCAAGTCTCATCTCTGTTAGGTATTCTTCAGTGAGTTCCAAGAGTCATCTCATACGTAGTTGTCAGTGGGAGGTTTAGTTTTATTCAGTCTAATCCACCTGTCCCAGAACCAGAAATCTGCAATGCTCATTATGTTTTACCTGGTAATTTGAAGTGTCTTATATTGGAAACTGTTTCTCTGAAATTCTAGTTTGCCATATTGCCTCCAAAAGACTTACATCTGTAATAAACCATGGTACCTTAAGAGATCCATTTATAAAAATTAATGTGCAATCCATCTTTTCCTCTTAAATTTCTAAACTGTATTTAATCTCCACTGCCAGGTACTTGATCTATTTAGTTGAATTCGAGTCACACATGTTTTCATTTAATAGCCTATAATTTTTAGGAAATCCGAACAAGGACAAAAGAGTGTCATGTGGCACAGTGAAACCTGAGATTAGAGTCAAACTGGACTGATAATGTGGCCATTTGCACTTTTTTAGCTAAAATTTCCTCATTTGTGGGGTGCTTGTTTGGCTTAGTTGGTAGAACGTGTGACTCTTGATCTCAGGGTCCTGAGTTCAAGTCCCACATTGAGGATAGAGCTTACTGAAAAAAATAAAATAAGGGGCACCTGGGTGGCCTCAGTCCATTAATCATCCGACTCTTGGTTTCAGCCCAGGCACGATCTCATGGTCCTGAGATCGAGCCCCATATTGGGCTCTGTGCTCAGCATGGAGTGTGCTTGTCTTTCTCCCTCTGCTCCTCCCCCCACTCATGCTCTCTCTCTCTTTCTCTGTCCCTCTCTCTTAAATAAATAAACAAATAAAGAAAGAAATAAAATCTTTTAAAAATAATAACAAATAAAATTTCCTCATTTGTAAAACTTTTCTTTACCTTTCCTTAATTATAGTTTCCTCATTTGTAAAATGAAAATAACAATCTCTTTATGTGTTCTTGTCATGGACAGGCACTAAGATGTTTACAATAGCGTTGTCCATGGGGGCACAAATGTTTAAAACAGAGTAAAGGCAAATTTTTCATTTAAAAATTGTAAAACCCTTTCAGTAGGGTTCTGGCTGAATAAATTATGGTGTATCCACACCATGAACTAGTGTGCAGTCATTAAAAACAGTAGCGAGGCCACTTGACTTCAGAGACTTATTCTGAGATATTAAATGAGAAAAGAAAGATGCAGACACGTGAATATAATTTTTAACTATGTAATTGTGTGTACACATATCTACACATATCTATATATTCCATTGAAAAAAACCACTGAAATGCATATATTATGTTAACATGGGCTTCTGGATAAGGGAAGGTGGGAAGGGGAATAGGGTTGATACAGAAGAAAGAGAAAAAGACAAGAAAAGGAAAAATGGGCAAATAAAATTTATTTCAAGAAATGCATGTATGCCATGATCACTTTTATATATTTTTTTAAAATTTTATTTCTGTTTGTTTATAGGAATAAGTTAATTTTTAAGTGCTGACTTTTCAACTTTAAAGTGTAAATTTAGTATCATGAATGTAAGTTCTTTAATAAAACACTTAAGTTATGAAAGGCAGTTAGAGTTGAAGGGGTAGATCCTTAGCTTGAAGATCTTCCAAGTGCAAATGATCACATTTACTAACAAAACAATCTTGATTCCTGTGCCAAGATCTCCTGCTAGGCCTAGTAGACATCCTAGCTTGACAGAATCTGGCTTTTATTTCTGGTATTTTTAATACTCATTTTAATGCCAAGGTCCTCCATATGCATTTTCATAATACAAAGGCTGATAATTCATGCCATGTATCTCTTTATGAAATAAATTGAATGAATAATTGAAATTTATTCCTTGGTTCCAAGTAAAAGGTTAGCAAAAAAAAATAAACTTTCCAAGAGTGAATGTTCAGTGTGTGCACGTAAGTATAAATTTAGTTGAATCACTAAATTGCACTTCCATGGAATTGTACTAACATGCCCTTACTTGCCTAGCTCTTCCTAGTTCTTTTCCCACCCTCACAATGTTTTGCAAGTTTCAAATCGTCATTCAGATGAATAATAGTCACAAAAGAACATATCTGCCACTGAACTTTTGGAATTTCTAGACTGCCTAGTCAGTCGGAGGTTTTGTGTAAAAGACCAGGTGTGAGCGGGGAATGATGTTCATGCCCTAGAGGTCAGGCTATCAGCCCTACCCTGCCAGCCTTGAGGGAAGATACCACACAACTTACACACCTAACCCATACTACATTTATTTGTGCTATTTATAAATGTCAGTAGGGACCTAAGTCCATGCTGGAATTTGCTAAATGGCATTTGACCTCTTGATCCAAAGTGAATGGCTAAAGATTTGGTATTATGTGCCAAAAGGCTAAAGATGTATGACGGAATAATATGTGAGCTATTAAGGGAACTGATTAATCACAATTGTTAATAATTACCAAACACTTATTATGCATGAGTTGCTCTTGGTGAAAAGCCTTGTGTATAAGAATGGACTTAATCCTCAAAGCCCTCCTAGGAAGTAGGAAGCATTATCCTTCTTATTTTACAGGTGGGGAAACCGAGGCACTGGGAAATTAGGTAAATTCCCACTGATAGAATGCAGAACTAAGATGGAACAGAGTTATTTGAGATCCACATGACATCCTCTCAACCACTATCTTATATCTGTTTAAACCAGGAGTGCCCAGAATGTGTGCTCTTCTCTTCTGTGCAGAAATTAGGCCCCTGTTTTCTTGTGCAGTGACCAGCACATGGAGAGTCTCGGCTTCTGTGGTAACAGGTCAAGAATTCAAGGATGAGACACAGATTTGAAGGTCCACGTTATGGTAGAACTGGGTTGTCATTACCTGGCTTTCATTCCTTCTTTATGTAAAGAGAGTTTGGGGTCGGGGGTGGGCACGTGGTGAAGGGGGACAAAGGATAGGATGGAAGAGGGATGTAGGGAGAGTAAGCTGTACACCGAAATTTGCTCTCAGCGCCTGGCAGCTCAGGGGCAAGAGAGAAATAAAGAAGATCCTCTGGGAACTTACATGTGTTAACAGTGAGACAGACAGACACACTGCGTCCCAGATGGAGTAGGAAAACAGAAGTCTCTGAGACACTCGGAGGACCCCTGGGAATGTGGACAGCAACTGAAGTGGCAGGTGGGGCATAACATACAGGCAGGAACATGGATCCTAGAAGGCCCACCCTCAACACCTGATAGATCTCATTCAGATCTCTTGGCTCAGAATGTATTCCAAGAATATCTTCCCATGAAACTTCCAGAGTGGCAGCAAGGAGCCAGCCTGCTTGTGGGACATGCTGGCAACAAGAACAAAGTGTTTCTCTTTTCCCTGCCCTGCCACTGTGACTCCAATCAAGAGTCAGCCAGAGAACAGAGGAAAAGCTTCCGATGAAATTTTGAGCCCGACTGTGATTGATTTGATAATCCTGAATTAACCCCAAATTGCTACCTGTAATAGAGAATATTTGGAAGGTGACCAAAGAAGCTGTCTGACTCACCACAGCGACTCCAAGTAACCCTATTCACAGTATCCCTCCTACAGCGTTAATATCTCCAGCCTCTCCCCCACTTTCCTACAGTAAGGCTCCTTAAGTAGAGCTCCTATGTTCTTTTAACTCTTTGAAACAAATTCGTGAGCTCAGATAATTTCAGCTATATTTACTACCGAATTAGGAAAGAATTCAGTAAGGTCCCTTTCCAGCGCTACATTCTTGGAGTCTGAGAGATTTTTTCAAAGCGCATGCATGCATGTTTGTATGTGTATGTGGGAGTTGGGGGGGGTAATCATAAAATCTATTGCTTTGACAACTTTCCTCTGACTATATGAATTATATGAAATATTTTTCAGCCTCAAAGCTAGGAAAAAAATATTATCTAGAAACCGATAAACTTTCTCCTAATAGTCAATAGTTTACGTGAAATATTTGACATTAAATAATCAGAGGTCCTCAATCAACAAAAATGGGGGGGAATGTTCTAGAACTGCTGGACACTATCTCTCTTAGAGAATGTCTGTAACATATAATTACATTCTCCAAGGTGCTGATAGTGTTTTGATTTGGATAGTTGATGGTTTAGGAAGGAGTCCACCAAACAATGCCACAGACTATAAACCACAGCTCCTAAAAACATCAGTTGTACTAAGGAGAACTAATAAACTGTTTTGCTCAATGATCCATCCCGTTTTATGCCAACTCGTTGATCTTTGTAATCAAATACCATTCAGGTTAGTCTGGCCTCAGCTGGAAGCTTAGGAGTAAATTAATATGTCATGGACTGAGTTCTTAACAGTGATGGACTTACTAATACAGACTTCGGCTAATATCTATTTTCCAAACAGTATAGAGAGTGATGATGAAATATATAGCAGCTTCCCCCAAAGGGAGGTGTTCTGATAATTCTGGAAACAATGTTAAGAACAACATGGAAGGGGATGAAGATGAAACTATTGGGGATTGGTGGGAAAAATATATACCCCCTATCAATTTAAAGGTTGATGCTTATAGGATGCAGAAGGGTCTGTTATAGATACTGTGTAGGGAGATTTTTAAAAATAGAGTAGACCAGAAACATGTATGCAAGTGAAAAGCACTATATCTAGGAAACTGCGGGGAGTGGGGAGAAGGTCCTTATGGACATAGTCCATTTCAAACCTTTTCCACTATGGACATTGGGTTCAAGAAGGTCAAGCATGTAATAGTTCGTCTCTTTCTGTTTCCCTTAAAACAAAAAGTCAAGCAGGATCTCAAATCATCTACAATGTCATCTATGTGGTTTATTGGTGTTATTGGAACAACATAAACTGGAACATTGCACGTAGGAGGGATATATTATCAACAACATATCCATAACACCTAGGACTGCCTAAAACCATGAATGCATATTTCCCATTGTCTTAATTTCCTCTTGTCTTGAAACTTCCTTGTTAGAAGTTCACTGAGACTGAGTGCATGCTTTTTCTGAGGCAAGCGGTTATTAAAATGTGCAAAGTAAAAAGATAAGCACTAATCACTCCAACTAAGAACAAGATGGGGAGCATCCTGAGAACAATTAGAAATGAGTTTGAAAAAGGAAAATATATCATGGTAGATGCCATTTTCCCCCAGATAACACCTATTTATTTAATTATTTATTTTTAAATATTTTATTTATTTATTTGTCAAAGAGAGAGAGAGCACCAGCAGGGAGAGTGGCAGGCAGAGGAAGAAGTAGGGAGAGAGAGAAGCAGGCTCTCCACTGAACAAAGAGCCTGATAGGGGACTAGATCCCAGGGTCCTGGGATCACCACCGAGCTGGTGGCTTAACTGATTGAGCCACCCAGGTTCTCCAAATTACACCTCTTGATTCAATCCAGTGCTTGGTAGAATGACGGACAATTTTGAACAACTGCACTGAAGCCTCTTTAAAAAAAAACCCTGTGTCATGTAGCTTGTCTTTAATGTGGAACAGGGCAAAATCGCTTCCTAGTCTAATTCCCCAATTACAATTGAGTGTAAACCCCCAAATCTGACAAAGATCACCATTTTGCAGTATCATAGGTTTTGTTAACAGATGAGAAAAATGTCTTTCTCTGAAAAGGGAGGAGTGGTATATTCTCATTTCGTAACATATATTTCCTCATAGAATTTAAGGACTATACTCAGCTTATATATTAAATTCAGTTGGTAAAAATTCATTGATAGTCCATTACTATTGGTGAACTGCAGTGTAGGGGCTTGAGGAAATCCTCCCAAACCCCTGCTTGCTGGATACTTCTCTCCCCTCCCTCTTTTCAACTTCATCAAAAGTGATTCATTATAAGCAGACATATTTCTCTTCCAGCTAATCCCAAATGGTTGGAATAAAGAGCTTGACACCAATTTTAAGCTTTTCTTTTTTTCCTCCCCTAGTCATTTATTGTGGAAGAAAAATAGCCCTAAAAAAATGGATTTTTTACTGCGTCCTCGATAAATCCTACATGCATTTCTCTTATTCTCTGTCCACTGCAAACATGCCTCTATCAAGATTAATACTAAATTCAGCCCAAGGCTGAGCACTAGATTTGAGCAATGACAAATTCCTCACATTTCCCCACAGATCTTTTACTTTTTCTGCTAAGTTGTGAATTTCAGGCTTGCCCTCAAAATAGACACAGTGGAAAAGCATTCCTATCACTGACTGTAAGTCATTATTTTTGAACCCTGACACATTGATACATCTCAGCTTTTTGATGTGTTATTTGATCTTTCATCCAGCTAATTTTTGAACTTTCTACAAATTTAGATCATTCATAGTTGAAGTCCAATCTTGTGTCTTGAGAGGAGAATAGAGAAGGATATAAGTTTTTTAGGTCAGTTGTCCCCAGATTTTGCATTTTTATCAGTAAAATATATTTTTTAAAAATTAGAAGATGAAAATGAGACGCAAACTCAAATGTGTCAAGTACAGACGTGCACTCACATAAAAAGAAAAAATCTCTACCAGCTACTGTTTCTTCAATTTCAGGATAAAAATCTCAGGACGAAAAACAGTTTTTTAAAATGAATAGTTTGCTTTATGTGAATTTTCTTACTTTGTTGGAGATTTATCATGTATATACGACTGTCTGCAGCTTTGCTTTTGGGACAATGGCATCAGGCAAAAAAAAAAAAGAAAGAAACTTCTGTCCACACAGTTCTAAAACGGGGATCAGCTGACCCGGCCTGTGATCCCAGCAATTTTTTTGATAAATAAATAACAATTCTATGGGATTGTCATTTGAGTCAGGAGAATCATTTTCCTTTCAGAAGCTCATGAGTTCATTTGTATTGAAAGATCATCATAGAGATCAAATGAGACTGTGAGGCATGTAACTGATTAAAGGGACAGACTTACTAATAAGTATATACCGCTTGACTACGAGCCAGAAATTGGAGATGAAAACGGTTTTCAACTAAATTCTGATCATTGCCATCCAGGGTGCATAGAATTATTCTGGACATTTTAATTTATACATATTTTACTAAGTTAATCATGAACCCAAAACACTGAATCACAGAGAAGCCCATTATAAGAAACATTCTGCCTCATTCCAGGTACAAAAATCCCATTCATCTTTTGGGATTCACACTTTGCTTTTGAAAAGATAATTTTCCTCATTCTTGGAATCCTCACTGTGACCTTGATTTTTTTTAAGATTTTATTTATTTGAAAGGGAGAGCATGAGCAGGGGTGAGGAGCAGAGGTAGAGGGAGAGGGAGAAGCAGACTCCTCACTTAGTAGGGAGCCCCGATGCGGGGCTTGATGCCAGGACCCTGAGATCAAGACCTGAGCTGAAAGCAGATGCTTAACTGACTTAGCCACCCAGGCACCCCTATGACCTTGATTTAGAAGGATATTTTTAGGTGCCGAAGATTTCTTGGAGACTCTCTGTACTATTCTGTACTTGGATTATTTGAATGAGGCCAAAGGCTGCCCTAAGAAAGTAACCATAACGTGTTGATCACAGTTTATTCAAATTAAATGAATTCTGTAAACAGGTGCTAAACATGAGTCAGTGTGGGGGACACCTTCCCTTGTTTTTCATTCTATCTGTTCTGTTTGGAGAGAACAGCTTCCCTTGTTCTATGCCCTTTTATTTGAGAAATTGTCTCAAATTCTTCTCCACTCAGGGATTTGAGTTTTCTTTTTGGGTTGCATTACCTGTGTCTCCGTCATGCCTCAGCATAAAGCCATGTGTGGTCCACTGAGTGGTCAGGCTAGCCCTGGGACACTCTCCCTGATTGTGCTAGTCTAGAAAGACTACAACCCCTCAGGTGCATAACTGGGCATCTACGAAGTCAGAATTTAATCTCTGAGTTTTTTAGAACTAATTTTAATTAATTAGTTAGAATGCATGGGCCTCGTTGGACCTTCTAAACAATGACCAGATATTGTCCATGTTAATTTATGGTGGGGATGGAGAGGGATACCTCGAGTGACTCCAGATACTGGAAGGTTATGCAAGGTCATTAAGTGGTGGAAATGCCATGTAATACCATTGGAGGATGGCGGGGTCAGGGCGTATGTATGCCCGTTCCATTTCTAAATGGAATGTTTTAAATATTCCAACTGCTAATTTTTGATCCTGGTTAATTGTGATCTACCCCCCATACACACAGAGAGTCCCTAAATCCCCCCTTTTCCCATTGCACTTAACATTTTGTAATACACTCTATGGTGTCTCTATTTTAGCTGTTTCTTTCTTGAGTCTCCCCTCACCCCTTAGCCATATAATTAAACTACATGAGGGAAGGGATTTTTGGTTGTTTTATTCACTTCTGAATCCCCATCGCCTATGTAAGTGCCAGACATGCAGCATGCATTCAAATATTTACGAATGGAGAGCTTAATTCTCTCACCCATCACTATACAGATAATCAGCTTTTAATGTGAGATTTTGTGTTTGTGTTTTCAGCTTGCAGGGCACTTAGGATCTCATTGGAAAATGTTCAGGTGAGGATCAAGACAGATATGGCCCATATCTGGAAGAGGATTTCCATGTAGCAATGCTGTGATGCACACAATCATTGTGTTCTTCCCAACTGAGATCTGTTCTCTTCACTGCATGTTAGGCAGACCATATGAACACCAATTAGAGTTTGCAATAGAAAGGAACACTTTTGTCATTCCTGAGCTCAGGCAACTTCAGTATTCCATGTAAGTATTCTATATTGCTGTATAACATATTTGAAATTAAGATATTTGGCATTCTAGATGTAACCCACGATGACCATAGTGGCCAATTCCCCAAAATGCTTGAGACTCACAAGGGTGTCCTATTGACAAAAGACGGAAAACAGATGGAAAAACAGACTTGCAGAAACGGTAAAGTATTTCTCACCAATAGACTCGGTAAGCAGCCTTTGCTGGCTCAGGCACCAGCATCTAGAATATAATGATAAGTCGGCTCCACACACAGCAGGTCCCACAAACTATGGGTCTTTGGATTCACCTGTACACATATATGTTAATTTGGCCAAAAAAATGTTGGCCTCATTACACTGACGTCAACATGTCAAAAATCTACTGAATTCAAGTCAAAATCTGGGTTACTGGCAGCTCTTGGACAATTAGGAGGCCTGGCAATATTGGGCAGGCATTCCCACAATTCCATTAGTGATAAATCTTGTGCCATTCATCCTGGCCGCGCCACTACTGAATCTTTTTTTTATTTTTTCCATTTTGTTCTCGCAACGATATCGCCTGCTGCCTGGTCTATATTTTTAGAGTGTGATGTTGACTCTATTCTTAATTTCTGCTGAAGTTCCAATTACATGCTTATTAAATTACTTCGGTAGAGCGTGCAACTCTTGATCTCAGGGTTGTGAGTTCGAGCCCCACGCTGGGTGTAGAGATCACTTCAAAATAAAATCTTTAAAAAAAAAAATGAACACATACTTAAGGGGCGCCTGGGTGGCTCAGATGGTTAAGCATCTGCCTTCGGCTCAGGTCATGATCCCAGGGTCCTGGGATCGAGCCCCCCGCCTGGGTCGCCCTGCTCAGTGGGGAGCCTGCTTCTCCTTCTCCCTCTGCCCCGCCCCCCTGTTTGTGCGCGTGCTCTCTCTCTCTCAAATAAATAAATCTTTTTTTAAAAAAAAAAACAGTAAATCAGGATGTGGTAAGGACAGAATGGTTGAACAAACTATTAATTTACAGCAGCAGGATCCAGGAACCAATTCTATGGACCGGACGGTAGGGTCCCAAAGCTATGTACCTCCTTCACTGAGAAGTGGCCACCATACCTTTGTGGGAAGGAGGGTATCTCAGCTTGGAATCTGTCGCTCTCCTTCTTTCACTGTTTTGGTCTGACGATTCCTAACTTGGGACATATTCCACGTCCCGTGCCGCCGTCTTTGGAGTGCTCCTGCACTTAATCGGGACCGTTGACACTAAACTGTGGCAGAAAGAGAGGGGTCTCTACAAATGCAACAGAAGTTGTATATATTGGTACAGAGATCGCTGCACTCCATTTCCACAGCTCTCGCTGTCTGCGCTGAACTGCCCCTCCTGCAGGAGCTTCTGTCTTCTAGAGTAAAACTTGCAGGATGTGTGATGCAGGTACTTGTCACTCTGGAAAAGCATCTCTTTGCTTTGTGTTCTCCTGGATCTCTTTCTGTGCCACTCTATGCTGCACCAAGTCATGGAAAAAGCAGTTTCCGGGCTGATGGCAACCCCCCCCCCCAAAATACAAAAATGAAAGATTTTGGTAATTTTTATCTCACAAGTAAATTTTTGTCTCCTTCATCCAGATCCCAGAAGACTTTTTTTGTTTTGTTTTTTTGTTTTTTGTTTTTGTTTCAGATCCCATAAGATTTGGCTGTTCACTCGTATCGGTCTGCTGTGTGTAGGCTGCGCTTAGTGATCCTAAAGAACATAGTGCCATGAGCCCATTTTTCTATGATCCATGTGGATGTATGAACACGGGCATCCCCAATGCGGTGGTGTGACCCACACATGCCTCGTCTTTCAGAGCCCTTCTGAACTCACAAGGGAAATAGATGATTGCTGGGTGGGATGGAACCAGTATGAGCAAAAGGAGAAACAAGCAGTTTATTTATTTATTTTTTTAAAGATTTTATTTATGGGCGCCTGGGTGGCTCAGTCGGTTAAGCGACTGCCTTCGGCTCAGGTCATGATCCTGGAGTCCCGGGATCGAGTCCCGCATTGGGCTCCCTGCTCAGCGGGGAGTCTGCTTCTCCCTCTGACCCTCCTCCCTCTCGTGCTCTCTGTCTCTCATTCTCTCTCTCGCAAATAAATAAATAAAAAAATCTTTAAAAAAAAAAATAAAAAAAAAAAATAAAGATTTTATTTATTTGACAGAGAGAGACACAGCGAGAGAGGGAACACAAGGAGGGGGAGAGGGAGAGGGAGAAGCAGGCTTCCCGCCGAGCAGGGAGCCCGATGCGGGGCTCGATCCCAGGACCCTGGGATCATGACCTGAGCCGAAGGCAGACGCTTAACGACTGAGTCACCCAGGCACCCCAAAACAAGCAGTTTAAAGTTTGGTATTGAGATCTAGAAAACCCAGACTAAAGGTAAGCCAAGGTTTGTCATCACAGGAAGGGGAGGACTACACAGGCAGGAAACAGAACTCAAATGAATTTCAAAGGAGAGAAAGTCACCACTTAACCCAGGCAGATTTTTGGCCCAGAGCCTTGCTGTGTAAATGGAATTCTATTTCCCAGGGACCTCTGAAGCCAGGACTGCTGAGAACATTCACTTGCTTTTGCAATTGGAACATTAGAAGTTCACATCAAGATGGCAGGGACTCTTGTAACTTTCTGTAAATTCCTAAGACCCAGTGTATTCATAGGACAGCTAGAGCATATATGAAAACCCACTGAGCCTTTCCTTTTTCCTTCAGCTTAATACTTGTGAGCCCAAACAATCCAGATTTCATAAACATATTCAAAATTACTATTTCCTTTAGAACATATTCAGGACATAGGCTGAGGTCTTAGGAAATACAGAAATGAGTAAGCTGTCACTCGACATGTAAAAGATGTATCTTTAGTGTAAAGCTTTGATTGTTGGTTTGGGAGGAATGGGAAGATATGATAGAAATAAAATGGAATTGGACTCTGAGTAGTCAAAGTCACTAACACTTTGGGGGCCAAGGGAGGGGGGTAAGAACACGGTGCAGTCCTTACAAATAATTTAATATTTGCCCTGGCCATTGGGGCATAACCCATTGCTTTTTAAAAGGACCACAGGGTTCCTTATCTCTCTGTCCTTGTACTTTGGTGGATCCCCATAAACAAATGTGTATTTATCTTGCAAGCCTCAGCACAAACTCAACCCCAAGCCCCTCCTGCCTTCTGACTGCTCACTCCTGGGTTGAGCACACGTTTTCCCCGGTGCTTATACTCCTTCCCTGTTTGTCTCCCACCACATGTGCAAGGACAATGGCTATGTCCACTCTCCCTTGGCTGACAGGGTTTAGTACCTGAAACACATGTTCAGTAGTGGTCTGTCCCATTAACGCATGACCCGGTGGCCTTCAATCAGAGAGGACTGGCTTCAGTCTAGGCCTCAGCACTTACAAGTGTGTGACAGCGAATTTTCTCCAATTTATTAAACCTCTGTTTCCTCTCACACAGAAAGAGAACACAGGATCCTTTGTGAGGACAAAATGGAATGACTTGTGCAAAGCACTCAGCCCAATTCATCAAAGTAGAGAGAAAATACAACAAACTTTCATGATCTATCAACTAGCTTGGTTGAATTTAGATTATTTTCAAGATCTGTTTTAAAAATCTGTGGTTCCCAAACTGTGTGCCACAGGGAACTCGTAGGAATGCCATCGTATGTTTTTAGTTTTCAAGGGACACATGGGGACATTGGACACCTCACAACCATTACTATCAAAATTTTTGGACTCTAAATACTTAATAAAGGGAACCTTTAGACGTTTCTTTCAGCTTGGGTCGCATCACAAAAGAATGGAGATAATAAAGTTGCTATGAACCAAGAAAATTGGGAATCTCTGCTTTAGAAATTTTTTTTAAAATAAAACATTACAATTGTAGCTATAGCCTCTATGGATTTGTACCTCTCTCTTCCCCTTTAAAGTAACTACAAATCTGAAATTTGAAAACTGACACTTTTTTTTAAAAAGATTGTATTTATCCATTTGAGAGAGAGAGAGAGAGTGCGAGCATACACAAGCGGGGGGAGCGGCAGAGGGAGAGAGAGAAGCAGACTCGCCGCTGAGCAGGGAGCCCAACACAGGGCTCCATTGATCCCAGGATCCTGAGATCATTATTTGAACTGAAGGCAGAAGCTTAACTGACTGAGCCACCCAGGTGCCTCTGATAACTGACACTTTTATTAATATTTTTATGTTTTCATTGCACATTTTCTTCCATGTGCATAAATCATATTATTTTTGTATGTTTGGCGCTTGACATAAATAGCGTCAGGTACATTATCTTTCCTGAACTTGCTTTTTTTCTACCATGCACTGATACACACTCTCTTAATTGGTATTACTTTATAATAAATATGAATATCTGGTAGGGTGAGTCTCTCTACCTTGTTCTAATTCAGAATTATGTGGGGTTTTTTTGTTTGTTTGTTTTCAGGGTTTTTTTTTGCCTTATGCTTCCCATATACATTGTAGAATGAGCATTTTGAGTTCTACCAAAAACCGATTGGGTTTTGATTAGAATTGCATGAAATTTATATACTAATTTGAAAATAATTGGCATCTTTATGAAAGCATGTCTTCCAATCCAAGAGCTTGCTTAATTTCTTTACTCTGCATCATTCAATAAAACCTGTTTTCCCTCCATAGAAGCTAGCTCATCATTTTTTAGAGCTGTTTCTACCTTTTCCTATTGCACTGGACTCGTCTTTGCCTTGTTCCTGACTTGAAAAATAATGGCTCTACATTTCACTATTAAACATGAAGTAGTTTGTAGTGTTGAATTAGATAATATTTATAAGTTAAGGTTTAGCTTTCTATGCTTTGTGTGTGCATATGTGTCTATGCAAATCTTAGATGGATACTGGATTTTAATAAATTCTTGTTTTATGTCCATTTGGGTACTTTAGAAAGTTCTTATCCTTTAAATTAGTTTGTGTGATGAATTGCATTTATCGTTTTTTCTCGTCTTAAATCATCCAGGAAGTCTCATGATAAATCAACCTTGATCATAATGGTTTTAAAAATAATCAAGTGGTAACTTCTGTTTGCTAATATTTCTTCAGGATTTTTGAGTTTACTTTCATGAGAGAGATTGCATAATACACTTTGTGCTGTTCTTTTTCAGTCTGGTGTCAAAGTCATTATTAACTTCAGAAAGGGAGTTAAGGAGGCTCACTTCATTTCTTCTACTTTCTGAAATATTATGTATAAATGCGGATAATGTATTTCTTCATTTTTGCAAAAATTAGCTCCTAAAACATCTGACCCGGAGTCAATTCAGGAAATAGACTGTCATTTACTGATTTTAAAAAAATATTGTAATGGTTAAACGTCAGTTCTGGTTTCTGGTTCTTCTTGAAATACAATTTTTGTTAAGTTACTTGTGCAATTAGAAAATTAGATAAATATAATCAGAACTAAATAATTTCTAGAAAATGATCCATATATCTCCGTTTTTAATTAGTTGGTGTAAATTCATTCATGATTTTCTCTTACCATTATCTACACTGTATCTCTAATCGTGACCCTTTTAGTTCCTAATATTTATTAATGCCTTTTCTTTCTTTTCTTGCTCAACCACATCAGAATTTTCCATTTTATTAATTAAAGCAAAGGAAGCATTTTCCTTTTTTTTGAGTGATTTTCTTTGTGTTCTATTTTATTAACTTGTGCTTATGTATTTTTTCTTCCTTCTGACCTCTTCGGGTACCGTATTCTTATTAAGAATTTTCTTGGAGGTGGACACTTAGCTCATTTAACCTTCTTTCCCAACATAAAGATTTAAGGCTCTAGCTTT
The DNA here is from genome assembly GCF_964656455.1 of Halichoerus grypus. Lineage (NCBI taxonomy): Eukaryota > Metazoa > Chordata > Mammalia > Carnivora > Phocidae > Halichoerus > Halichoerus grypus. The sequence continues at coordinate 15,918,807 of NC_135719.1, read as the reverse complement.
AGGGACATTCCCACAACTTTTCCCAGGATCCTGAGATCATGACCCGAGCCAAAACCAAGAGTCAGAGGGTTAACCAACTGAACCACCCAGGAGCCCCCCCGCCCCGCCCACAAATTTTGATATGAGGTATTCTTACTATTGTCCAATTCTCAAGAATTGCTTAATTTCCATGATGGATTCTTTGGCCCATGAGTTATTTAGATGTGTTTCATGTTCCCATGTGAATGGGTTCTTCTGCTTATTATGCTCCCATTCTCTAACTTAATTGTTATCAGACTTCTGGGTCTGTACAATATTAAAGCTAAATTAACTGCTACAATGTGCTTTCTGGCCTAATACATGTGCTTCAAAGAAATGCTGCCTCTTCACATCTTATGTTATTTTTTCTCAAATGGTTTGTGCATTCTCTTCTTATTGGTTTTAAGATCTCCTTATACAGTTTAGATATTAATACTCTGTGCTATCTGGGTTGCAAACATATTTTTCAAAATTTATAATTTTCTATTGACTTTACTGAAGTCATCTTTTACCATGCTATTTATAGAGTGAAATTTGCTTATCTTTTTTTTAATGCTTTATAGGATTCCACATTGCCTGAGGACCCCACCACTTTAAATGCATATAGACTGCTATCTGTTCTTGTAGGATTTTTATACATTTCTTTCAGAGAAAGATCCGGGGCTGAGGAATAAATTCATGTAATTTTATTTATTAAAAGACCTTTTATGAAAAATGCAAACATAAATACAAAATTTGATACAAAAGTGTGTATTTGTCCAAAGTGTGAAAAGAAATCACAACAGAAAAAAAAATTAATATATTGACAATATCTCAACTATCCCCCTAATCCAGAAAGATGGCATAATATTTTTTATGAAATGACCACTTAATACATGTCTGTAGTAGTGTTTTTATTTTCCTACATTTTTTGGCTTCATATTCTTTGATCACCTCACTATATAATTGCAATTGTATATTTTCCATAGAGAAAATAACAAGAAAAGTTAGCCTTTCCTTTAGTAGAGTTGATCAAAAATTGTTTTGTTCTTGATAATTGGGATGTATCACACATATGAATTCAGACACCAACACATTCATTATAAAACCTTTCAAATAGGAAATCTGAAAAACAACACTTCACTCAATTCCCAAAAAGAAAAAATCCATGATGCCTTTGGATTGGTATAACACTGCATTCTCGAGTTGATTCTTGAGAGGGGAGAACTTCCATTTTGACTAAATAGCAACGAGAATTCCATCTTATATCATCAATTGTATATATTTGATCATTGGAAGGCTTTCTACACATTGATTTCTGGCCCTGTCCTTTCCAAACCTTGTTCTCCCCCACTACACCTGTTCTCCAGGTGCCGGGCGCAGTAGGACATGGTCATAATGTGGCGTGAGCTGAGGTTCTGTGTCTTGGTGAGACAATGCTGGGTGGGGCGCTGTGATGGGTCAGAGAATGCTGAGTGGGTCAGTGCTAGCACCCTGGACGCTGATCCTACACTGCAACACTTATCCATAACTTAACGCAGAATGATCGCCAACCACAGGCATCTACCCCACCAGGCCAAAACTAAATGCATCCCTTAGTCAATCTCCCCTCTGCCAGATCCCATAGGCTCTGTATTTTTTCCAGTGCCATCTGATGACAGAGATGTAGGAAGGGAAGAATGGAAAGTGGGATAACCAACTCATCCCAGTTTGCCCGGGACTTGGCCGATTTTAGCACTGAAAGTCCCATGTCCCGGGATCTCTCAGTCCTGGGCCCACAAGGAAAGCCTATTGCTCTAGGGGAGAAGAGACAGCGGTCTTAGCTGTTGGTGCTTAAAATAATTTTGTTTTGGGGCACCTGGGTGGCTCAGTCCTTTGGGCGTCTGCCTTCGCTCAGGTCATGATCCCAGGGTCCTGGGATTGAGGCCCACCTCCGGCTCTCTGCTAAGTGGGGAGTCTGCTTCTCCCTCTCCTTCTGCCTGCTACTCTTTCTCTGTTTCTGTCAGATAAGTAAATGAAATCTTAAAAATAAATAAGTTAAATAAATTAACTTTGTTTTGCAAATTTTTGAGAACTTTGAGCCCATGGACACGGGGCTCGGCACTTCCTGGGGCATCAGAAGCGACCCAGGCCAGTGAGAGGCTTTAGTTCAAGTCAGGGGCTAGAGATGAAGTTCTGGTAGCTTTCCAGTAAATTTGCTGAGTAGATCATTTAAGTCCTTAATCTATCTTTAAAAGTCTTTATCTGAAATTCATTGTCTACTTGCGTTCTTTATGTTTTCCCTAGTCTTCCTTCTTCTGGCCATAGTGCTCCTTGAGTGCTTTGTTATGTTTCTATGCCAACGTTCTGTGACCCAGGTACCACTTTTGGAGTCCCCATTTGTCAAAGAGGGGATGACGCAGTCTCCCCCTGGGGCTAGGAGAGTAGAAGGGGAGCGGTGTCCACCTCCCGCTGGGGCTCCCGGAGTGAGCTATGCCTCTGCTTCTGTAAGTCCCAGGCTTGGAAGCACAGAGCCACTGCCCCACTCAGCACGGCCGGGCATCTCCATATCAGGGAGCCCCGTGCATCTCCATATCAGGGAGCACCGGGCATCTCCGTATCTGGGAGCATCGAACATCTCCGTATCTGGGAGCACCAGGCATCTCCATATCTGGGAGCAGCAGACATCTCCGTATCTGGGAGCACTGGGCATCTCCATATCGGGGAGGACTGAGCATCTCCATATCGGGGAGCACCGGGCATCTTCGTATCTGGGAGCACTAAGCATCTCAGTATCTGGGAGCATCGAGCATCTCCATATCAGTGAGCACCAGGCATCTCCATATCTGGAAGCATTGAGCATCTCCATATCTGGGAGCACCGGGTATCTCCTTATCTGGGAGCACTGGGCATCTCCATATCGGGGAGCACCGGGCATCTCCATATCTGGGAGCACCAAGCATCTCCGTATCTGGGAGCATCGAGCATCTCCATATCAGTGAGCACCAGGCATCTCCATATCTGGAAGCATTGAGCATCTCCATATCTGGGAGCACCGGGCATCTCCTTATCTGGGAGCACTGGGCATCTCCATATCGGGGAGCACCGGGCATCTCCATATCTGGGAGCACCAAGCATCTCCGTATCTGGGAGCATCGAGCATCTCCATATCTGAGAGCACCAGGCATCTCCATACCGGGGAGCACCGGGCATCTCCGTATCTGGGAGCACCGAGCATCTCCGTATCTGGGAGCACCAAGCATCTCCGTGTCTGGGAGCATTGAGCATCTCCATATCTGGGAGCTCCAGGCATCTCCATATCTGGGAGGAGCAGGCATCTCCATTTGGGTAGCACCGGGCATCTCCATATCGGGGAGCACCGGGCATCTCCGTACCTGGGAGCACCGGGCATCTCCGTATCTGGGAGCACTAAGCATCTCCGTATCTGGGAACACCGAACATCTCCATATCTGGGAGCACCGGGCATCTCCATATCGGAGAGCACGGGGCATCTCTGTATCTGGGAGCATCGAGCATCTCCATATCTGGGAGCACCGGGCATCTCCATATCAGTGAGCACCGGGCATCTCCGTATCTTGGAGCACCGGGCATCTCCATATCTGGGAGCATCGGGCATCTCCGTATCTGGGAGCATCGGGCATCTCCGTATCTGGGAGCATCGAGCATCTCCGTATCTGGGAGCATCGAGCATCTCCGTATCTGGGAGCACCAGGCATCTCCATATCTGGGAGCACCAGGCATCTCCATATCTGGGAGCACCGGGCATCTCCATATCCGGGAGCACCGGGCATCTCCATATCCGGGAGCATCGGGCATCTCCCTATCAGGGAGCACCAGGCATCTCCATATCTGGGAGTATCGGGCATCTCCGTATCTGGGAGCATCGAGCATCTCCGTATCTGGGAGCATTGAGCATCTCCATATCTGGGAGCACCAGGCATCTCCATATCTGGGAGCACCGGGCATCTCCATATCTGGGAGCACCGGGCATCTCCGTATCTGGGAGCACCGGGCATCTCCGTATCTGGGAGCATCGGGCATCTCCGTATCTGGGAGCATCGGGCATCTTCGTATCTGGGAGCACCGGGCATCTCCGTATCTGGGAGCATCAGGCATCTCCATATCCAGGAGCACAGCCCCTCCGGTCCCCCACCCATGCTGCGCAAGCGGCCCCAGATCTCAGCACATCTTATTCCAAAGATCTGCCACTCTGCTCATCTTTACTACAGAAATCTCTGAGGCTCCTTTCCGGGATCTTACACAGTCCGTGAAAAAAGAAGGCTCAGAGCAATTTGGTTTGGGTCTGATTTTCTGCTGTAAGTCCGGTAAAAAGCCTCAGCTGTGCCTAACTGTGGCCTTTTGCCCTGGGCGCGTGTGTGTATGTGTGTCCACAGACTTCTACACGTACGTGTGTACATATACAGTTGGCCCTTGAATAACACAGGATTTAGGGGTGCTGACACCTGCACAAAAATCCCCGTACAGGGGCGCCTTGGGGGGAAGGGTAGAGTTGGTCGAGCAGTGGACTCTTGGTTTGGCTCAGATCATGAGCTCTTGGTCCTGGGTGTGGTTTCTACTTGGGGTCGGGAATGTGGTGAGGCGGGGCGCTCTCCAGGAAAAAACAAAACAAAACCCACAGGTGGATGTCACATCAACGTGGATTCAAACTTTATCACATACCTGCAAGATTCTTAATCCATCAGGGACCCCAAGGTATCAACTGAGCTTACAAGCTATGTAGGAGAGCTGTGAAGATAAAATTGAACAATGGCTAGGAATAGGGACAGAGGGACAGCGGGAGGGGGACCCAGGCAGGCGGAGTATTTCAAGATTCCCATCTAGGGGTTCCTGGGTGGTTCAGTCAGTTAAGTGTTTGGCTCTTGGTTTCAGCTCATGACCCTGGAATCAAGCCCCATGTCAGGCTCTGAGCTCAGCAGGGAGTCTACTTGAGGTTCTCTCCCTCTGCCTCTCTCCCTGCTTGTTCTCTCTTGCACTCTCTCTCTCTGTCTCTCTAAAACAAACAAATCAACCTTTAAAAAACATCTCCATTTCTCCCCCTTCAGCTCCTCCTCCCAACGCAACCCCCAGAAATGCAATGGTTTTACCAAGAAGAGAGAGCACAGGGCGGGCACCATGAAAAGCTTTGATTTCTTCCCCTTTTCTTGCTGCTTCCCTCTCCTTGGGACTTGTGCTAAGAACTTGGACTGTACAATTTCATATCATTTAAGAGAGAAGGGATATTAGGGGGCTGAAGGGGCAGCCGCTTGGCAAACATGAAAGCCTGCTCCAAGACATCTTCATAAGCTCTATCCCCATCGGGGTGCTCCTCAGAGCTGCCTCCCTGCAGAGCTAACTGAGGCTTCAAGACCCAGCTGCTTACGCCCTGCCCTTCAACACGGGGCTTTATTTTATCCTGTGATTGCTAGGGAGAGCTACAAATGGAATCCAGCGGGCAGCAATAGATAGCATTACCTGTTTTCCTTGTCATTTTTCGGTTTCATTTAGTTTCGACTGCCTTAAGCACTGGAAAAGCTTTACTTAGAAGGCTGGGCTCTGCATTTCCAGGTTGATCAAAATAAAGCAGAAGCCGAGCAGCCTAGTTTTAAGGGCACAAAGGAAAACACAGTTTGGTGACGGGAGGTTTTGAATTACAGTGGGCAAAGATAGTGGCTTCTGCTTAAGACTTAATTACTGAGTGCTTTAATAGGCTAGGTGAGAGCCATTCAAGGACTTTATATAGAGTATCACTTAACTCTGACAAAACCATAGAAGATACATAGGATGAAGATACCCAGGATGAAGAAATTGAGACTCAGATAATTAACTTGCTAAAAATCAAGTAACTAGTAAATAATGGAGATCCATAATATAAGAAAGAAGGGGTATTAGAGATTCAAGGTGACAGTAGATCTTTCACGTCATGCCTTGTCCATCAGGCCGCACGTCTGATGTACGCAAAATAAATATTGCCATATTTCTCCAAGTATAAGATGATATCAGTTGTAAGATGCTCCTTTGTGTATCACAGTGGGGAAAAGAGTCTGTGGATTAAACTGACGATTAATTCCAAGACATGCTTGGACTTCAGAGATGTAAAAACAGAGAAGAAAAAAGTACCTTTTAATATTCATGAAGAATGATCCTTTAAAAGTCAGTCAGTCTGAAATGGAAGGAACAGAATAGTTACCTGCTGGTCCAGCTTGAGGGCAGCCTGATGGCAGCCCAGGGGTATTCTGGTGACATCTTGCTTTCTCCAAAGCTCAGCATAAAATTCCGGCGGTGATTCAGGAGCTCACCTGCAGGTGGCAGTGCAGGCCACCGGATATGGCCTTTGGCCTCCTAGGCGGGGTTTCAGGGGAGGAGCAGAAGGGGGCAGGTGAGAAACATGCTTCCACAGCTTCCATTTTTATTCACCCCTCTGTGCTTTTCCAAACCTCGGAGTCTTTTCCGTTTCCTTTTTCTCCTGTCTGGTCTCTTCTTCATCCGCATTAACTCTTTTTCTACCCATATTTCCAAAGTCCAAAAGAGGTAGGCTTGCAATGAAAACGAATGCATCCTTCTTTTCCCCCTGGAAAATCAGATCAGAAATGTGGGAGTTAGCTAACGAGAAGGAAGCTGGTGTCTTAGTTTCCTGTTATTCTATGATGTTTGGGTGTCTTGATTGTATATGTGTGGAGCATATCCTAGATATAACCTCAAGATAGAGATTATTCCAGGGGCGCCTGGGTGGCTCGGTGGGTTAAGCATCCGACTCTTGGTTTCGGCTCAGATCATGATCTCAGTCTGGGATCGAGCCCTGCATCTGAGCTTGTCCCTCTCCCTCCTCTTCCCCCACGTGCTCTCTCTCTCAAACTAAAATAAATAAATAAATAAATAAATAAATAAATAAAATCTTTAAAACATGGTAGAGATTTTTCTATCTAAAGAACATTTCTCAGGTAGGTCTTCCTATCTCTCGATGTAGCCAGTGATCAAACCCAGTTGTATCACTCTCCTCCCAGAATCTTGAAACACTTGCCCTGAGTCTAGACAACTTCTCCCAGCTCCTTGCATACCACCTAACCAGGCTCCAGCTCCCTGAGAACACCTGGGAACACATCCTGTGTCCACTCCGAGTCCCAGACCTCTCCCCAGAATCTTCTTCCCCTCAGTCTCTGCCCATAAGGCTCATTCTTCAAAACTAAGTTCAGAGTTCCTTCATGAAGTCTTTGCTCACTTAAACCTCATTGCCCTCCACCTATAGCTTTTTTTTTTTTTTTAAGATTTTATTTATTTATTTGACAGAGAGAGAACACAGGCAGAGGGAGAAGCCCCAACATGGGGCTTGATCCCAAGACCCCGGGATCATGATGGGAGCGGAAGGCAGTTGCTTAACCAACTGAGCCACCCAGGTGCCCCCACTTACAGCTCTTAACAGCTCTCTGTAAATATGTTCATTGGTATGCCAGTCACCTCATGAGTTATCAATGTGGCAGTCTTCCTCTGTCCGTCCGATTTATATCCATATCCCTAGCGCCTCGCACAGAGCCCGGGTTATAGTAGATACTCGACTGATATTTACTGAATGAATGAATAATTGAATGATTCTTTTCTAAAATATACCAGAACGGACAGGGAAATTATTTTTAACTTTTGCACATTAAAAGCTTTTAAAACTCCTGACATCCAGACTCCACCCAGAACCAGTGAAATCAGAACTTCTCAACTGATGTTTGGGTTGAGCCCAGGTGATCTCAAGGTACAACCAAGGTGGAGAATCACCTCCATGGCAATGGTTCTCAAAGTGTGGTCCCAGGACCAGCATTAGAATATTACTATCCTCTTATTTGAAATGAAAATTCCTAGGACCCACCCTATAGTGTAGAATCAGAAATGGCAGGGCTGGGGGGATGGAGGGAGTTGACAACAATCTGTGTTTTAACAAGGCCTCCCATGATACAAAGTCAAGTTTGAGAAGCACTGTCTTAGAGGTTTACTTTAAATAAGTTATAGAGACTGTGTGTGAAGGAATCCGTCCCACCTTTTTCTTCTAATTTGATTCTGGCCCCTATTTCTTGCATATGGCTGTGCTTGCAGACAAACAACAAGCCCCTTTTAGTTGAAGATTTTTTTTTTTCTAATCTAGTTTGGTCTTACGATCAACATCAACTTATGGTAAAATAGCTTACCTATTTTATGTGTTTTTTTTTTTTTTTTTCAATCCTTAAAAAAACTAGAGAAGTATTTTCGTGGCTATTTTTTCAAATCATGGAAGAGAAATGAGCAAAACCCAACATACATGGAACTTGTCCCATATGCCAGGCATGGTGCTGAAGTGCCCCATCATCTTACAATAAATCTAAGACATCCATCCCACAGAGGAGGAAAGAAAGGCTGGAAAAAATAGGATGAGTCCACAGGGACACAGCAGAGATGTGAACGCAGATCTGTCCTACCATCCGGTCGTTCTCAGGATTCTCATGACCCCCATTTTGTTATTTTGCCCATAATCCCATAGTTTTCATGAGGAAAATCGGCTGCTCTCAAGAATCCCTGGCTAGCTCTCGAACAGAGGTGGTCACTTTGAGCACATTAAGTACTCACGCTGTTTCCTGCTCATTTGCAGTGGAATACACTCAGGGCTTTCTTTTTCTCTAAGACCTTGGAAAGAAACATGGTTTCACAATGCATCTAGGGTTAAAAGGACAGTTTTCTTCTAAAATGTCTACTTCTCTGAAACTCATACGCTTTGTTCCAAATCTGCGGTCTGAATTCTTGGATTCATTATTCACATGGTTCCTTTTTGAATCGTGAACCTTAGTACAGTTGTACGGGCTCTGTGCTAGGCTCTGTGGGGGACCAGCAGTGAAAAAGACAGACAAACCCCACTTGCTCACCTTCAAGAAGAACCGTATATATAAAACTAACCAATGAAGACACTAAGTCTAGATGTTATGACTGTCTTATCCAGGGCAATAAGATAAGAAGAGGACCTCTATGAGTTCAATTATATAGTGTCTGGTGTGTACGTCTTAAGAGGTCTTTTGAACAGGAAGATCTTTGAACATGTGCTTCTCTATTTTAGTTTTTTGGGGAACCAGTATGGATGGTGTTTATTTTGGGAAATAGAGTAAATATTCCCAAGTTTGGAAGAGTCAGCCTATCAGAAGATGCAAACCCAACATTCCATTTCTAAAACAGGACACCTCAATCATCAGACCTCTTTCTCTGGGGAATGGCCGGCAAGCATCTTCAGCAATTATACCAGTCAGAGGAGAAATTTCCATGAATTCCGTGGGCCATAAAAATCTGATACCGTCAGCAAACTGGAAGGCATTTCCAGTGAAGGTGGCTTCACATACAAAAGCAGCAGAACTGAGTACCACAAGCTCATGGCAAACCGCCAGGCCTGTTCCAGGACCCAGCCCTGCTCAGTGATGCTTATTCATCTGGGAGACGAATTCTAAATCTCAAATCCAAGCTGTGGGGCAAATAAGGCACCCAGGGGAGACTTTCTGTGCACCTGAGCACTCAGAGACACGCTCCACTTGCAAACACGTGAAAGAACCTGAAAAAGTATCTTTTTTTAAGTCTTTAAAACATGAGAGAGCTTATCAAGACAGGGAGGAATTGCTAAGCCAATATGACAGAGAAACTGCTTACGTGGATAGGTACATCAACTGGGAAGAAAGGTTTGCCCTAAGGGTACTTGTCAAGCCCAGAAATTTTTAGATTTCCTTCTGACAGCCTAATGGGGCAAAGGGGATAGAAATGACAGGTTTGGCAAGGTCTTTTTTTTACAGTAATGGAACTGTTCTAAAATAAGCTTATTGTGATGGTTATATAATTCTTTATATATGCTAAAAATTCGTGGACTTGTACACTTAAAATGGATGAACTGTCTGATATGTGAATTGTATCTCAATAAAGGTTGGGGGGAACTCAGTGAAGTGAGATCACTTTCTATTTGAGGGCAAAGTTAGGGGGAAACTCTCTTCTAGAAGCTGGCTGGCCTCCCCCTTCGCCTCCCCAACTGATCTGCTCTGGTTGCCAGGAACATGTTTACCTTAGAGACAGAGCACCCCCCTCCCCCAGGGTTCTGAGCCTTCAGTTGAGACCCATAGAACACTGGCCCTTGGAGGCAGAGCTGTGGAGCCCTACACAGCCATGGAGGGCCTGCTGCCTGCCATCAGATCCACTTTCCAGTTGGTCCTAGAGCCCCTGTGGGGTGCCCTGCTGGTGATTTCTGAAAGCTGGAGACATGTTGCAGTTCTCCATGAGTTTCCCTGGGAGATGCTGGCATATATTGTAATACTGGTTTTGACAGCGAAGAAACGACACATTTGGAGAAGTGTGAAGGTGCTAGGCAAAAGGTGTTTGGCCCACGCTAAAGTCTGTGGAAAAGGTAGTGGGAATATGGGACCAATGACACAAGCTGATGATGCCCTAGGGCTGCCCGGGGTGGAGGCCAGTCTTCCCACATTACAAACCTTATGCTTCTCAGCAGTAAGTACTAACCGCTGTAGGCTGGCACTTCAGAACACCATTGACTTTCTGAAAATGGCGCAGAAGACCCAGCCTCCTAAACTTTCCCAAGTGACTGGTGATAGACCCATCTTAAGAACGTCAGAGAAGAATGGAAAACAACTTTGGAAGAAAATAATGGACGATTTGAATGGAAACACTCACGTTCTAGAGAGTCCAGAACTGCTCGCCCAAGAAATCGCGAGATGGAAGCAGAGATTCCAGGAAACGGAGCAGGAGAAAGAAAGGCTAGAGCAGTCGAACGCAGGAATGCAGCGGGCTCTGAAAGAGAAAGTCAGCCAGTTAATACCACTGGGTGAAAACCTTCTGAAGGCCATCCCCTGGCCTTGTCTCCTTGGAGATCTCTTGGGTCACGTCAACTGGGAAGTCAAGCAAAAGAGGGAAGCAGAAAATGACAATCAGCCCATCCATCGGTCAGAGGGTGATCTGAAGGGTGTCACTGACGATGCTGATTCCAATGTGTCCCTTCAAAGTGCTGAAGAGAAGAATGAGGAACTAGCCAGACAACTGTGGGAAGAAAAGCGAATCAATGAAGAGCTTATGGGACAAATCACAGATCTTCGAGCCAAGGAAGCCTCTTTGCAGACGGAAAATTCACAGCTTCAAAGTGAGATTCAGCAGTTGAAACGGAAGCTTCAAATTCTGCCTCAATTATATCAAGAATACACCAGGGAACTTGAGAGAAAATCATTGGAGAAGGAAGCTCAGTGCTCAGACATTGAGAAGAGTCTTTCCTACACGTGTGGAAACATCGAGTCCGCAACTCAGATTCGCAACTTATGCAAGAAGATGGCCGAAGACACCCGCAGAGAACTGGAGGAGAAGACCTCGCACTATTTAAAGGAGATCCTCTTCTATGCGAATAAAGTCCAGGAGAGCTGGATGGCAGCTGTGCTTACCGAGCGAAAAGTCAAGGAGCTAAGGAAAGAAAATGATCACATCAGGCAAATGTTGGCCAAAGCGGAGTTCAACTTCCCGCCTTTCCCAAGTGGCCGTTTTGCTCCTGCTCCCCCACAGGCAGCCCACGGAGGCCCAGACGTGTCAGGGGGCCCCCTGGATCATCAGCATCCCCAGGAAGGAGAAGAGCCAGGCCGCGAGGGCCCACGCATCCAGGGACACCCGCAGGTTTGACTGAGCTCACCGCAACCCGGTCCTGAACGCCCACAACCACGGCATAACATCTGCATGTGTTTTCTGTCTTTGAAGTAGTTTTCACTTATCTCTTTTTGGTTTAGATACTGCTATTTAATTGATATTACAATTGCTTTTATTCAAGTAGATTTAGCATTATAGTTTTCAGATAGTATTTCTCCAGTAAAGTGTCATTTCCTATAATTCTTACCAATATATTGTTTTCACATCATCAGACCCTCTACAATTAGATAATATTAAGTATTGTATTTTGATTTAAATTAAAGATCCACAATTACTTTAACAACTATTGAAATTTGGCATGGATACAAACATTTAAAATAACATTTTTCTATGGCATGAGCATTTTTCTATGCCATTTTGATACTCACGAGCATGTATTAGAAGTCTGTACATGTAATTTAATATATACCTGAATAAATTTTGATTTAAAAAAATTGGAAAAGAAAATCCCCTATTCCAACTTCATAATATTTTGATTATACTAGCTTTAAATTCATAAATTAACTTATCGTAGTTTAAGGTTTACAGTTTTTTTCTCCTCTTGTTAACTTTTTTAAACGTTTTTCTTTTGTTTAAGATATTGTTTGCTCTTTAGACGTTTCTAAATTTTATGCAGTGAAAATGAAGGTTTTCCCTTGATGGCAACCAAACACACACACACACACCCCACCATGCCGATTCCAAGGCACCCTGAGTCGGTATCTCAGGTACAGAGGATAATATAACAGGAAAGAAAGCTGCAAAATTTAAAAAAAAAATTTAAAGAAAGAAAGAAACCATGCTCACACAATTTGTATAATATACCTAACTCATATACACACAAAAGGAGAGTTGCCCAGAAAGTGAGGAAAAAGCAGGGGGAGACTCCCAGATGCTAACAACAGGGGAAGCTCTTCCCAGCCCTGGGACTGCCTGGAGGGAGAAGGGGGGTGAAAGTGGGGGGCTGTCCTCAAGGAAGACAAAGATTTGCTGCAGGTACACATGACAGCCACCAGAGGGCGTGGGAGCGCAGGCCAGGGAAGTGCAGGGCAATAACTTGGAGAAGGACCAGCACACTTGGGCCTATACAATCTAAAGTGTGTGTGTGTGTGTTACTGCATTAATTCATATCCGTTTATTTAGTACAGGCAGATCTCAGAGATGGTGCAGATTTAGTTCCAGGCCACCACAATAATGCAAATGCCACCATAAAGCAAACAATTCAATAATTAATATTTTTCTGGAAGTCATTTTTTTTCTGGTTTCCCAGTGCACACAAAAGTTATGTTTATTACACTACACTGTCATCTAGTAAGTGTACAATAGCATTATCTCTAAAAAAATAAAAATTAAACCATGTTGAATTAAAAAATATCTTCTTGCTAATAAATGCTAACCGTCGTCTGAGCTTTTAGCACGTTGTAATCTTTTAGCTGATGGAAGGGTCTTACTTCAGTATTTGCTGACTGATCAGGGTGGTGGTTGATAGAAAGCTGTGGCAATTTCTTAAAAGAAGACAACTACGAAGGTTGCCGCCTCAGCTGACCCTTCTCGTCACAAAAGACTTGGCTGTATTGGGCAGCGCTGTGGAGGGATGTGAAGAAATTGGAGCGCTGTTGGGTGGGAATGTGAAACAGCATAGCTGCTGTGGAAAACAGTGTGGAGGCTCCTCCAAAAATTAAAAAGAGAGATACCATATGATCCGGTAATCCCACTTCTGAATATGTGTTGCCCAAAACTGAAATCAGGATCTGAAGGGGGTACCTGCACTTCTAGTTTCATAGAGCACTATTCTTAGTAGCCCACGAGAGAAAGCCATCCAAATGTCCACCAACGGATGGATGGATGGGCTCAGAGAATATGGTATGAATGAGTAAAGAAAACGTAACATTATTCTTAAAAGAGAAGGAAATTCGGTCACACGCTACAATATGGATGAACCTTAAGGATAGTATCCTATGTAAAATAAGCCAGTCTTACACACACACACACACACACACACCAGATATTGTCTGATGCCTCTTATATGAGATCTCTAAAGTTGGTGAAAAATAAAATAAAAAATAAAGCAGTCCAACTCCTACAAACAGAAAGTGGACCCGTGGCTGCCACGGGCTGAGGAGTGAAAGGAATGGGTGGTTATTGCCTGGGTGTAGAGTTTCAGATTTGCAAGATTAAAATTTCTAGCAATCTCTTGCTCAACTATGTGAATTTAGTTAATAATACAAAACTACCAAACTTAAAAAGAATTAAAAGGGTAGATTTCATGTCATGTGTATTTACCACAATTTGAAAAAAAAAAGAAAAGGAAATGTGAGTTTTGGGATTTGAGTGGTGGGGAATTAGACTTGAGCTGTCTCCGACCAATGACTTCACCTCTCTACATTTCGGTTGAAGGAGTTGATCTAAATAATTTTTAAAGGTTCTACCCAGTTCTAAAATCTAATTCCTTTATAATTATAAAGAGAATATCTTAGCCATTGACTCTAAGACAAAGACCTTTATATTACAAAATGTTGGCCTCCTTATCTTCCAAAAAATCCCTCCACTACACCTTGTCAATCGTATCAGACAATCAATTCACATTGGATGCTCAGTGATCAGCATCTCAACTAAAGTAATTCATGCTGAAAACAACATGATAATAACTTGAAAAAGGACAATGTTTTTACCTCAAGCCGAAGGAGGACCAAATTTTAAATATTCATATTATGCTGATTATATTTTTGATCACTGATCTTTACTGGATGTGTATGAGAAAGATGAGAGCAAAGGTCATTAGAAGAAAGAAAACTATCTCTGAAATGACCCTGATATCAGGTGAAGATCATCTGAATGCAGGAAGTACTAGAGGGATGGAAAGGAAGGAGCAGAATTACGACAGGTTGAGGATGGAACTTGGTGGGTATTAGACAGCAAAGGATCAGAGGATTTTCTAAGGTGTCAGTCGGGAGGGATGGGGGTAACAGTGAAACAAGCAATGTTTGTAGAAAGGAAGGTGCCTATGTCGAAACACACAGGAGAGAGCTTGGGTCCTGGGATGAAGAGGCATCCTGGGGAGACTGCATGGGTACTTCTACATAGTGTTTGAAGAGAGACAAGAGCAGCAAGGCCTGGACCGATCCTTGGGGCACAGCGGCAGTTAAGCCAAAATCCTCACACTTGCAGCAGGTGCCTTCGGTGTTACAGAGTGTAATGAATAAGAAAGCTTATGAACGAGGAAGAAGAGGCCCTGGCAGGGGTGTAAACAAGGAGGAGGAAGTAACCAAGACAGAGAAATGAAGCCAAAGGGGCCAAGGGTGAGACAAAAGAGCGCCCTGCAGCAGAAGTCAGAGGAAGGGGCTGGTGGGGAGGTGTTGGTTAGTGGTATCTTTGCTGCCAGAAACGTATCGGAAGGAGGACATCCAAAGGGAGAAAATTCCTGAAAAGTCAGGAAGGGAAAGATTTCCAGGCTCAGACGAGAGAATCAAGTTTGGAAATCGAGGCGGGAACGGTGGAAGGATGAGTGTAGAAAGAAAGGTTATTTGCTGGAATGTATGGCCACAAGCCACAGCAAAAGAACTTTGCTAGCTCAAGTAGAAAGGAATTTATTTGGAAGGCTTTGGGGCAACTCCCAAAATGCATGCGAAGGCCAGATAACCAGACTCGGCAAGAGGGCTGAACCAAGGGAGACTGGGCCTAAAAAAGACAGGTGAGCTCAAAGCACAGCATGAGCTTGGGTTAGGCCCCATCACTGGTACTAGACACGTACCAAGGACACAGGTGTCATCTGGTCTCCTCTACTGTCACCTCAAAGCTCTGAAATCCCCAACTGTCCTCCCAAGATTCAAAAGCCCGGTGCCAGGTGTTTTCTTAGCTAACCCTCCATTATCTGCCCACTCTCCCCCCGCCATGACTTCTAAGAGCACCTGACTATTCCGCTTTCTGAGACATACTTGATGTCCCACCAGATACCCAGGGCAGACATTCTTTCAAAAAATAAGGCTCTTACAAAAACAAAATAAAACAAATGAACCAAAAGCCTCATACAGTCAAAAGTAGCCAAAACAAGAGACACTTGTCTACCACTTCCCACCTCGCCAATTCCCAGACCTGCATTTCAAAACCAAAAGCAAAACAACGTATATGATGCAAAAGTCTTCTGCCTCACATAAAAACAGTCTGCCTTCGTACCGCCGAAAACACTCTACTTCCCAGGACAAGCCATTAAAATCTCTCCACTCTATCCAAGCTCCAGCCCCAAGACCCCCGACTGACACCCTTTCCTTTGGTTTGCATTCTCTAGCAAGCTTGTTCTGGTATTTTGCAAACCACAAAGCAGTGACAAAGTCCGACAACACTAACGCATGTGTAAACTTGGTGGAAAGAGTTTGAAAAGGAAGTTAAAACACTGACATGAAACAATAAGGAAGGAAACTCTGGGTAATGGCTTTAGTTCTCTTCTCTGTGGCAGGTCTCCGCTGTGGGTAACATCAACGTCTTCCCTACGCCAGAGCCCCCTCCACGTCTACTTTGCCTTCAGCCAGCACTTTTGTAGCTGGGGACACTTAATCCTCGGGGTGAGCCTGTGACCCTCAATGTCACACATGAAGATGTCGGCTCTGGGTCATCCTGAGTGTATAGGGTTACAACAGCCATTCAGAACTGCCTTTCACTAACTTTTTCTTTCTTTTTAAAACATCCTTTGGTTTTATATCGGGCAAGAGCAAAAATAAGATTACTTGATAGTAAATCGCCCCTACCGTACAATTACAAAATGCTTCTCTTTACCACATTGTAGGATTTCAATACGCAGCCAGCCTATTTCTGATTTCTTCATGGGGACTAATGTGATATAATAATAAAGATGGCTGTATCCCCACCAGGTAATTCAAATCCCCACTTAAATCCTCCACAAGTGGCCCCAACTTTTCTCTTGTCAAAAAAAGACTAAGACGCAAGATGGTTTAGAACAAATGAAAACTCCATCGCCTTCAACCGAACTCTAGCTCTATCTGTGTAAATAGTAAGCAGTATTTCCCTCTGATTAAACCATCTTTCATTTAAAGAACTATTTCACACTTGAAATTCTCACACCATATGCAACTGTTATGGGATAAACTGCGTTCCTCCAAAATTGATGTTGATGTCCTAACCCCAGGTAAGTCAGAATGTGAATGTATTTGAATATAGGGCCTTTTAAAGAGTGATTAAGCTCAAATGAGACAATTAGGGTGAGCCTAATCCAATCTGACTGATGTCCCAATACGAAAAGGAAATTTGGACACACAAAGGGACACCAGGGACATATACACAGAGAAAGAAGGCAGCCATTTGTAAGCCAAGGAGCAAAGCCCCAGAAGAAACCAAAGCTACCTCTACCTTGATCTTGGATTTCCAGGCTCCAGAACTGTAGGAAAATACATTTCTGTTGTTTAGCCCCCAGTCTGTGGTACTTTGTTATGGCAGTCCTAGCAAACTCATACAGCAACCCGTTCAAAGAGACCAACTGGATTATTAGTAAAGAAAACAATGTATGAATTGCCATCTACTTTCATCGGTGTTTTAAATACTTTTCCCATGTCATGAGGGGATGGATATTGTAATTCCCAGTAGGAAAACATACTTGAAAATCTCCGCTCTTCTCGGTCTTGCCTTCTTAATCCACATGAACATCAAAATGTGTAGCCTCTGAAGAAACAACTCCGTTGTGAATATGATCTTCGAGGTGGGGATTTCTCACTGCCCACGTTTAGATTAGAGTCCTACCAGATACAATCGCTCTTAGATGCTGGACAGCATATGCTGGGTTGCAGGGCGATGTAATAATTTCACCGGTTCTTTTCCATGTTGAATGGCGTATTTCAGAAGCACTGCGGTGGGGGCGCCTGGGTGGCTCAGTTGGTTAAGCGACTGCCTTCGGCTCAGGTCATGATCCTGGAGTCCCGGGATCGAGTCCCGCATCGGGCTCCCTGCTCAGCGGGGAGTCTGCTTCTCCCTCTGACCCTCCCCCCTCTCATGTGGTCTCTCTCTCCTCTCATCCTCTCTCTCAAATAAATAAATAAAATCTTTAAAAAAAAAAAAAAAAAGAAGCACTGCGGTGGAGGTATGTTAGCAATGTCGCTGTGTCTGCCTGAACGAGCAAGAGTAATTTAAATAGGACAAGTTCAGTGGCTACAGTCACCTGGGATCTCCGCCCATGGAGTTAAAGGAGTTTTCCCTGTCTGTAAATGCAGAGGATCAAAAGCTCCAACTCTTCTCTGCTCCTAGGGAATCACAACAGGACTCCTTGTGCCCTCCCTCCAGAGCTGGTCACGTGGTCAGTCCAGTCCAGCTCTGTTTGGAGGACTCAAAGCTCATCTTGGGGGTATGAACCCCTTGAATGCCCAAGGAAAAGTTTGTGAGATCTGCTAACGGTGACATAAAAACTTGACCATGAGCATCCCTCACATTTTCCTTCATTGGTGCTGCTTTTAATTTCTGGGCCAAAAAAAAAAACTGAAGTGGGTAAACACTTGAGATATAAATATATAGATCTAGACCTTCCAGGAGGTGAAATCCACATCATGGTTAAGGTAAAATTTAATCCACCATCCAAGTGGCCGATGTTTAGTGTGTGCCATAAGGAAGCATATGCACTTTGCTGCATGGCCTTGAGAAAATGGCATTCCTTTTACTGTTCGTGCAAATCATCTTTGTTATTAATTTGCTCAGTTCGGTTTCTTCCTATCATATAATTGTCATGATAGTTTACAGAAAACATATCCCCTTTTTATAGTGGCTTGTGTAGAGAGACCACACTTAGTGACTCACTCCTAGCCCTGCCACTTAACTAACTACATGTTTTCCTGCAGTTGGTAAGAAAAAAAAACAAAGAAAAAAAAGACAGTGGTTGGTGGGGTTTCAGTTCCTTGAACAAGGGAGTGGCCCCAACAGAAAAGGAGTCTACTTTCTAATAGCTCAGAAGGAAGACTTATTATAAAATCTTTCTTTGGAAACCAAAACCAACATTTAACTGTCTTATTAATAATAAGCCTATGTAACAAATTATTTCAAATACCCACACATGTATTTAACACAAGCTAATTACTGGCTATGTTCCCAGGTAGTAAGTTGCTCAAAGTTACATTTTCATAAATATTATAGTTTTCAAGGGTGAGAATTTTTATGGACAAAATGAACATCTGGTAAGAGTTGCTTTTAAAAAGGTAAAATTGTTGGAGAAATGGTAGGGTAAATCTTAGAGCCTCAGTCTCCCATTTATCAGTTAATTAAAGCAGACCCAAATTTACTTTTTTAGGTGAAGCTTAACCTTTCTCAAGAATACTTCGTCATCATCGGTATTTTGATGTCTGCTGATGTGAATTCCATCCAATGAGCTTGTTGCTTAAGCTTTCCCCCCAGATTAAACCAGACCAAGAGAGCATTCCATACGGTACAGCATTGCCGTGGCCCCACACGGAATCACTTCGTTGGATTGTTCTCTTGCGTGCTGCCATTGGCCCTAGTTTGGAGCATCTTGGAATCAGTCTTGATGAATGTGTTGTTGAAATTGCACTTGGAATGTTGGCCAGGGTTATTGTTCTTAAAATCCTGGTGCTTGTTTTAAGATGATCCAAGGTAGAAGTTGTCGGTCATGACGGGTATGCAAACCTAGGCTTTTCCACACGATTGGTTTGTTGGCATCCCCTGAATTCTGTAGAGAGCACAAGTGAACTGGTTTTCCTAATTTGACTACTAGAATGCTCAGAGAGTTCTACCTCTGCAGTGCTTTTTTGTACATTGTATAACAAAGTTATATTTTTCTACCTTTACTGTTGTAAATCTGAGATGACACTGAAAGAATTTTCAGGACTGGAATATTGGAATAATAATTTCCTGTGCAATTAGACGGACATTCATTGACACATTCACCCACATAACTACAACATATTTTGAGTAGCTACAATGAGGGCCACAGACTAGGATGCCTATAGGGGCCAGGCTGGTAAAATAAATGTGTGACTGGCCACAAACAAAGAAACAGAGACTCCCACAAACTGCCCACCTAAAGGAATTCATTTATTAACTCTGTGCTGGCCGGATAAGGTAGGTGGCTAGAAGTCAGGTGGCTATTCCTACCCCCTGGCCAACAATGTGTCAAGCCCTAAAGTAAACACTATGGCTATACATAAATAAGATATGAGGCTCCTGCCCCCCAGGGGCTTCACAGTTTGTTGAAGGGGGAAAACATGGAAACAAATGAGCACAATAGCATGTCAGAAGTAGTAGGAGCACCTGCAGGGTCCAGCAAGTAAAGTACAGAGTCAGGTGCAGGATTCCAAGTAGAAAATATACAAGGGAATTAGCAAACACAATGATTCCGCACAACCCCAATTGCTGAGAGAGGAGATCCTCAGGATTGAGTCTTAGCGCACACCACTGCAAGGAACACACACTCAACCAGCAGGAGATCAATTCAGAAAATGAAGCCAGACCCGTCTAGCAATATTTCCGTGATTGTTTACTCGAGTAATCAGAAAATTAAAATATAGATACATGGAAAGAAATAACACTTAGTCGAGGACATTAACCAGTTTTGGACTTCACGTCTCCAGCCTATATTTGTGAGTGCTGGGACATATAATTTGAATAAGTTTTCACTCATCGAGCCTCCAATTACTGGCTGGAATGATGACCTACAAAGAAAATACAGAATCACTAATGAATGGATTGAAAAGTAGTCAGGAAATACATGGGGCTTTATTAAGTGCATAATAATATTTTCAAGCTGACTTGGTAAACAATGACCTGCATTACTGATTTTTTAAGTTCATATTTATAATGACTATTGTTGTATCTTCCTGAGAGACTCTGGGCCCAAAATAGAGAAAAAAATAGTAAGAAATCTGGGATGCCTGGGTGGCTCAGTCGGTTGAGCGTCTGCCTTTGGCTCAGGTCATGACCCTGGGCTCCTGAGATCAAGTTCCACATTGGGCTCCTTGCTCAGTGGGGAGTCTGCTTCTCCCTCTGCCTGCCACTCCCCCTGCTTGTGCTCTTATCTCTGTGGAAATAAATAAATAAAATCTTTTTAAAAAATAATAATAAATTTCACATTAATACTAAATGAATTCCTTAATTTCCAGTATAAATGTGCTCTTTTTTTTTTTTTCTATGTTTAAAAAATTATACATTCTGTTAAGGGCTTATTCTTTAAAAAAATAAGTTGGCTTGGTAGTTTGAACTTCCTATTAGGCTTATTTTAAAATGAAGAATGGGAAGGATAAAAACCAATTCAGTGAAATGCAAAATGTATTTTAGATCATAAAGGAAAGAGAGTTTCACAGCTGATTCTCTCAATGTCAGACAAATTTGGTTGTAGTTTTGAACTTTTATAATGACCTTTGCACCCACCCTCCAAATGAGTTTGTGACCTATCTCCTTATTCTTGATGGATTTTGGTGAAACTGGACCCGACTTGATGAATTTGCAAAATGGAATTTCGCTTCAGTAACTCTCATTTGAAAATCCCAGCCTTAGATATCGAACTGAGTATGCTTTACCACACACATTCAGGGGTAAAATATGTTCAGGAATTCCGTAAAACTAAGGCAGGAATCCAAGCTATATGCCCACACAGTAGATGAAAACATTCTGGGCCTTGGTTAAGTTTTGTGTCCATAATGTCTCATTTCTTACAGGCTCTTTCTTCCCCAGCAATAAAAACTAATCACTTCTCTTAAGAACCAAGCAAAGCCTAACATCATGTTATTTCACCTGAAGAAACTGTATTTTAGTATATGGCATAAATGTCAATTTTGTTAAATGAAAGAGAATTGCAAATTGAGTCAGAAGGAGTAGGCTCAGAGGACCAGCATTTAAAATGCGGGGCCTGGGTGGCTGGGTGGGTTAAGCATCTGACTCTTGGTTTTGGCTCAGGTCATGATCTCAGGATTGGGAGATCGAGCCCAAGTCGGGGTCCCTGCTCAACGCAGTCTGCTTGAGATTCTCTCTCTCCCTCGCCCTCTGCGCCTCCCCCCCACTTGTGTGCACGCTCTCTCTCTCAAGTAAAATAAATAAATAAAATCTTTAAAATGCATGTAGGGTCATCGTGCTGTTTCCTGCTCATGTTTTGTACAGCTCTGAAGTGCACATTTGAGCAAGGTGTGCTCAAGGAGGCTTGTGTCCCCAACAAGCTGGAAACTTCCACGGTCACTTAATGATGAAACATGGCAGGGGAAAAAAGGACAGAATTAGCAGCACCATGAAAAGTGTTATTGGACTCTAAAGGGCGGAAATTAAAAATGAGAAAGCGAGTGATCAATGAACAGTATGGAGAAGCAAGCTAGAATTTAAATTGGCAAGGAAAAACTACTAGAAACCATCAGGGAAAGAAAATCAAAGTGTGAAGATAAATAATATAGACAATAAGTCAAAGGGGCGCAATATAATCAAAGTTCATACTACGTGTAGGTGTAATGTAAGTCAGATGAGAAAATGGATTTTTCTTCTTTGTGATCACACCTCTCTCGAGGTGTACCTGTCATTGCAGCTTTTTGAAATACAGAAGTACTCTGCCTAATGAAGAGATTAGTAGTCTACCATTGCGCTCTATCTGACTATTATTCTCTGAGAATAAGAAAGCTAATTATCTCATGCCTTTAAATTTAACGCAGGTAGATACCACATGCTCAATGTGACTAAGGAAATTATAATGAAAAAAGAGTTATTTGTAAGAACTAATGTTTTGTGTTAATATGCAGTATCTCTATAACATGAGTCCAAAACAGAAGTTATGGTGATCTGCCTAGAAGAGTAGTATTTATTCCATCAATATCTTTTCTCTTGTTTTCTCATGCTACATTCTGCTCACGGTTTCCTATACGTGCCCTTTAGTTTCCCATCAGTCTTCTGACTAATTCTTTCACTCCAAGTGCCTAGATTCATTGTCAGCAAAATGTAGTCAAATTCTATCCCTTCAAGGCCCAAAATACTGTCTCCTCCTGAAAGAAGCCCCTCTTTTCTCAACCAGAAGTATTGCGTCCTCCCAAGAACTCTCATAGCAATATCCTTGCCAATCTTATAAAGCTTTAATGAAGAACAATTGCTTTCATCTTTATGGGAACAGTTATTTGGGGTACCTGTCTTATCTTTCATACATTCATTTGTTTTGCAAATGTTTCTGGAAAACCTTCTCCATTCAAGGATAGACTCTAGAATGTAAGATTTTTGATTTTAGATTCATGCATACTCAACATGTTAATTACCTATTGATAGGTGACAAATTACTTAAAAACTGAATGGCTCAAAGCAACAAGCATTTACGATCTCAGAGATTCTATGGGGCAGGAATCCTGGTGTGGCTAGGATGGATGTTTCTGGCTTAACATCTCTCACGACGTTGCAGTCCTCTCAAGACTCAAATGGGGCTGGAGAATCTGCTTTAAAACTCACTCAAACAGTTGTTGGCAGACCATCATTCCTCACCATATGGGCTATTCCATAGGTGGCCTATGGGTCCCCATGTCATGGCCACTGGTGATCAAAGAGAGAAAGAAAGAGACCAAGATGGAGCCACCATCTTTTTGTGACTTCATCTTGGCAATGACATCTGATCACTTCTGCCATATTCTGTTTTATTAGATACAAACCAATAAATTCATCACATATGCAGGGAGAGGGTATTACACAAGAACATGAACACCAGGAGGCCAGGATTATAAACTTAGACACCTCTTACCATGCCTAATTACCACACACAATAAGTGTGTGATGAATAATCTGTTTGGGATTCTTGAACCTGTGAGTTTATGGTTCCCATTGAATTTGGTTATGATAAAAAAAAATTTCAAACATCCTTTCTTCAAATATTTTATGAACCCATTTTTTTTCATTTTGAAAACTGTAGGTATATACACTTAATATAGTCATATATAATACACGTATATAATAATACACACACATATATATGTGAGGCCACTTAATGTTATCCCAGAGCTCACAAATGCTTTGCTCATTTTTTTTCCCTTCTTTAGGCTTCCATTTTCTCTGTGTTTCATTCTATATGGTTAGGTTAATTAATTTTTCCCTGCAATATCTTACCTGCTGTTAATCCTATCCAATGTGTTTTTCAACAGACATTTTATTTTTCATTTTGAAAATTTTGATTTTGGTTCTTTGTATATCTTTTATTTTTCCTATCTGCTCATTCTCTCTTCCACTTTGTTAAAAGTAGAGAGTATATTGGTAATACTGTTTATCTTCCTTGTCTACTAATTCTTATCATTTGTTTTGCTTCCGAGTTTTTTTCTATTTATTATTTTTTTCCACTTGCCATGGGTCTTTTTTCCTGTTTCCCTGCCTGCCTTGTCAATCTCGATTAAATGCCATGCAGTGTGAATTTTATGTTGCTTGGTGCTGAATTTTTTAAATGATTATTCCTTTAAGTAGCTGGCGGCTTTTTTTTTTTTTTTCTAGAATGCGGATTAAGTTTGCTTGGAAATAGTCTGATTCTCTTGAGGGTTGTTTTTAAGCTTTGTTGGGTGGATATGGAACAATCTCTCATCTGGGGTTAAACCCTCCCAGGACTCTCACCCTGTATTAGGAAATCTTGCCTTACTGTCTTATGGAAACTTGAACTACGTCTGGCCCTGTATGAACTTCAGGGATTGTCCCACCTGCTCCTTCCGGTGATTCTTTCCTGATCTTGGCAGTTTCCTTCTACACATGAACTGATTAGCATCAGCTCAGCACTTGAAGGGAATCCTTTGCAGATCTCTGTACTCTCCTCTCTTCCTGTCTCTCTGTAGATCTTTCCTCTGTATACTCCCCCCTCAACACACACAAATTATGGCTACCTTGGCCTCCCTAATCTTTCCTCAAATAAGAGAAGTCATCGGGCTCTGCTTGGTCTCCCCATCCCCAGGCTGTGGACTGGAAATTCTCCAGAGAGTAAGCTGGGGCAATCACAGATCTTACCTCATTTATGTCCCTTTTCTCTGGGATCATAGTACTACGTTATCTCTTGTCTAATGCCTGAAAACCATTGTCGCATATGTATTGGTTGTGTTTTTTCTCTTTTAGCTGTGGGAGGGTAAATCTAGTTTCTTTTATTTCATCATGGCCAGAAGCTGAGGTCACATCCTATAGATATTTGACTCGATCTCAAACATATAGCCTCTCAGTGACTTGCATAACGTGTATTCTCTATGAGAGAAGAAACATAATTAAAACATTTTTTTAAAGATTTTATTTATTTATTTGACAGAGAGAGACACAGCGAGAGAGGGAACACAAGCAGGGGGAGTGGGAGAGGGAGAAGCGGGCTTCCCGTGGAGCAGGGAGCCCGACGTGGGGCTCGATCCCAGGACCATGGGATCATGACCTGAGCCGAAGATAGACGCTTAACGACCGAGCCACCCAGGTGCCCCTAAAACATTTTAATTATAGAGAAATATACTAGGACTCAGGATATCTGAGTTCATAACTTAATTCTTCATCAAATCATAGTGTCATTTTTCAGGCAGTCAATTTTCTGAAGAGAGATTGGACCAGATCAAAGATTCCTAGTATTTTAGCCAAAAAGTTCACTGTATTACTATTATTATTTTCAATTTGGTTACAATAAATATCTTGCTGGCACCTCTGATAAGCAGGTCCAGCCCTCTTACAATGTCATTAGCATGCTGTCAGAGGGCTCGTGGCCATGACATCATCAGTGTTGATTCGCTGAGTTGACCAATTCTAGCTGAATGCAAAGAAATAGCAACTTAGACCACCTATGACATCTTATTCTGAGGAATAGTCTACTTGCATTAAGTAGAAAACTTTATGAGCCCAGTGCTTGAATCTTAATCAGTCTTTGCCTCAATTCTAAATAGTATCTTTGCACAAGTAGGGATGATATTTAAGATTTCACACAGGGCTCACCACTCAGAATATTGACCTATCTCTTTAATATCAACCACGCAAATTTCCAGGTCCCAATGACACTTTAGCAAAATTTCTAGGTCAGGACACTGCTTTTCATTCTCTTTGAACTATACCAAAAACATGCTGATTTTTCCTCAAGACACTTGGCCAAGAATTCATTGCATTCTAGATTCATAGAACCTAAAGCAATTGGAAAATGAAGCCACCAAGCATGAAGTCACTGAGTAAATTGGCCTTCCAAGGTAACTGGCAAGCAATCCAAGATATGGCTCATGATCTGAAGCACCCTTACACGTCTTCCATCTGTCAGCCTAACAAAGGTGCAAATGTATCATCAAAAGGTTTCTGTAAAAGGGGCAGGCTCTCTATTACTGTACTCAGGTGGGTAATCCCAGTATATCCAAGTTATCTTTGACTAACGGTCTTCCTGTGCATCCCAAATCCAGCTTAGCAGCTCCTGTCCTATGGCTGACTTCACACTTCAAGAGCCATTTGCAGAACAAACAACATCAGTCATGTGAATTTCCACTTCACATTAGCTCTCTTTCCTAATTTATCCATATATCTCCATGGAATTATTATTCAAGTTAATTAGTCCTTTTTCTGTTTAACCAATATATCTTATAATCTGAACAACAAAACTTCAAACATGAGTCTGTCGAAGCTTGTACTATATTTCAGTTGTTTTTTTGACCCACACTGCGGAAGGAAAATGGTCCTAAGGAGAGCAAAAGCAATAATAAGCAAATAGACAAAAACAGCAAACCTGGTATAGAATAAAATCTCAAGGTCAGCCATTTATTAGCTGGTGACTTGAAACGAATTAATTTCCTTTCTATGTGAGTTGGAAATGCTATCTACAGCCAAAGATTCATTTTTGGGTAATAAATATTTTGACTGTATCTGAACCAAAGTGAACTCCCAACAAGTTGAATATTTGGATACAGTAGTGATAATAGTGATGATGAAGATAAGGCTCATTCCATGTAAATTCCTTAAATTTGTAGGGTTTTTTCAACACTTTATTATGAAAAATTTCAAACATACAACAAACCTGTAAACCTTACCATGGAAACCTGTATATCTACCACCTAGATTCCGCTAGACATTTTGTTACATATCTATACAACCATGTATCTCTCTATCCCTCCACCAATCTGTTAAAGTTGGAACACATTTCAAAGTAAACTACAAACATTCTTATAGCCCCCATCGACCCCCCTCCCTCCCATGTATTCTCTTAACTAGAGTTCTTTTTACTTTAACGAGATTTTTTCTTCTTTCAATATAAATCTTATATACATTCAAGTATACAAATCTTAAGTGTAAATTCACTGAGTTTTGATTAATAAGTACATCTGGGCAACCAAGAAACAGGACATTATCTTCACCCTCCAGACTTCCTCTCTCCAGTCAATGCTTCTCTGTCTTATACACACACACACACACATACACACACACACACACACACACTTGGTCGGGGATGGAGGTCTTTCCGTTCTGTTTTATTCCCCAAATACTTATTGTATAAATGATTTTTTTAAAGGGCGCCTGGGTGGCTCAGTCGTTAAGCGTCTGCCTTCGGCTCAGGTCATGATCCCAGGGTCCTGGGATCGAGCCCCGCATCGGGCTCCCTGCTCAGTGGAAAGCCTGCTTCTCCCTCTCCCACTCCCCCTGCTTGTGTTCTCTCTCTCGCTGTGTCTCTCTCTGTCAGATAAATAAATAAAATCTTAAAAAAAAATGATTTTTTTAAAGATTTTATTTATCCATTTGAGAGAGAGAGAATGAGAGAGAGTGAGCATGAGGGGGGGAGGGTCAGAGGGAGAAGCAGACTCCCCGCCGAGCAGGGAGCCCGATGCAGGACTCGATCCAGGACTCCAGGATCATGACCTGAGCCGAAGGCAGTCGTTCAACCAACTGAGCCACCCAGGCGCCCCCCAAATACCTATTGTCATGTTGAAAAGAAAAGCTTGACATACACATGCGTGTGCATACACACACACACACGTACACACACACACACATCCCTAGTAGCAAAGGCATTAAAAGAACAAAATAAAAGTTAACAAGTGATTTGCTCCCTCCTCCAGAGAAGGCCTTTTGTGAGCCAACAGGTATACAGATGTCAGATGTTTCTTCTCCATAATTTGGGGGGGGGTGGGGAAGTGCAGTCTTAATCCTGGAATGAACTGGGTGAGCACGATTCCCCCATTTTACTGAAGATGAAGATGTAGAATCATTGCTCCATTAATACATTTTATAAAAATAGTTGGTGTAATTGACAAAGAGCCAAGAGGTCGCTTCTTGAGGCCATTACCGTCAGTGCCCTTGTACAGAATTTTAGGGACTCCGGGTCCAGAATGCTGGTCTCAGGTACCCTGATAGTGGCACCTACAGTCTCCTGTCCCCCCGTTGCATTGTGTTTTTAATTTTTTTTTAAAGAGGAGTGTTCTGTGTTCTGATGGGCTGTTTAAAGCAGAGAGCTGCTCTGCTGCCCTCCATCTGGGACATGGGAGTCGGTGCCATATTTCAGGAGATCTACAACAGAGGCTGGGAGACTACGTGTTGATGCCTCGCTGACGGGCACTCACTGCGCCACGCTGGGAACGCCCTCCATGACCCCTCATGGCATCAGCTTTCCAGTAGGGAAACGAAGGCAGGGGGCCAAATGATCATTAAAATACCACAGCGATGAATGAAAGCAATTTTAGAATATTCATTCAAATAAAATAATTACACTCTATCTTCTCTTTCAAATTTCCTTGGGATTTCGGAGTCATCAAAAATTGAGAACTTTGGGGGCACCAGGGTGGTTCAGTCGGTTAAGCATCTGTCTTCGGCTAAGGTCATGATCCCTGGGTCCTGAGATCGAGTCCCGCGTGGGGCTCCCTCCTCAGTGGGAAGCCTGCTTCTCCCTCTCCCGCTCCCCCTGCTTGTGTGTTCTCTCTCTCTCTCTGTCAAATAAATAAAATGGTTTTTAAAAAATTAGAACTTCACCTCAATTGTCCAGTGATTGCAATGGAAGTATTACTTTTATTTGTCCCACTGTGCACTAGACCCAGCTTTCCAAGCAAATAACGCTCCCCAGTCCCAAGGTCATGTAGCCAGTACATACTGAAATTTGAACCGAGATTGGTCTGAATCTAAAATGTGGTCTGAAGCATTTCAAATAGGCCTTTGTAGATAACATGAGCTCTTCGACTATCTGGGGGAGTTAGCAGGCATGCATTAAGGATTACTAATGCTAATGATAAACCTCCTCCGCTGAAAGCCTTCTCAGCATCCTATAAATGGTGAAGATTGCTCCAAGAAGTAGCTGCATTTCCTCCTAAACAAAAACCAGCTGGGTTCTGGGTCTTAATGGATAAGGCCACAGCTGCCTCCCGCAGACAAAATACTGCTGACTTTACACTGTTCTCTATAGCTCTGTTATGATATTCAATAGGTAGACCGATGTTCTGTCTAATTTCATCTCAGATTGCAAGATCCTTTCCTTCTAACTCCCCCACATATTTGAAATCCAGTGTCAATTCTATTTTATGAACATTTTTTTAAAACTTTATTTATTTATTTATTTAGAGAAAGTGCAAGCAGTGGGAGGGGCAGACGGAGAGGGAAAGAATCTCAGGCCGACTCCATGTTGAGCACAGAGCCCGATGCAGATGTGGAGCTTGATCTCACGACCCTGAGATTATGACCTGAGCCAAAATCAAGAGTACAAGGCTTAACCAACTGAGCCACTCAGGCAC